>NW_027271017.1:1012500-1612500 GCF_040938485.1 Diadema antillarum | reverse complement strand
TACCGCTGTTTGCACATTCCCGGCGCTTGCACAATTCCCGGCTCCACAAGGTCGCTCAAGGTCGCAAGGTTTTGGACATGTTCAAAAATGTTGCTCGCAATCCCGGTAACGACATTGATCGATCCCATTACGGCCTAGATCGCAAGCTAGGCACGCTCGCAAATACAACAGTATTCGGACCTACATGTACCTGCTCGTCCTTCCAAATGGGTAGAGAACACGGGGAAATCGTCTTTATTCTTACATACAAATTAAAGTCAAATAATAAGTTAATCTGATAAGAGAGATTAAAATCTTACAGGTATAACAATGAAAATTTGACCAATATAAAAAAAGGAACATCATGACAGTTTCATTGTATTTCTGCTTCACAGTTCTTGTACAGATGGTATTTTAAAAGCAGATGAGTTGACGACGTCATAACCCCTCATTTTTTTTTTATTGCTAGTATATAAAAGTAATAACAAACATTTTCGGTGTTTCTTTTATCAAAGTGTAAAATATGATGTTATTCCGTGTTGCATGTACAGCTTGTATAGTGATCAGTTAGACCAGAATTTCAAACCCAGGTAAAATTCTTCTCCTATGATAAACTGGAAGTGTGATAATCTATGAACAACCTACGTGGCAAGCGGTTAAAAAAGTGGAACCAGGATTTCACTATTTCACCGTTGACTGTTTTCTTCAATTTCATCCGATCGTGATCAAACTTTCATTGTTGTTGCTGGAAAATTATTCCTTGCTTTTACACTCACTTTTAACTGCACTCCAATTTTCCTTAAAAGGCCACTTAAAACAATGAGTTATATAACAGTGTTTGTTCCATTAAAGCCCCATTATCGCTAGATCCTGAACAAGAAAAGCTAATCCTGCAATAAAAAAGCAACAACAAATAACACACTCTTTAAAATCCCATGCGTTCAACAAACCAGTACAGGGGCCGCGGAACCTGGGGGTGGGGGGGGGGGGGGGCTACAGCCCCCCACACTTTTTGATTGTGAAAAAAAAAGAAAAAGAAAGAAAGGAAAAAAATCGGGGGGAAATCACACTACCCGAATTTCTCACAAAAAACATGCTTCAGATCACTTTATCTTGATTCTAAAAACGCAAAAATTCCGTCGAGTGGGGATACCCTCCCCCCTCTACCTCATTAGACTTTGTACATATACACAGATGATGCGCACGCGGAATAAGAGCAAAATGCCGTGGTTTTGCTATCAAGACTTTCCTGAAAAAGTCAAAATTATTTCCATGAATATTTTTTTTTTGGGTGGGGGGGGGGGGGAGCTAGAAAAAAAAATCCCAGTATTGCATCAAAAGTTTGCACCAGATTGCTAAATTTCAGGTCTGAAAATGTAAAATCACCTTCGTGTGAAGGGAGAAATATCCCTTTTGTTTATAATTATACACTCTCGAGAGCATGCCTTTTTTGTTTGATTTCTTAAGAGACAACGTTCAAGAAGTTTATTTAAATACTACCATTTATAGGCAAAATGCTCAACAATAATCCACATCAAAATATCCTGCTACCTTCGTAAGATCATGGGGCCGTTTCAAGTCGATAAAAGACAGAAAAATGCATACAATTGCACCATTTACAACATCAAAATGCAAAAAGTTCTCACCGTGGAGGGGGAACACTCCCTCCCACCCCCCCCCCCCCCCCCCCCCCCCTCCCTGTTCCCTCCGCTCGCTCGGGCTCGGTCGCTTCGATCCCTCGCATAGGAACCACAACCCTCTCATATCACAAGATCATTATCCAGGCTACGCCGGTGCGTCTGTAAGCGGGGGTTTAAAGTCAGAAACTCAATAAAAGACGCGAAAATGCATCTAATGACACAATTTTTAACATTAAAATGCAAAAACTTCTCCCCATGGAAGGGGGAACATCCCACCCCCCCCCCCCCCCATGTGCCCTCCGCTCGCTCGGGCTCGGTCGCTTGGCTCCCTCGCATAACCGCCGTCCACCCAGTATCAAAAATCATTATCCAGGCTACGCCGCGCCGGTGCGTCTATAAAGCCCGCCGCACACTACACGATTTTGCCCCGATTCACTGGTCTTAAGACCTTAAAGGGGCCCTGAAATCCAAATGCATGTATATCTGTGTTCATTTATAATACCTTCAACATCACTTTTGCGGTGAAACGAATATCTAGAAACATTCCATATATTTTTAATGATTTTTTTCTTTTATTTCTTCAGATTACTTGGGAACGCCCACAAAAAAATCCTTCCAAACCAATCAATATTCATATTCTTGACATGATATCATCTGTCAATCATTGCTAAAGTGCTGAAATGTTGAACAAAACACATTGGAATGCACCTTCCCCTCGACTCAGCATAACTTGCATGTTTCTGTCATATTAATGTGACTAACAAAAAGCATGGCGAGGGAACATGCAAGTTATAATTATGCTGAGTCGAGGGGAAGGTGCATTCCAATGCCTTTTGTTGAACATTTCAACACTTTAGCAATGATTGACAGATTATGTCATCTCAAGAATATGGATATTGATAGGTTTGGAAGGATTTTGGGGGGCGTTCCCAAGTTATCTGAAGAAAAATGAAAGAAAAAAATCATTAAGAATATATGGAATGTTTCTAGATATTCGTTTCACCGCAAAAGCGATGTTCAGGGTATCATAAATCAACACAAATCAACATGCATTTGGATTTCAGGGCCCCTTTAAGACTAGGGTGTGCCGTCACAGTCTTGCCATTTTCTAGTCTTACTTGTGTCATTCTCAACCTTTCCTGTAGGTTTCATTCAAATCTGGTGACTCCTTTTTGAGTTATATCTTGCGCACAAACAAACAAACAAACCAACGGAAACAAAAACATATCCTCCTCCCTTGGCTGACGTAACAAAATAAGGCATGCCTGTGGGGTGTTTCATCAATTTAGTCAGCGCTGACAACTTTCATGAAACGCTCCCCAGACCTATCCGTAGATGAAAAGCCACATGGCAAAATACCGCGCTTCCTTCACGGTCACGCGCCAAACTCGGCGTGCGAAAGAATCCGCGTTTTCTTCGAACGCGCACGCATGCGCCATAGCGCCAACATGGGGCAAAAGGTATTTTCCTGGAAGCGTGTTTTTTTTTTTTTAGACGGCGCAGATTGGGGACCCTAAAAATCTATTGGGGACCCTATCCCCAAACCTAACCCTAATCCTAATCCTAACCCTAACCATCAAACCCTAACCCTAACCCTAACCCCAACCCTAACCCTAACCAAAAACCCTAACCCAACGTTTTTCCTATAGGTTTAACACGCGCCATGCCCCAATCTGTGCCGTCTTAAAAAAAAAAAAAAAAAAAACGCTCCTGGAAGGCCACCGTCAGATCATGTGACGCGGTGCAGGGGGAGAGATCGCGTCCGCAATGAGATCGCCCAGCTAACTTGCAGCGATCTTGTGCGAGCCGGTCGCATCTGAAGCAGCTGGAGCTCGAGGTCGCCATCAACTCTCGCCAGATCGTATGCTCAGGTCGCACAGTGGGCATAAATGCTCTCCAAAGAACACAGTTCCACCTTCTCACTTTATATAGACTTGTGCATTGTCTACAGGAAGGACAAAGTCGGCTTTTGTTTGCTAATTTCATTGATGACATCACAAGTATCTGTGTTCTGCGAGTTTCGGTAGTTTTTCGGAAAAGAAAGGAGAATGGTATCCTCTTTGCTCTACATTGCACGAATCATTTCCATGAGGTATGGGATGATAATAACTGGGACTGGCTTAAGTTCATTATTTGCAATTTCATGAAGTACTGTTACTGTTCACTACCTTTGAATGGGCAGTTTGATAGAGACTGGAGACAATTACTGTAGGAAATAATTACATGGGCCTATATGACATGTCACTGTGCTTATTTAGATGCGACACCTGTTGACATTTTTACAGACAAAGAAAGCGGAGCTGTGTCTTTGTTTGCAATTAAAGGACAATGGAACATTATGCACATGGAAAAGGATTCACCTTTTCACAAATTTAAGAGGATTTTTAACAGAATTATAAGATGATTTCATTGCGTTACGTGCATCGCGTAAAAACATTCATTGTGATGATTATAATCATGTGTAAGATAGGAACTCACAATTTCATATCAATTTCAATCTTAATATGGATTTTAATGTTATTTTTGCACGAGTTGAATTCTCACCGTGGCTGATGTTAGTACTATCGTGGTTGAATGGATGAATGAATGAATGACATATGACTTTACACTGAATCCGTTTATGCATTAACATGTTCTGATTTTGTTACAGTGCGTTGTTTTATTCGCGAGAGATGGGAGACCCACCTATCTTCGAAATAGTCTCGTATAACATCCAATCAATGGCATCTACCACCCTGCTCACGGAACAAAGAGCGGACTTCTTATCATATGATGCTGCTTGTAAGAAACTCGTTCAATTCCTAAACTATCTACATGTATTGTTAAAGGGGATGGCTAGTAACTGATCAGTGGGAATCAGCGGGAATGCCGGGGGATAATTGTTCTAATCCTTGTGGGATTCATTTAAAGGACAAGTTCACCTTCATAAACATAAGGATTGAGAGAATGTAGCAATATTAGTAGAACACATCATTGAAAGTTTGAGGAAAATCAGACAATCCGTTCAAAAGTTATGAATTTTTGAAGTTTTTGTGCAGTACCCGCTGGACGAGAAGACTACTGCAGTGCATGAATAACTTAGATGTCACATGCGTACAACAATATAAGGAAAACATAAAGAGAATTTCACAAAATTCCATTTTTTGAAAAAAGTACACATTCCCCTGACTTGTTACCGACAAATGTTATGGGTAATATTATTCCCCCTGCCTTTAGAAAGAGGCAAGTCAAGTGCTCTTTTATTATGCGAAAAAAGTGAAAATATGTTGAATTTTCTTTTACATTTTCTTTATACTGTTGTACGCATATGACTCACAAGCTGTAGTAGTCTCCTCATCCAGCGGTTCCAACACAAAAATTTAAAAAATTCATAACCTCTGCATCGATTGTCCACTTTTCCTCAAACTTTCACTGATGTGTTCTACTAATATTGTTGCATTTTCTCAATCCTTATGTTTATGAAGGTGAACTTGTCCTTTAAGAATATATCTATTGTTGTGCGAAGGCGTTTGAGAATGGTCTCATATTCAAATGATAATCCAGTGTCATATTTCCAGGTTAGCATGTCTGAACAGTAACGGGGCGATTGTTAACGGCCTGTTAACGATAACCCCGACGTAACGTTTTATCAGTGTTTAATTCACAGGTAGTACGATGTTAATGAACAGAGTTGAAGGTTCTATATGTGACAGTGCACCTCAAAACAAACAAAAAGTCGCCAGACATGAATTTTTAGTTAAGTCCACATTCTGAAAGTGCAGACTTTAAGCTTTAAAATGATGTATAACTCAAATCAAATGGACTCTCCTAACCTATCTAAATATTGGAAAGAAAGCACAAACTCAGGAAAAGTGTGAACTGAGAAAAGAGGCTCTGAAGTACAGTGTCTATTCAAGCACTTAATCTTTACTAAACCGTGCTGGCTGTGCGATGAATGGGACAAAAAACAGGAAGTAAACCACCAGAGTAACAACAATGAAGGGATTATCAGATTGAACTGAAATTGAGCATGCCTCATTAACACATTCTGTCCATAATCAATGTCAACTTTCAAAGCAGTAGCACTATCCTTTCAAAAGTTACTAGAGTTGAAAGTGAAGAGTGTGGACAGGTTTTTTAGAAATGAAAAAGGGATTCTAAAGACACACATAACCACACTATTCTACCAAAAATGTTCGAGATAAACTGCTAAAAAAACACCCTTTCCTGCCCGTTTTATGATACCAAATTTTAGCATAATGTAAAAGAAGACCCGCTCTTTCAGAAAATATGAAAAAGTAAAGTTCGGCTAGGTTGACCCATTTCACTTATTTTCAGTCCTCACGCAAAATCAGTGTGTGCGACTTTATGTTCGTCTTGAGATGCACGGTCACATATACACATTATTGTTAAATGTGTTTGCATGAAAAATGCCTCACTTTGTACTAACTACTGACAAATACATAATATTCTTTGCTATCTATGTATCATTAATTTAAATGCATGTCGAATTTTTACTGTTTGTACATTCTGTTGAAAGAAGTGAAAATAAAACCTTTGAACTGAATTGAATTCTAAATAATAATTTAAAGGGAACTGCACAATACAATACCTGCAGTGTGTCACCATCATGCTAGTTCGTGGAGTATTCAGTTTAATTAATAAGAAATACATTTCAATCTATCTATTTTTTTTTCAAGCAATTTGAATCAACTACATGTGAATAATTATCCTAGGGTATAGCATAGTTATAGACCGTAGTCCCTGACGTTTCATCTTTAACCCTATAAAGCCCTAGCTACTTTGACACCTTCCAGGTTCAAGGGGAAGGCACATGTGCCTGCCCCCCCCCCCCCCCGGATTTTTTTTTTTTTTTTTGAGGTGTATCACCGCTTAGGTAGCGCAACTCATACGTTCATACGTTTTGTATTCTTCACGGCTGGATGTTAAGTTTCTCAAGGTCACACACTGAGGGCGCTTTTTACCAAAATATAAAGAAACGAATAGGAAATGTGCAAAAAGAAAAAAGAGACAGACATGAAAGATAGGGTAATAAGTCATCAGAGCACGAGCTATACGACTCACAAGCCATGCGGTCCACGAGTCTATGACATTACGAAGATAAGGCTTACGAGACCGACACTAGGCATAGAAGGCTCGAGGGACCGACACTACCAAAAAAAGCCTACGAAACCGACAGTATGAACAACGCCATATCGAGATTGTAATTACTTGAGGGAAATTTTACTTGCAAACCGTTTTGTATGTGTGTGTGTGTGTGTGTGTGTGCGTGTGTGTGTGTGTGTAATTAATCCAACATAATCGAATCATGCCAAAATGTGGGTAAGGTGTGGTTTCCACCTTTTACTATGTAAAGTGCCTCTTGGAGTCATATTTTCGATGATCCAACTAGACTATTACAGCGGCAGCGGCCGAAATCAAATTTTTTCCTTCTTTTCTTTTTTGAGGGGTTGGGGAAAAAGAATACTTGAAACAGGTGAAGTATTGAACTCGCAAACGAGGGTGTTTTGGGCATTTTGGAAATTTATGTGGAAAGATGTGATGCACATTTGTACCGAATATTATTTCGTTTTCACAAACACACAACACAACTTAAGATCTTGAACATTTCAGGGGGTGAGGAAGTGCAACTGATGGGGTAAGATCCTGGCAACTCTCCCTTTTTTCCATCTCTCATATCTTCCTTATGCCACTATCTGGACACCCTGTACAATTAATTGTCTAAAGGTTGCGCTCTTTATCCTGTCGGCCTCGTGAGCATCCTTTCTCTATTTTCAGTCCCGTGAGCCTTTTTCGCTTAGTGTCGGTCTAGTGGTTTTTGCTTTGCTTAGTTTTGCGTTAGTTTAGTAAGGCTTTCATGGGTAGTGTCGAACTTTATGGACTGTACAACTTGTGGGCCTTTTCTTTTAATTGACGTCGACGTGTGTGTTTTTTTTTTAAATTTTAATAGTGTCAAAATCGTTGGCTGTGACTCGCGGTTGTCGGCCTCGTGACGTCTTGTTATAATACCAATTATTTTTTAGATACCCAGTATGTTTTTATTTTATACCAATCATTTTCATATTTGCCACAAAGGAAAAGCAAGTCGGCCTCCACTACTCGTTATGGTTGAAATTTCTCAAAGTTAACACGTAAGGCGCAAATTCATGGCAATAAAAAGAAATAACCACAATATTGATGATGCCTACAATGTACTGATTGAGACGGGTAGGCCCTACAATGCTACCACATTTCATATTTCCCTAATATTGGCATTTTTTAGTTTACAAATTGCTAACATGATAAACAAAATGTTACTACAGGCAAAACCTGTGTAAAATTATTATGGAGTAAAAGAGTAATCTTTGGGAAATGGTGTATTTTCGACTACTTTGTGTGATGCCATGTCATATACAAATAGAATATTATGAAGACCAGTCCAAGGTAAATCACCACCTTAACTATTATCACATTTTGGTCCTTCAGCAAGTTACAGCCGAAAAATCCCTATTTCATCCAATGTTACAATGTTAACTGAACGGACGAAGTTGTCAGGTTATACAGGGTGTATAAAAAAAATTACACTTTAGAAAAAAAAGTTGTCGAATTTCCTTTTTAGAATATTTGGACGATTTTTTTAATCATTTTAGTGGATGCCTAAAAGTCTAATCTATCAGGTGTAATCAACAAAACAAATTTTCGTTCCCGCTTGACTGAACACTGACGCTCTTTATCCAGGACGTGAAAAATGACTTGCGCTAAATTGAAAGAAGATGGGAAATTCAGCCAGAAGCCCAAATAGGTGTTCTCATTCAAAAAAAAAATAATAATAAATTGCTCTTTTGCTCACAGCTTTGATTGTTATGATAGTTTAGAAATTTTCTGACAACTTTCTGTAACGTTTCAAATGATTCAATTTTTTAACGGAAGGTTGATTAACAACATTAAGATCTTTTAAGCACAGTTATCACAAATCATGCACAGACATATCGAACCCATCACATGCCAGTCAATCAGTCAAGAAGAAAAGTAAAACATCAGTGCATACTCACATCATTCAACCAATACAATCAATCCATTCAATCCAATCAATCAAGCATTCAATCATCAATCAATCAATCAATTAATCAATTAATCAATCAATCAATCAATCAAATAATCAGTAAATCACAATTGCATGTTTATTTTATTTTAAAAAAGTTGCAGATTGACAAAGGGAATATCACCCCTCCCCCCCCCCCCGTGGCTTAAAGGCTAATCAATGTTTAAAAAAACTGATTTATTTGTTGGTTTATTAATTTAATCAGCCGATTAATTATTTCAATTATTGAAAAGTGATTAATTGATTATTGAGTTGATTCACTAATTGAACAACTCAATGACTAACTGATATATCGGTTGGTGTATTGATGGGTTGATTGATTGTTTGATTATTTGGTCAATCAATTGATTGATTAATAGGATGAATGATTTGAATGGTGATTAAATTGAAATCAATCAAAACCTTATTATTGGAGTGGCAAATGAAAACATGTTAGGGGGACACCCCCCCCCCCCCCCCCCCCCCCCCCCCATTGGGCCTTGTACGGCAATAGGGTTACAATGCATCGAATGTCATTACCTTTTGTTTACAACAGCGATACAGTAGCGAACAATCACAATCGTTAATGCCCCCCCCCCCCCAAAAAAAAAAAAACCAAAACAAAACAAAACAAAACAAAACAAAAAAACAAAAAACAAAACAAAACAAAAACAAAACAAAACAAAACAAAACAAAAACAATGCAGAACAAAACAACAACAACTTTAGTTCTGTCTCGTATTGACAATAATTATACGGCACCATAATGACTCTTCTGATAGTCTTACATTACCTCTTTTCTATTCGCCCAGCTGTTTTCCTTTTCTTTTAATAACGTAACTGTTGTTTCACAAACACTGTCATGAGATTTGAATAATGTTTTTTTTTTCTTTTGATGTTCAGAATAGTAAAGATCAGCACTGCAATCTTGCTACTGACACCAAGAAATAACGCATTTCAAAAGCTACCATTTTAACTTCACACAATGCAATGTTTGTTTCCCAACAGATTCTCGTTTGTATTTTGCAACTAGACAAGGCAAAGTCGGCTATGTCACTACGAGTGCCAGTAAGTCAAATAAAGATATCCTAAAATGCGGCGCAATGCAGCTCTTCAACCTACAAGTCTACGGGAGAATACTCTATGTTGGCGGACAAATAGACTCGAACTACGTGATAAAAGCTTTTGGACTAGGAGGCGAGCTCCTTGAGGAGATAACGACCGTCAATGATACCGCATCAACCGTGGTAACGCTAAGCGAAAATCGTTTCCAAGTTATTGTGAAAGGTAAGGAGGACCTTCTCCACTTAATGAATGCATGTCATTTTATTTTCATGACATTCAGAGAAAGTGCAAAGTTTGTTGATAATTATGGGGGGGGGATTACGGGTGGGACAAATGTCAAGGTCACTGTAATGTCAAGGGTCAGTACTGGGTGACCCTTCCCCTTCCTCGCTTAGACTCGAAGAATGAGGAAATCATGGCACTGCGGTGTGTGTGTGTGTGTGTGTGTGTGTGTGTGTGATTTGTTTGTTTCGTTTTATCGTTTGTAGATCCTTTCGTGAAAGACGATTATTGTTTGCTGGTGGGTATATGTGCAGATTTTTGTGTTCGGGCCCCGAATTCTGTCACTGTGTCTATGACCTATTGCATTTTCTTCCTTCCCTAAGACATTTGGGGGGAGGTAACAGCTGGTATTTTAATTCCTTCTGCACTGTTACTGGTTGTTGAATGTCTTCTTTTTTTTTTGGGGGGGGGGGGGATTTGCAGGTGCATGTGTTCCCTCCTTAATACACGCAATGTATAAATCTTTAATATTCTTTAACCGTATTATTGTTATCGTATATTGAGTTATAGTGTTATTATCGCCAGAACGACAATGGTTCATCCGCCTACAGCATGTGGCTTATCCGACCCTAAATCTGAATTAGAGAAGAATTTGCTATATAACTGTATAAATGTACTTTTTTTTTCTCTCTGTTTCGGTCATTGTTGTACCCGTGCTCCCCATCTTAATCTTTAACTCGATTTTAACTGGGACCTACGCTCAACAAGCTCGCTTTTAAGTAGGTTCCTTCATATTTCTTTAGCATCCATTCACAGATTCAAAACGTCATAGATCGACCACTATATGTTTTATATATTTGCAATATTTTACGTATGTCTCCAGCTTGATATCATGTACTTCATTTAATTTTGTTATATTTGATGTATTTTTTCATCGAGAAATATGAAAATAAATCGAAATCAAATCAAATCAAATCAAATTGATGATTTCACAAAAAAGAAAATGTCACTCCATTGAATAAAAAAGAAGAGAAACTATGTTTCAGTTCCTGTCTGTAACATAAATAATTTATGGACCATGTTTCTTCAGAAATTTGTATCACATTTTTTATGGACCATGTTTCTTCAGAAATTTGTATCACACACAGACAAGCACAAAGGTACTCGTGTTCTTTTAACTTTAATTACACGTGTCTCTGAACACAGAATGTTTGTTTGTTTCTTTCTTTCTTTCTTTCTTTTCTGCAATTATAGGGGACACCGGGGACCCGTCGCTTGAGTTGTGTAATCCGAGGACTATTACAAATGATTTTAGGCGGGCTTCAGCCGTTTTCAGATGGCCAGAACCCTCGGCCTTTGACGATGCGACCTATGCTTGGGCCTCACTCGACACTGGACTCAGTCAAGGATCGAAATTCCCTCTTGGAATCAATCGTCAAAGATACTCAGCCGTGGATACAGCGGGGAATCAGGACTCATGCGAGTTTGCAATCACAGTTCTAGGTATGACTAGAAATCTCGCTGTCGGACTGACCCCATGCAGTTATCTCATTATTCTCTTTAGGCCTATAGCTGCATTTTGGCAACAGGTGTACTACCTGATAGATGTTTTAACCTCGACTTTTGCCACCATGGGCAACAACTACACTGCAAAAAGTCCGGTGTTAAATAGTGAACACCGAGCTGGTGTTAAATTTTCGGTGCTCATTTATGGTGTTAAATTAACACCTACGGGTGTCATTTCCGAATTTTAAACTGTTTTTTGAAGAGTTTCTTAGTAACTGCACTTCTTGTTGATTTTTTTATTTAAACAAGACGATCAACAATTTTACATTAAAATACTACATTTTTGAAAAAAATGTGAAAATAAATTTACACCAAAGTAACACCAGCTGGTGTGGTCCCTTATTGAAGCTGGACGGGTATTAAACCATTGATATTAACACCAGCAAATATCAAATCAACACCATGTGGTGTCATTTTTGAATTAACACCAGTACAGTGTCAAAATAACACCAGGTACAGTGTCAAATTAACACCACGAAGTGTCAGGTGAACACTTTTCAACGCCATCACAGTGCATTTTTAACACCTGTGGCTGTGGTCCTTTATTGAAGTTTGATCGGTGTTAGATTTAACACCAGTGGTGTTAAATCTAACACCGATGTTTTTACAGTGTACCTCCAATAAATATTGGCCCGAATTTACGATGATGGTAAATGGACATAGACTGAAGTTTCCTATGTACCATTTCGTCGACGAAATGGTCATTTCGTTATGAAATGACTTATTTCGTAACGAAACTGGCCATGCGACAATTATTAGCGCTCTACACAAAACTACGGTCTTTGTCCATGGTTTAAACCATGGACAAGATTGTACCACCTTCGTAAAATCGGGCCTTTATGTTTTGATTTTGACTTTGACCTGATGCATTTCAGCACTTGTATGATCAAAAGAAAAAAAAAACATACACAAACAAATTGAAGACCTGAATATAAGAACGCCCCAAATCCAATTTTTGGCCAAATTCAGTTTGACATGGGAAATTGTAGCTCATGCATGGACTCATCTTGTCTATAAAATTGATAAATCCTAATTACCCCCGGAAGTGCGTGAAATGAGTGAGTTAAATCTTATATGAATGTAACAATGAAGGACTTGGGTCATTCTTACATTCATATTATAGCGCCCTCTCTCATCCTTCTCTCATCTCTATAGCAGAATATCATGTATATGATTCAAAGAGCGACCCAAGTCCATCACACAAAATGGCCTCTCCACTATTAATGTAAATGAAGACCTGAATATAGGAACAACCCAAGTCCAATTTTTGGCCAAATTCACTTTGACATGGGATATTGTAGCTCATGCGTGGACTCATCTTCTGTATAAATGATAAATCCTAATTACCCCCAGAAGTGCCTGAAATGAATGAGTTAAATCTTATATTAATGTAAGAATGAAGGACTTGGGTCATTCTTACATTCATAATAGCGCCCTCTCTCATCCTTCTCTCATCTCTAAAGCAGAATATCATGTATATGAATCACAGAACGACCCACGTCCACCAAACAAAATGACCTCTCCACAATTAATGTAAATATCAATTGTCATAATAATATATGTTCTAATCTTTATATACAATGCGCCTTTCCATCACAGTTAAATAAAATATTATTGGACAAATAAAAAAGATATGAAGTTGTTGTTTTTTTTAGTTTACTCCAAATGGTCTTCCATGGACTTGGGTCGTTCTTATATTCATATACTCAAATATTAATTGTCATAATAATATATGTTCTAATTTGTATATACAATGTTGCCTTCCCATCAGAGTTAAATAGAATATTATAGGACAAATAAAAAAGATATGAAGTTTTATAAAGTTTACTCGAAATGGTCTTCCATGGACTTGGGTCGTTCTTATACAATGTATTCAGATACTCAATTCCTTATAAATATCAAAAGCACAGAGAGAAAGAGTAACAACTGCAGTGGTTTGGCTATACACGTGCCATGGTGTAAAACACTGTGTGCCACATTATTCTGAGACAGCTATAGGCCTACTTTGGGAGGACAAGTCCATGTAACTTGTAGCATTGGGGGTACCACCTATCGTCACCCTCAGGATCTGTAGCTTGTTTATTATAAAAATATAACACAAATTCGCCTAGTTCTTACCTCAAATATGCCATAAATACTGCAGTTTTGAATGTCGTGACCGTCTCGTTGATTATGAATCTCCGCTATAAAATAGCGCATTTTTAGTGCGTGCGTTCCGTTTTCTTCGCTCAGCTTTAAAGGGTACCTGTAGCGATCGGCACCCCCTCCCCTCCATTGGTAATACATGTGAATTTCACAGCCATGCGTCGTTACTGAGCGGATGTGTAATTGAAACGTGTTTAGTTTGGTTTGTTAGTTTGTTTTTGAGCTTGATTTTCGTTTCTTCGTTTTTATTGTTTTTTTATAGCTAATGACACTTAATCCCGCGCGTACCTGTTCGTTCTATACGCAAACAGCTATGATACGCAGGGTGCCGATGGGAAGGTACCCTGCCGATAGGTGGTACCCCTACCATATAGGTGTTTGTTACCCTGGACACGTAATGCAGTACGAAACTCCATGGCAAATTTCTTTAAAAGCAATGATGATGACTGTTAGATGCATTAATGAAGAGGCATGCTTTATTCCACACAACATTTGATACACAATCTTACAATTATCTAGCAAATCCAGTACGTAACTACGCTTGATAGTCAATCATGCCATAAAATGGAAGCCTCATGTGACAGGAATGGAATGGCGTTCATAGTAATGTGGCAGGTTGGACGAGTTTGTTCGTTTCTGCAGAATATGCGAACTTGACACGCCATCGACTGATTCGGGCGAACGTGGCACATACAAAGTTACAATTACACCATAACATTGCACAAATAAATACACCTAAGAAAATGCATTATACAGATACGTACAGTTAGATGTATATTTTTTTCATATGTAAATATATATGTAAGTATATATTATAATCTATGCATATGTATATATATATAGGACTATTATTTATACATAATTTATAGGAATAGAGATAACTGAATACAGGGATCACCACTGTGAGATGTTAACATACTATGACAATCGTTTGAATCCCTTTCAAATAAGGAAAGAGATATTACAAATAATTTTCCTGACTTCTGACAAATGAATTAGAATCTGTTCCTACAGAATTCTTGTGTGGAAATGCATAGAAACCAAATTTGAAAATGTATAGATGATATTCCAGTGACGTCATCAAGGTATGCTGAAGGCCCCAAACTGCATTATGGAGGAGCTCCCCCCCCCCCCCACACACACACACACACCTGGGCAAGCGCGTAAGCGTTACAGCTCACGTTCCATGATAGGCAGGCGGGTATGGCGCGATACGCGTACCGCGCGCTAGAGCAAAATACAAACGTTTAGCTTTTGACCCTCGGGGAATTTGACGTCACGGAACCTCATCTAGAAGTATTGAGTCTCTTCGAAGGTATGGGAAAAATATAGTATGATTTCTAAATTGAAGACCTGAATATCAGAGCTACCAAGTCTCACGCATTGTGAGTGAGACTCAAGCATTTAGGGTCTGTATCACGATCTCACGCATGACACCCATTTTTCTCACGCATTGGGAGAATAGAATAAAAGATTAAAGTGAGAGTTGCAATTTAAGGCAGATTTGATCATTTCCCTCTTGTCTTTCTAAATAAGTAAGAAATAGTCACTTAAGTATACACCAGCTTGCACCATTAAGAGCTAAAAATTGAAAAAGCTCCCTACCGTGGGAGGGCGAACAACCCCTCCCACACCCTCCCCTCTCTCAGTCGCTTCGCTCCCTCGCTCACGCACATGCGTGCGCGCCGAGATGCTGAGTCATGAAAATCTCACTCATCAAAATTTGTTGAACTTGGCATCTATGGAATATAAGAACAACCCAAGTCCAATTTTTGGCCAAATTCAGTTTGACGTGGAAAATTGTAGCTTATGCATGTACGTGTATAAATGATAAATCCTAATTACCCCCGGAAGTGCCTGAAACGACTGAAGTAATCTTATATGAATGTAAGAATGAAGGCCTTGGGTCATTTTTACATTCATATCATAGCGCCCTCTCTCATCCTTGTCTCATCTCTATAGCAGAATATCATGTATGTGATTCAAAGAACTACCCAAGTCCATCACACAAAGTGGCCTCTCCACAATTAGAGTAAATGTTAATTGTAATAATGATATATTATTATCTAATTTGTATATGTGACCCTGCACCTCAAAACAAACAAAAAGTCGCCAGACATGAATTTTTAGCTAAGACCATATTCTGAAAGAGCAGACTTTAAGCTTTAAAATTATGTATAACTCAAATCAAATGGACTCTTCTAACCTATCTAAATATTGGAAAGAAAGCACCAACTCAGGAAAAGTGTGAACTGAGAAAAGAGGCTCTGAAGTACAGTATCTATTCAAGCGCTTAATCTTACCAAACCGTGCTGGCTGTGAGATGAATGGGACAAAAAACAGGAAGTAAACCACCAGAGTAACAACAATGAAGGGATTATTAGATTAAACTGAAATTAAGCAAGCCTCATTAACACATTCTGTCCATAATTAATGCCAACTTTCAAAGCAGTAGCCCTATCCTTTCAAAAGTTATTAGAGTTGAAAGTGAAGAGTGTGGACAAGGTTTTTCAGAAATGAAAAAGGGATTCTAAAGGCACACCTAATCACACTATTCTACCAAAAATGTTCGAAATAAACTGCTAAAAAAACACAATTTCCTGCCCGTTTTATGATACCAAATTTTAGCATAATGTAAAAGAAGACCCGCTCTTTCAGAAAATATGAAAAAGTCAAGTTCGGCAAGGTTGGCCCATTTCACTTGTTTTCAGTCCTCACACAAAATCAGTGTGTGCAACTTTATGTTCGTTTTGAGGTGCACGGTCACATATACAATGTTGCCTTCCCATCACAGTTAAATAGAATATTATTGGACAAATAAAAAATATATTAAGTTTTTTTTTAAAGTTTACTCGAAATGGTCTTCCTTGGACTTGGGTCGTTCTTATATTCAGATGCTCAATTTTATAATGCAAGTTGAGAAATCCAACCCAATGATCGATACATTTCCCAAAAGAACCATTGTCTGATATGTCACTACATGTATAGGCCCTACTTGCTATTACAAAGTTTTATAAAGTACTTTGACCCATCCGTTAAGAACGAGTCAGAAATATACTTGGGAAGGGGTCTCGATATGGGAAATATATGTTGTAAGAAAATCAGCTCGTTCTGGGTTTCTGTATATGTATACTGCTCAATACATGAAAAACATGAACTATCTTTATTTTTCACTTGGCATTTGACCTCTGACTGCAGACCCCAAACAAAACAAAACAAAACAAAACAAAACAAGTACAACAGCTCAGGGAACGTAAACAGAGGGGTCTCCAAACTAAGCCGAGGCCTGTTGGTATGGAGACCCTAAAATACTTAGCTAACTCTGGATAGAATAAGGGATAGAGAGAGAGAGAGGGAAAGGTAGGGGGAAAGGGAAATTACAGAGTGTACGTGTACCACTCCAACTACTTTACAATAATAATGATAATGAATGAGTCTGATCTTAAAGTTAACACGTTCAGGGGATTTTGTCGTAGTAACGGCCTAATATGCACTATGAAAAATAATAAATGAATACAGAGCATTCTACATGTGGTTATCTGACATGAAACAACTAGATTATATATCGTGGTTAAATGTGCACAGTAATGGTAAGGCACATGGTATACACATACATCTCCCTCTCTATATATTTTTTTTTCCTAGGGCG
Organism: Diadema antillarum; assembly: GCF_040938485.1. Classification (NCBI taxonomy): domain Eukaryota; kingdom Metazoa; phylum Echinodermata; class Echinoidea; order Diadematoida; family Diadematidae; genus Diadema; species Diadema antillarum. Next base: position 1,595,175 of record NW_027271017.1, on the reverse strand, counting down.
ATATAAAAAGCTTGTAGTGATCCCCTTAAAATACGTCTATAGTTGTTGCAAAGTGCAGCGTTTGCATTTGTAAAGGAAGCTCCATGGTAGGAAATACGCTATAATGTTCAACATTTTCCGTCAAAGACAAAGTTGTTTTTGGCCCAATATTTACAATGATTACGTAGCAGGCCTATACACAACACTGTGAAGCTATAAACAATTCAACGAATCTTACTTATCATCCTTTGCTTGATATACATAAGTTGTCCAATCTTAAATTGCCCTCATCTATACATAAATATATATATATATATATTGTGCAATATATTTGACTGTATTTCTTTCACACACACAAAAAAGATGCTGTCTTTCACATACCACTATAGTGTTCTTCATTCTTCAGTCATGGAGTTAGTGTAGACCCTCGTGATCAGCTTCCATGATTTTCTTGTTATTTTGTGCTTTGAAATCATCGGAACCACCATTTCTGTACTTTACATGCAAAGGTGAGTGCAAAGTATAACTGTACTGTGCATATCAGAAAAGAAAAGGTAATCCAACTTTGAAGGGCTACTATTTCACAACTGTCAGCTATGGCGTTGTGAGGAAAGGGGAATTCTTCTTTTTCACATTGGTAGCTAATCATGTAATGGCTGAGCACCTGCAACTGAAAAACAGCGCTGACACTATGCCCTTTTTTTCCAAGTTTACATGTTATGGTGAAGGAGGAGTGCATGTAGGACATTACCTCTCACTCCGTGGACGAAGATCTGTCAATGAAAGTGGTCAAATGGGCAATAGCCTGTACAAATGCAAATGCAGGTTTGTGTTTAGCGTTTGTGTTAAGGGTTTCTCCTAACAAATCATGGATCCACATGTCCCATAACTTGGTCACTCTCACAGAGGACAACCCACACAATCCAACTCAAACAGTCCATTTTCTCTGTTCATATTTAACACATAGCTCGCAGCGAAAATGTCTTGGGTATGAAGAGGGGAAAAAGTGGATAATGTTTTAGCCTTTATGGGATGGACCAAGTCATAGACAACATGGCCATGTAAAAGATGATGAACCGTAAACGGTTAGACGAGACCCTTAATACGAACCTGCAGTCGTGTAGGCTGGCCTGATGATACGACCACTTTCATTGACAGATCACATCCATGCAGTTAGACATTATTGTAATGCATTGTTCCTCCACAACAACACGCAAACTTGGAAAATGTGCAATTTGTCATTGTTGTCTTTACAGTTCAGGTGCACAGTCATGCATGACGTTTGTCAACATGATTAGGTAGCAATGGAAAGAGGAACAGTTCCCCTTTCCTTACAAATTAAACTGCACTCTCCTCAGCAGACAATTATAAAATAACAACCCTCCAAAGTTGATTACTTTTTTGATGCGCACTGCACGTGGGGTCATCCCACTAGACCGACACCAACGAGTCATACAGTCCATGAGTTCGACATTGAAAACAGGTCCATAAGTCGTACAGCTCACGAGTCATACAGCCCATGAGTTCGACACTAAAGCCCCTTTTACACTTTCACGGATCGCATCACGGATGACCACGGATCGTCGATCCGGGATCATCCGTACTGTTTCCGGCATGACCGTGTTGACTCCGTGAAGTCATCCGGCATTATCCTTGACCTACCGGCATGTCCGCGAGAAAAATTAAGCTTGCTTAATTTTTCATCCCGGACATCACGGATGAAAATCAATACGAACTTTTCCCTGTTGGCGCCGTCTACTCCGTGTTGCCTCCGTATTCCTTCCTTGTATGCACCGGCTACTCCGTGTTGCCTCCGTACTCATTCCGGTACATCCGTGAAGACATCGGGACGTCCGTATTAGCATCGGCTCCATCCGGGATGAGAAATTCGTGTATTTTGCCAAATACAAGCTCATAAATTCCATTAAATTTGCTCAGATCTTCCCCATCAGTACAGCCCGCAACACATCATACTGTTCGAACAATTGTAGCCTGAGAAGCTTCAGTGACCCACACACATTTCCTTGGTAGTTTGTTGTTGTTGTTGTTGTTGTTGTTGTTGTTGTTGTTGTGTGTGTGTGTGTTTTCTTTGCTTATGTCATGATGTTCCCGCAAAATGAGAGTTTGCAAGAAGAGATTTGCCTGATGTCGACAAGCCCAGGCTTATGTAGGCTGCTGTAGATTTACTGGTGTGCTTGTTATTAGCTCTGGAGGCATGTTGCCCGAGAATGATAAAGTATCAAAAGCAAAAGTAAATGTCATATGTCAACATTTTAGGGACATCCGTGTAAAGACCGCGAAGGGACCCAGTTGCATTCGTGCTCTTCCTTGATATCCGTGTTGGCTCCGTATCGTTTCCGCTGTGGTCCACGTTCGTTCCTTGTCTGTCCGCTTAGGCACCGTACTTGTCCGTGTAGCCTCCGTACCTGTCCGTGTAGACATCCAGTTGGGATCGTATTCACACCGGTATGGAGAGGAAAATCGATATTTTGCATGTCGGAACATCACGGATGACGATCCGTGGTCATCCGTGAAGCAATCCGTGAAAGTGTAAAAGGAGCTATAATTTTTCATCCCGGACATCACGGATAAAAATCAATACGAACTCGTCCTTGTTGGCACCGTCTACTCCGTGTTGCCTCCGAATTCCTTCCTTGAAGGCACCGGCTATTCCGAGTTGCCTCCGTACTCATTCCGGGACAATCCGTGAAGACATCGGGACTTCCGTATTAGCATCGGCTCCATCTGGGATGAGAAATTCGTGTGTTTTGCCAATACAAGCTCATAAAGTCCACGAAATTTGCTCACATCTTCCCCCATCAGTACAGCCAGCAACCCCTCATACTCTTCGAATAATTGTAGCCTGAGAAGCTTCAGTGACCCACACACATTTCCTTGATGGTTTTGTGTGTGTGTGTGTGTGTGTGTGTGTGTGTGCGTGCGTGTGTGTGTTTTGATTTGTTTTGTTTTGTTTTGTTTTGTTTTACTTTGTTTATGTCATGATGTTCCCGCAAAATCAGAGTTTGCAAGTACAGATTTGCCTGATGTCTACAAGCCCAGGCGTATGTATAGGCTGCTGTAGATTTTCTCACGGTGTGCTTGTTATTAGCTCTGGAGGCATGTTGCCCGAGAATGATAAAGTATCAAAAGCAAAAGTAAATGTCATCTGTCAACATCTTAGAGAATTCCGTGTAAAGACCGCGAAGGGACCCAGTTGCATCCGTGTTCTTCCTTGATATCCGTGTTAGCTCCGTATCGTTTCCGCTTTGGTCCACGTTCGTTCCTTGCCTGTCCGTGTAGGCACCGTACTTGTCCGTGTAGCCTCCGTACTAAGACTTGTCCGTGTAGACAAGTAGTTGGGATCGTATTCACACCGGCATTGGGAGGAAAATTGATATTTTGCATGTCGGAACATCACGGAGGACGATCCGTGGTCATCCGTGAAGCAATCCGTGAAAGTGTAAAAGGGGCTTAAGCAAATAAAGCCCATGAGTGCGACAGTATAGGTAAAAACAGCCCATGAGTTCGACAGATACAACGCGGCGCGTAATGTGTCGGTCTCGTGGGCCTTGTTGGCGAGCTATATAACTCATACATGTAGGTTGTATGACTTGTGAGCTGATTGACTCGTGGGGTGTATGACTTGTGGGTGTCGGTCTCGTGACGTGCACCCCAATACGTTAGGGGTTGAAAAGATATACATTTTATCTTCGCAGACAGGGAGCCGCCAGTAATCACCATGTGCCCTGCAAATCAGTATGCTGTTACCGACAAGAGGAAACCAACCGGCAAAGTTTCCTGGATCAAACCAGTTGCGTCTGATAATTCTGGATCATTCATACTGCGCTATGAAGCAGACATAGAATTCAACGGCAACTTTCCAATTGGATCTACAGACATCACATACAGAGCCATAGATGGGGCCTCCAATTCAGCCATTTGTAAATTCACTGTTTACGTTGCAGGTGAGAACTTTTAGTGTTGTCCTAGGCTGCAAAGGCTGGGGTTTAACCTTGTTCTATGATACCTCTCTTAACACGCTCAAAGTGATCATTATTTTAATCAGATGTCAACTTTGAGCAAAGTTACGATGCATTGATTTTTTTTAAAGTATATACCCTGTATATATATATATATATATATATATATATATATACGTGACGGGCCGAAAGCTTGACAAATAAAAGGGGCGACTAAGATCGAGAGCAACGTCCCGCCTCAGTCCAATTTCTTTCAATTATATACAACCAACAATGCGGCACCGCGCACGTTCGGGACCCAGGGAACTATCTCTCATATATATATATATATGATTTCATTGATAGATGTCGAAGACCCAGTCATTTGCTGCCCAAATTCTCGGACCGTACAAGCTGTTCCTGGCGAGTCTGTGGCGCGTGTTTCATGGGAAACTCCATCAGTAGGAGATAACTCAGGGTGCGTGACAATATCACAAGATACTTATGCTGACAATGGCGGATTCTTTCCAATTGGAGAAACAGTTGTATCCTACACTGCTACAGATGGGTCCGGAAATACAGCCAATTGCCGTTTTGCCATTCTTGTCACAGGTATGTGATCGAATAATCTGTATGCAGTATCAGTGGTTTATCTAATGCCGTCAGGGACCTAGAAAATAGATACATTATTTCATTTATGTTGATATCTGAGTTGACAACCAGACACAGAACGTTCTATTGCTTGAGTATATGAATATACGATATTAAAGTAGATCTTTATACGTTTATCTATGATCTGAGTTAATACCGTGTTAAACAGGCGCCCAGTACTCAACTTACTCAACCCTACTTTGAGTTAGTTAAAAACCTTGCATATGACTATATTCATACATGATACATTTGTTTCCTAACCAAATGCCATATTTTTCCAAACAAAACGTTCATTCAAAGTTCGCAAAAGAACTTGTTGTTATTTCTTGACTCACTCTTAATAATTATGATGACACGGTAGTTGCTACTTTAACAATTCCCCTGGTCTTATTTTTTCGGTCGTGATAGGGCTTTAGGTCTAGTTTAATGTGAGAATTAGCGTTTGGCATAGATTTTATATGCTTGCGGATAGAATACACGTTTGCTTTGGCCTGCAAATACTTCAAGGGGCAATTGTGATCGGGATGGGTGAGGAATTGCATGAACAGAAGCACTGCGCGCAGTACAGATTAAAGGGGATAGATAGTAACTGTTCAGTGGGAATGCTGGAGGATGGTTGTTCCGATCCGTGTGGGATTCATTTAAGAGTAAATGATTCCATCTATTGTTGTGTGAAAATAATTTGCTTCAGAATGGTCTCATATTCAAGTAATATGCAGTTTAATGTGTCCAGATTAGCATGCCTGTACAGTGACGGGGTCATCGTACACGTATAAACTGCACATTACTTGAATATGAGACCAGTCCGAGAATAGGTTTTTTTTTAACCCAAAAATAAATATATAATGTACTCTTAAATGAATCCCAGAAGGATTGGAACAATCACCCCCAACATTCCCACTGATTCCCACTAATCAGTTACTAGACATCCCCTGTAACTCCAAAAAAAAAAAAAACCCAACAACAACAACAACAACGTATACGTGACGTCACTTGGTCACTTTTAAATTCTCTAAGAGTATTTTTTTTTCAAATTTCGTCGCATAGTATAATGATTCTGATGATGATTCGCAACACATTTTTTTTTATCATATCCGTAAAAAAACAAACAAACAAACAAATCAAATGTGTACAGACTCCTCCAAGAAAATTTTAATAATTGAATGTCTGCCGGAAAAAAAAAAATGAGTCCTTTAGTGAAGCTTCTAAGTGGTCCAGATTGTCATTGTCACAGAGGAATGTCTAATCATCGTGTGATCAGCTCAACGACGAAATGCACAAAGAAATTGATAGCTGCATTGAATGCCTCGCATGCTGACGAAGAAGCACCCTAGACCACCGGAAGTGGCAATGCTAAGGAGTTCTACCACAATGCATCTGTATCAGGGTTCTTCGGTGGTGCTGTGCATATTGTCTATTCTCAGAGTTTCACAGACATTATGCTGAGAGCTGGACATTTCAACAAAGAGATGAAGCTTACCGCTGCTGGTTGACTTTACTACTCTGAAAACTGAAGTAGAAAGTATGTAGTGCATTTGGTGTTTAAGATTATTATTCTTTCTTTCATATGGAAAGAAACTTCTTTGAATCAAAATTAGATATGCCATGGAAATCGTATTACATTGAAAAGTGCATTCTGTAATTGTACTTTGCAAAGAACGATCGAGATAAGTACTCACTACTACTGTAGCAGGAAGAACGCGTATCAAAAGGGACTTTGAACCTATCATTTTCGTTTTTACAAAATTAACATTAATAACTACATTGTACGCTTAAAGGAAGTCACATGCCACAACTTCATAAATGACCTTCAATCTTCTTGCTAACATCTTCGTCCATCGGATACTATCCTATCAGTGTTAGGGTAATTGGATGAAGCACATTAGGACTTGATTTTCAGAATGTTTTCCTGCTGTCCAATAGGCAATGCTTTACATTTAATACGACTACGGTAGATATCTAAACTAAAGAATGATATTAATTGCGGAAATAGTAAATACGAAGTTCTGTTTCTTTCTCTATTTGAAGATGTGATAAAATGTCAGACTGATTCCCACTGCACGGTGGTTGAAGAATGCGTTGAGAACCAGTGCAGATGCAGACCCGGATTTCGCCGATTTAGGGGATTCTGTATTGGTATGTTTCAAACTATTGTAGAAATTAATAATTCTAAACAAAATTTCAGAAAGAAATAAAACAAGACGATTAGATCAAAAAAACTTACGTGTTGTGTATATGTCTACTGTAAACAATTAGATATCACCACAAACGTTACACATATTATGACACCCTGAAAATTGCTGTATAAGAAACACTTCTTTATTTTGCTAAACATTCATTATGGTTATAATAAGTTTGAATTATTCTCTCCATGCGTACACTTAGTGTGTTTCTCTGCATTCTTTATATTCAAATCAGTTGGAGTAATGTGTGTTGACGCTGATTCGAATGACAGAAAGTGCTGAATCATATAGGTTTTTTTTTTTTTGTGCTACACAATGAGCTCATCGCTTTTCAATTGTTTGCTCGATCTCTCAGCGGTCGACAGATATCGTATCACTCTTAATGTGACGGCTGAGAACGAAGTGAACTTGAAGTACGTGAGCGAATTGGCCGACCCTGAGTCGAAAGAATTTCTCACCAGGAGTGAATCCTTTAAACGCGAGGTAGGTATCAATATATCTTCTTTTCAAACTACATCATTCCATTATCTATAATATACCCGTTTGTAGATAGATGTTTTATAATGACTAATGCAGGATATATAGGGTTGGACCTACTACTTATCGACCGCCTAATGTTTATTTGCTTGAAAAGAATATTTAACACTGAAATTCACGTAAAAAACTTGACCAACGTGATTGAGAAAATCCGGCTCTATGAAATGCAGTTGTTCCCTTTTCGATTCGAAGTTTCAGTGCAAAAATATCGCCGACGAACTTGCGTGGCCTCGTTTCAGCTCCCCGCGGTAAATCGCGGTATTAGGATCGACCGCCGTTTTTGCATTGACAATGCACGCAAACCGAGTTGTATTGATTACCGTGTTGTACGAAGCTTTTTAGAAGCCTTTTAGAAACTTCCATAGACATTACATTGTGCTGTCGTTACGATTCGGTGAAAATATTCATTCGAAATTTTGTCCTCGATTAAAACCATTAATGAACAGTGAATTATCACGTTTTCCCACACCATCCTCATCTACATTCAAAACCAATTCCATTTTTATGTGCTTTGCGCGCAGTGAAGTGCGTACTAAGTGTTCAGTGTGCGAATTATACGCGGTCGGTTTAAAAGAAGGTGGTCGATATGTAGTAGAGCACCATACTATATATGACATGCTTTCATAAAATGAGTATTCTACTGGCATCTAAAGACCTCATGTGCGGGTAGTTGATGTTTTTCTCATTTTCACATTGTATGAAAATGATTGTGGTTGTGATCGCTTAGATAGATAATCAGTGATTTTGGTTTTCGGTGTTCACAATGTGTACATGGTGTATCAAGATTAAGATCACAGTGTCGGAAACTACAGTTATGTGCTACCATAATCATAGCCGGCTCTGTGCACACACAGTGACGAACACTGGTTTCGACCTCCTTGTGCGCTCGCCCCGGCGTGTTCACAGAGTCGACCTTTTGAATATCTTGTGAGATACTGCGCTCGTGGTATTAGAATGCTTAAAGTCAACACTATCGTTAATTAATTTGACACTTCTTTACGCAGATTCTCGCGGTAACGCCATCTATATTAGATATGGACGTTCTGCGCATTCGAGAAGGCAGCCTTATATTTACCGCTGACGTATTCGTTGCCCCGAAAACCACCCTGTTGCAAATAAATTCTGAAATTACATCGAGGGTCCAGAAGCTGCAGTTTGATCGAAGTGGTACAGTCGTTGCAGGTGGGTAATGGTAATGTATTGATAATACAGGGCCGGCGGAGCGTTTTAAAAGTGGGGACCCACGTCAGGGTTTCATCAGCTGACAAGCCCCCCCCCCCCCCCCAAAAAAAAAACAAAACAAAACAAAACAAAACAAAACAAAACAAAACAAAACAAAACAAAAACAACAAAAAAACAAAACAAAACAAAAAACAAAAACAAAACAAAAAAAGGTAAAAAAAGTGTGTGTGTGTGTGTTTGGGAGGGGGGGGGGGCAAAGTGGTTACGCCTTATGTATTCCTCTTGTACGGTTCAAAAAAAAAAAAAAAAAAGGTTCCGCCGGCCATGTTAGACCATGGGATGACATGGAAAAATCAGCCTAGTTTTTGAGTTTCGTAGTCCGTATTTAGGCTCCACCTGAAAATGTGTGTAATTAGAGTAATTTTGGGTGCTGAATCCAAATATCAATGTTGCCAAGTCAGCAACATTCACGTTCTAATGATATTAGTGCTTAATTATGCACATTTATGCAAACATTTGATATTTTCCGTTTATGTTGGTGGGTCTGCATTCAGATCACTGAAAATTAGCATAGTGGAATAATTTCTGTATGCTGAGTCCGTATATGAATGTCAGTCAGAAATGTGGGCCCTTTTTATAATAATGCTTAATTATGCAATTTTCAATTATTCTATGCAAAATTCCTATTATTTTTATTTCATCATGGTATCACGCGTTTGGACCTATGAAAATTCATACAGTGGAGTTATCTGGGGTGCTGAGTTCATTTATGATTGATGAAAAATCATCAGCCATCATGTTAACTTGGTATCAGTGCTTGATTATGCAAATTAGATTAATTTTCGTTCTTTCAGAACGAGTCTTCATTTGTGGAGCAATGAAAATTTGCACAGTTGCTAAATTTTAGGAGCTGATTCCTAATATAAATGTTACTAAATCAGTTACCTGCATGATTGTACTTCATTATGTAAATTGAATTGATTTATGCAAGATACAGTAATTTCTTCTTTCTTGGTTGGTCTGTGTATTTGCATCACTGGGGGAAAAACACCAGTGGTGATATATGGATGAGGGTCCATATGTAAATGTTTCCAATTTAAGCTGCATGTGATCAGAGCTTAATGACACAGAGTAAAAACTGCAGTGCTAATGGTTTGCAGATTAAGTGCTTTGAAATTAAAGCTTTTCCACATCCACACATTATCCAGGGTTGAAATTAAGTATATACTCCGATCTTGGTAATTGTAATGACAAATAAATCATAATCATATTGTCAGCTGATACGATCTCTTATTATTCAAAAATGGAAACTATTCAATAACACAGTCTCTGTTTGTCCCTTTCTCTCTCTCGATATATATCTATATCTATATATATAATATATTGTAGCACAGGCAAAATAGTGCACAAGGTACTTTAAAGTCAAATGAGATCTCACAAAATGTTTCACATCGGAATACCAATGCTATTATAGCACAAACAGACTTCAGACTTACAAATCTCTTTTATTTCACTTTAATCTGATCTCAATTTCAGTCACACAAAGTGGTCCATATGTATCATCAGATACTTCAATGGACATAAACGTAGTGGTCACCCAAGAAATATAAACATAGATAGTGCAAACAGAAAAAAGGCTTAAATTGACGTATGTGTGGTTTCCTTTATCTTTACATTCAAGAACACTTTTTTTTTCTCTTTTACAGATGTACCTTAAATGGAGATTACTTACTGTTTGTTTGTGAACACGGGAAATCCAAATTTGATATTCTTTTACTGGCATGATATGGCAAGTTCGACATCGCAATAAAGAGAAATAATTGTCAAAAAAGTAATCGATTCTATCAATAAAATGGAAATTACATTTCTACCAAATAGTGTCAATTCATCACCTCTGTGTTCTATTCATTAAATGTGTAGACCTACTTTGCCTTGCAACACAAACTAAAAAGTGTGTTTTCATAGTATGTATCATAAACAAAAACTCCGATTTCTACAAATTTTAATATATCTTTAAGACTATTTTGTCACAAAAGTTATTATGCGATAAGCAAAGGGGTTGCATCAAGACCGTGCACCTCAAAACGAACATAAAGTCGCACACACTGATTTTGCGTGAGAACTGAAAATAAGTAAAATGGGTCAACCTAGCCGAACTTGACTTTTTCAAATTTTCTAAAAGAGCGGGTCTTCTTTTACATTATGCTAAAATGTGGTATCATAAAAGTGCAGGAAAGTGTTTTTTTTAGCAGTTTATCTCAACCATTTTTGGTAGAATAGTGTGATTAGGTGTGTCTTTAGAAACCATTTTTCGTTTCTGAAAAACCTTGTCCACACTCTTTACTTTCAACTCTAATAACTTTTGAAAGGATAGTGCTACTGCTTTGAAAGTTGGCATTGATTATGAACAGAATGTGTTAATGAGGCATCATTCAGGCATGCTTAATTTCAGTTTAGTTTGATAATCCCTTCATTTTTGTTACTCTGGTGGTTTACTTCCTGTTTTTTTTTTCCCATTCATCGCACAGCCAGCACGGTTTGGTAAAGATTAAGCGCTTGAATAGACACTGTACTTCAGAGCCTCTTTTCTCAGTTCACACTTTTCCTGAGTTTGTGCTTTCTTTCCAATATTTAGATAGGTTAAGAGAGTCCATTTGCTTTGAGTTATACATCATTTCAAAGCTTGAAGTCTGCTCTTTCAGAATATAGTCCTTAACTAAAGATTCATGTCTGGCGACTTTTTGTTTGTTTTGAGGTGCAGGGTCAAAATTGGTTCAACAGCCCTTATAATCGATGTAAGGTGAATAACATTCAGGGATATAAATCTCATATTGTATGTAAATACGCGATTTATATGTGAAGGCATAATAGTTTTCACTGCTAGATAATGCGAAAATATCTTGACATATTGTTGAATTTAATGTGAAGGCAAAGCTCAATCTTTAGCACATGCATTGCATATGCTTAATTTCAGCTACTTCTGGTTACAAAAAGACGCACACACATGTGACATTATTTGCTATGCATACCATGAAGCATGAAACAGTGTCCAACCAAATGCACATCTATTTGATATTATGCATTGTGCAAATACCTAGATAACATACTTAGACAAATCAAACCAACAGATGAACTTATGGGAATACTCACCCTATACTTTACATAACTGTCTTGAATACAGTATGTAGTTTTCCCTGTTGTCCTTTCGATAAACCTCCATACTATCAATGGAATGCTGGTTATTGTGTACATCGTTTCTGTGTATTTATTCATTTGATTTACAACAACTATGCGGCACCCTTCTTGACATCATTTCTAAGTGTTGAATGTCATTCTTAATTTTACTTGTAAGCAACTGGAATTATATAAATCTTCTACCCAAAATAATTTACCAGGCACTGCATGCGAAAAACTATTTCCATCCATTGAATGAAAGTCGTTGTTACATTACATTACATCTTATTTCTTCAATAAATAGTTAAGCATACTAACACATAATCTTACATTTGCCAGTGCATTATATCCATCCCACTATGATGACCAGAACTGTCTCTTTTTCTGCGACAAGTCATTGTCGACCTCCACCAATACTCTTTCTCCACTTGCAGTGAGTCAGCGACCTCCATCATCCCTCGAGTATATGCCTACCACTAGAATGTTAGAATGACCCCAGTGTATATCAGACAACATCCAGCCATGTTAACTTTTTGCAACCAGGGTGATTTAATCACCTCCCTGGTCAATCCCAAACATTCTGTCCTACCATTACTTGAAATTGTTGTTGAACAACGAGTTACAACGAAGTGGGCCTATGTATAGCTCTATGAATAAACTACCTCCTTTCTAACACTAGTCACGTCTTTGTTTCCATATCGACTAAAATTTTGTCTCAACCCCCATTCACCCCATCATTTAATTTTCGTTGTCTTTGAATATGCATTGATAATACAAAAATATTATTCGAAATAAAATTTCATTTGAATTGAACTGAAAATTGCATGTTTACAAGTTGTGTATCATTGATGTATACAAATTAATTGTGACAAGCTAGAGGACTTCAGATTCAAATCCATTCAATTCATTTATTTTATTCTTTTATTTTTCAGCAAAACATACCACAGAATAAGTCAGGAATTATAACATAGGCATGAATTCGACTTTACATGATTGATAATGGGTTAACAAATAGAATTATACATGCATACAGGCGAAACAAAAATATTTGTTTACAAAGCTGAGGGAACATAATATCACACATCGCATCAGAGAAGAAGCCTCTTGAAGAGAATACACTTCAAAACTACATTCATTGTGCATCAGAAGTCTAGTCCATGATGCACAAGACTATCCCTGAAGTCATACACACACAGTGTATGTGCATGAAGATAATTAAGAAACACACTGAATGAGGATGCAAACCCCACTGACCTCTGTACATTACACACACACACACACACACACACACACACACACACACACACACACATATAACCGATGCACACGGCTGACCGCTCAGGCATGTCACTGCACACACGTCTATGGTGACCTCGTTCATGTTGATTCAAAGCCTCTATTTTGTGACTTTTTAAACATCATTTTTGAAGTAAAATGCATTTTTAATAAAAAAGCCAACATCTTTTTGGATGTAGTATATTTTTAACTAAATTGTTAAAGAAAAATCATGTCAAGCTCTCTGACGGACAACGAAAAGTCAGAATTTTGAGGGTCATCCCATGGTCTATGTAGTATATTGTTATCAGAATCATGAACAGATTATTGAAGCAACAATGTTATCAGGAGTCATTGCTCTTGCATTGACGAAATATTTCATACCCGTTTCTCTGATATAAGAATGTGTATTCTGTCTGCACTGCAACAATCGATGAAGACACAAGTCAATAGTGTATTCTTAAAATGTATGACCTTGTTGGCATGAGTTGTACTTCTGTTATGGTATAACTACCCGCTATGTTACTCATCTTTAAAGACGTGAACGAATGCCGAAGCGATGACACCAACGACTGCTCTCCAAACGCATACTGTACAAACCTGGAAGGATCCTTCTCCTGTACATGTAATCGTGGATACACTGACATTACCCCGGAAGAACTCGGGAGTGGTAGACGATGCCGTGAGTTCGATATTTCTTTTCTGTCATAGTATGAGCAAACTCACACAATGTATATCATGTTTAAAGGAACTGTACACTAGTGGTTGAACTCTTGATCGCTTTCTGAAATTCTCTTCGTAAATGTCTCCGTTATAGCATTTTTAAGGCATGCCTTTTCCCCAAACACTGCCATTATTTAATACACCTGTGCATTCGCGCGGTGGTTACATATTTTGTAGTGGATACTCTCTTTTTTTTTCTCTCTCTCTCTTTTTTTTTTTTTTTGGGGGGGGGGGGTGACTATTGATCGTCAAACTTCCGAGCCTTTAGGGATTATTTTATTATGGATATGTATGAATATATATATGTAGCATATATATATATATATATATATATATATATTCATATTCATATTCAAGTATATGGATTGCAATAATCATGATGCATTATACTGGATTGTAAAACGACCAAAAAAACAAAAATCATCCCGAGCGTTGGTTTGTTTTACCGAGAAAGCACTTTCTTTTGTAGAAAAGTATGATTATCTGTGTCTTATAGAGCCCCGTTTCATTTCTTATTTTCAACTATAATAACTCGAGAAAGGATTATGCTGCTGCTTAAATTTAGCATTAATCATTAACATAATGCGCTAATAAAACATTTTGAATTTCAGTTTAATCCGATAATCTCTCTATTGTTGGTACTCAGGTGGTTTACATCCTGTTCTTTTTTTTTTTATCCCATTCACCTCACAGCTAGCGCGGCTTGGCTATTGGATTAAGTGCTTGAATAGACCCTGTATTTCACAACCTCTTTTCTTGCTTCACAATGTTCCGAAATGTATGCTTTCTTTACAATTAGGCGTATTAGATGGTTTTAGGAGAGTTAATAATTGACTTGATTTATACCAAAATCAATGTCTGCAGGGATAGGGTGATATAATATATATATGTATATATATATATATACATATAATTATATATATATATATATATATATATATAACAATTATATGTATATATATATAAATATACATATAATTATATATATATATATATATGTATATATATACATATAATTATATATATATATATATATATATATATAATATATATACATCCACAATGTGCGTACAATATTGGTTACACATAATTTATTTGTATGCATGTTCAAACGCGCGTCGCAAAGATTCAGTGGTAAAGAAAATGGGTATAAAGATTGAGACTCGGATACCAAAAAGCGTGTGTGCTGGTAGTGTCTTCCAGAGTATAGAAAAGGACGCAGTGGCATTTTTAATCGAGTAATCACTCTCTAGCATTGGCTAGTTTCAGTATACTTCTAAGATCACTGCCATTGTTTGAATGAAATTTTAGTTAACTTTCTTTCAAGTCCGTTTATTTCTGCCTTTTTTAATGCAATATATATTTACAGTACATTTTGCAATATGTTATGAATTATTTGAATCGTTTCAATCCAACCAAGTAACTTTATATGGAGCGATGTCAAATTGAAGGCATATTTTACAATAGGGAATATTTTGAGAAAAAAACACAAGTACATTATAGTGTGAATGCATCATTAAAACATCCCATCATCCAAGCCATCGTTCTGTACTCGTAATTGTGTCTTTTTGATTGTCAATATAGTGTGACTTTAGTTATTTTTGTATTTTTCCTATGTACAGAGCTTAGCATCAGGCCGATCATTGCGGCAGAGATCGGTGCTGTTTTCGCTGTGCTGTTCTTCCTGGTTTTGACAGCGGGATGTGTCTTCGTGGTGTTCGGAGTCAGGGATGGGCCTCGTGGTGTTGGAAAGTTATTCTACGCTGTAAGAGCAAAACCAATCCTCATTCTTGGATACTGCAAACGAAGTTGTATATACATATTTTTTTTTTCTTACAGTTACCAGTGGTTACGTAACTGTGTTGCTTGGGTGACAAGGAGTCTTGTAGGCGCAATACAGGTGGCTACTTTGTATTTCGCTTTGCTTTCATATATTTTATTCCTTTCTCTTGCTCTTTTTGCTCTCTTTTCATTTACGTCCATTTCCTTCCTTTCATAGTTTTCGTTACTAGGTTGTTTAAGAAGACCAACACTTTCATCTATACAGGGACCTATACATTACAAGCTTTGCTTTTTAGTAGGTCCCAACATATCATGTTTGTTAAATTGTCTTCTCCTGTATTTTTTTTTTTTTTTTTGTAATTACGACGCTATGTTCAATCTTATGTTCAATCGATCGTATCATGTTTGATGTTTTGAGATGTGGAACATAATACAAATCAAATCAAATCAAATCAAGTTGTCAGTTAAAAATTAATTTTGATTGACAGAAGATTCAGATCAAAACCTTTCATAAGATAATAATTGGAAACCACTTTGAAAATATCGAATGTCATATAATTCTGAGAAGAATGAACATTTGATTTAATGAAAGTCGGCTTTCAAATGCTTTGCCTTGATGTACAAAACAACAAGAACAGTAATACAAGTTTGTTCGCATCTTTTATTAGAATTTATACGTGCTTGAAATTCTTAGCAATTTTAAAACCAGATTTCATGACATATAATTTGAATTCCTCATAGAATTTCCTGCTCTGTTGTATTCTATAAGTGGTTTCTAATTATATCGCAAAAGTGGGAAACCTGTAGCCCCATTTCAAACAAAACTAATCCTTTCAAAGGCGGGTACCAATTTGACTCTATTTTAACGACTGTTGTAGAGAATATGTTGACATTGGACGATGATATACGTTAAGTATAATTATTCTTGGTGAGAAGAGTTTCAATTTTTGTCACTTCCATCCTCACCTCCTGAAAGATACGTTAAACACAAACTTTAGGTACCAATTACGATCTCCTTATTTTCACTTGTAAATATTTCGCACTTTTAAACGCTTTCATAATGTTTGATTTCTCTGGCGAATGGGCTTACCTTCATGTGATTCATGATTGGTGTCTGAAGTTTCTTTTTTACATTTCTTTGATAATTCAACGATTCTCCCTCTCTCTATCTCTCTCTCTCTCTCTCTTTCTCGCTCGGTTTTTTTTTCTTGTTTTTATAGAGGAAGCGACCGAAAATATCGAGTAATGGTAGTTCCAGGTATGTTGATCGTAAGAGACGGCCCGACTCAGAAAGGCTACAGGATTATTACGGAGAAATGCCGCTGTAAAGGACAAAGATTCATCGGATGGAGAGGAGCTGGGAAACGGTATGGGAGGCGTTGCCTCCCTTCCGGTGGTGAAATAAATATCAAGCATTTCTTAGAATTAAAATCCTGGTATCTGGTGCAAAACAAATGTATTGTTTTGACTTTAATGTTCTGACGCTCTGAAGAAATTAGCCTTGCGGTTGTTGGAAATCCATGTTTTTGTATTTTAATTGTTTTTTTTTATTGGGTTAGAGAACCTTGTCAAGCACGAAAGTTTGGGAGAGGTGTCTCGGGCATTGTGGTAGGTCTTGAATGTAAGGGGATTTCAATCATAAAACCGCAAGGGAAGGTGAAGCTTTCACCCACTACTTAACAACCACCGATTCCAATTAATATAACTTTATACATGCTATGCAGACAGCCATAAAGCGAACCAAAGGGAAGGAAACTGATTTCACCGTACTGTGCCGAAATTTGGAGCGTTCATGTCGTTGTATTATTGTTATGAGCTATTATAGATTCAAATCAGAGGGGTCGAATGTTTTGTAGCAAAAGGGTCATGCTCCTGTCGCGCTTACCCCACTAACAGGACTTATGAATAACAAAGAATGAAGTCATTGAATTATGAAGTATGGTTCATGTTACACGAACATTTGTTTCATGACAACTTCTGGCTTGGTACGGTAAACATTGGAGCACATCACGTCCATTTTTAGCTCAGTATAATTTGGTACGGTACGGTATTATTTAGGAGCGCTTGAGCCCTCTAAGATGTTAAGGCCGTGTCACACCATAACGCGGGCTTGTGGCGAGGAGGTAGTTTCCAGCACGTAGAAGATTTTCAGCGGGCGAACAAGAATGTTTGCAATTTTCATTCATGCCTTGTCATACCGTACGGGGGAACTTCCGCGGCTTTACTTGCGGGGAAACAAATTTACTCCAAGGAGCTTTCCGCACTTGGTCCGCACCTGACAGTATCTTGCGCGTAGTTGCCCGGAGGTGCTCACGCAAGTCCGATTTAACCGCAGCCAAGTTTTGAGTTTGACCAAAACTTTTTCCGGGTGGTCGCGGGAATGCCCGTAGAGGTCCACGCAGAACGCCAGTAGGAGACCCTTAGCGGCAGTACTTCCCAGGCAATTCCCACGCAGGTACTTCGCAGTCCCGTGTGCAGCCAAGATAATGAAATTCTGTGAGATTTCAGCCATTCCGTTAGAGAAATTCCTTCACTAAGTTGTCAGCCCCCACGCGACTGGTACAAAGGTCACACAGTATACTCGCAAGTATAAAGCGTCCAGCAAGTAAGACACATGCGCTGACTCGCACAAATCCTTTTCCGCCCTCAGGAATGTCCGGTATGCTAGAAAATCCCTACACGTAACAAGCCCGTGTAGCTTGCCCGGAAAGGTGTGACAGGGCCTAAACATGGTTGCGGGTAAAAAAAAAAATATGCGTGCGCACCTCCGGGCGACTACTTTTGAGATACATGCTAGGTACTGTCATGTGCGGATATCTACGGGGACCTCCGGGTAGTCAAAATTGTTCTTTGCAAGTCGCACGCAAGGCTGGTGTGACACGGCCTTTACTGATCGCTTGAGAAAAAAAGCGTGAAAACACCATATAGCACACAAGAAGTGAGCATGTGCACCTACTTCGCATATTATTCTCCTTTCAATTTACTGTCACTCAATGGCAGCAAAGACTACATGACATATTTTTGCAGGCACGTCGGCGGTCAGTCCCAAATGTAGGCAGGTCGGTCCCAATTAAGAAAAAAACAAAAAACAAATCAGACATTCAAACAAGATTTCATGCGGCGCGAAGTATCAATTCACTGAATTATAGAGATTACTAGTAAAACTGTTTGTAATCTGTATTTTGACATATTATTCCATTTATATCCTGCTTTGATTACTGGATGGGTAAGAGATATGTCTTCACAATAATTATATGAATGATGAATATCTCAGTTGTAGGTAACTTTAATTTGTGTATTGGCCCTATTATTCTCGAAGAAATGAAGATTTCGGTGAAGCCTTGAAAGAGAAGGAACCCTGAAAGCTTTATTTATGTATTGATTTTGATATATTTTAAGCCTTTCCTTGGACTTTGCACGTTAGTATCGAAAACAACCTGAGGAGTTTGTTTGCTGAACCCGATATCATTATCCATTTTGCCGGGCCGAAAGGACAGTGATTAAAGCCTCTGAAATAAAAAGATGACAAGATATTTCCTTCATGGTTCATCGCCTTTTATGGATGTGTTGTTAGTAAAGTGTCGTTTGAAAGGCAATTTGTTTACAGAACATGATATGAATGTGGCTTCATTTCAAAGCAGTTGAAAAATGAAAACATGTGGGTCTGTTGTATATGTGCAAGTTCTTCATTTGCGTATATTATGTATCAAGTGGTGTTTCCGTAAGTTGATTGTTTTACGAAAACTCTGTGTTGTTTCGAAGTCATGCTGATGTAATCACAACTAACTAGGAGGACCACATACTCGTGTCAGTCATGACCATTATCTTCACTCTTCATTAAGTTGAACCCAGGATTCACAATTACACCTGGATTGTTTCGTGCTAATCAGAGAAAACTGTTATCATTATTTTTAAAGACATTGCGAAGGTCACCCAAGCGTGTCAGTATTCGGAGGATTTGAAATCGATATTCTTTCATAACTAGATATGTTTGAGGCAGATTATATCTTAGAGCCTATTACCCTGGTGTCTGTTGTAGTATTGTACTTTACTTACATATAAGTGATTATTCATGTAGCCTGGATGTTTATTGTTTTGATGTATTTACGAGAAACAAGGAAAGAGAATGCATAATTGACAGGACCCCATATAAAGGTATATCGTATGTCCATAAATGAGTTCATCTGGAAACTGCATCGTGAACAGGTCTAGTAACTTGCTCTAATGCTAAGGAGAGGTTGAAATTGACACTGTGTTGTGTATAATAGCTTGCCGAACCTTTGTTTTGTCGCAGCTATCGTTGTTGTTGTTGTTGTTGTTTTCAGAAAGAGTGAGGAAGTTTTAAACGCGTTGTCCTGATATAATGGCGATAAGTTGTATAATGTACATGCAGAGAATGAGAATATCAAACATGCAAGAAATTTATTATGGTAGATGGTGATGCAGAAATCAGTTACAGAAACCAAATTCTTAGACAACTTTCGTAATTCGCATTTATCCTAATAGTCTTCTATTTTGATAGTGGGAATATAGATAACATGATAAGGGATGGAAAATGTGTCGCATTTTTTTATAGTATTGGTATTTTCCGAGTAGACAGATGAACGGTTGGTTTGAGGGATAATGCTGTGCGATGTGATTATAATGACTATGTGTAGCTCTCTTTTTATAATGTGTTTTGTCTACAAAAAGGCAAATATAGAAGTATACTCTATTGTTGTGTTTACGTATTTTGTTAACTTGATTGAGCCAATGCCAGTGGGACTTGTTATTGGTTTTTATCATGGAATCAGTTTGATATTGTATTTGAGGTTATATTCTCTATAACATCAAGGATATAAGCGGAAGTGTTAAGAGTGATGGGATCCATCTTTGTTGTGAGTATACAGGAGCAGAAGCTATGTTTTGACTGTAAGTTTTTTTGCACGAGAAAAAAAAAAAACTAGATAAATAGACTTTATAACAGACCGGATTACTTCAGTGTCGACTCTACGTACTTGTGCTAAGGTAACGCATTCTCAAGTTAATTTGAGCTTCCGTGGACGTTGATGTGATATAAGTTGTACTTATTTGTAATGGTAACTACATTGTAAAAGATTATATTATTAAGGGTTAAGTGTTGATTTAAAGTAATGTTTATTTCAAAGCAACAAATAAAGAAAGTAATCATTCGGAATTTGTGCGTAAAACTAAGTGTCGTTCTTAATTAGGTCAATAAAAATATCCGTTAATGGCAAGAGATTTCATATGATTAGCATATGGCATGATTTTGGTCAGTGTAAGAGTGAAATTGTTGATAAGGTATAAGAAGTAAAAAAAAGTATTGCATTAGATAGATACTTAGAGGGAGAGGCATGTTTATTACTTTCTATTTTGAAAATGTGAATTATATTATTTTAACGACACACACACACACACGTTTTATTCAGAGCTTTCAATGCCTTTAATAAAACCATTACAATATGGGAACAGTCATCTGAAGAAAGAAATGTTTAAACTAATTGTCAGAAGAAACGGAAAGGAAAAGTAAGATATTAAAAAAAATGACAAACATCCAAAGAAAGTCTTGTGAACAGTTGATTCACAGCTGTTATTTTTAATGATTATTACAAAAAAAATGGTGTAATGACATAAATGAATGCAATACTTTTGTTTTACTTATGAACTAAAGATAACAATTTCACAAAATCGCATCGATTTCTTGGAAGCTTGAACAAATCTGAGAAAATGTACACAAATGTCATTTTTGAGTAGGGGAATAGAAAGTACAGTACGGATTATATGTTACGATAATAACTGTTATTTCGGTAAAGAGGAAAATGTAAGTAATCGCTCCCTACTTGAGGGCATACAGTATACCTATATAGTATGTACCAATCAATTATACTATCGCATTTTGCATCGATAACTTCCAATATGTTTGAACTCCCTAAATGCTACTTCAGGGTCTTAAAATACAACATCTTAGCTATATTTTGCAGAATATCCCATTCCGTTAAGAAATGTGGATCATTGTAAAGCATGTTATGGGTATGATTCTTTGGAGTGGGTGTTTTTGGAACTGCATAATCTGTAAACACAATGGACAGAACTTGATTCTTGACATGCTCTACAAAACTTCTCATTTCTCTTTGACAACTGAAGCAAATCGGATGGGGTTTTCTGTCAGACGTATGGGTAGTAGCTAAGTTACAGTTCCATGCCCTGAATTGTATTTGGATTGATCTAATATTTTTTTAAGTTATCATTGCAGAGGATCCCTTTGTGTGTGTGTGTGTGTGTGTGTGTGTGTGTGTGTGTGTGTGTGTGTGTGTTTGGGGATGGGGGACATACGGTATATGGCTGTCCTTATCTATATTCATATGTTGTAGAAAAAAAAAAACACTTGCAAAAAAAAAGTCTCAAATCAAGTAGCTTTTCATATTTTGGAATGTGTTCTCATTGAAAGATAAACATATGTATATTACGCCTTAGACTGGGTCTAGATAAATCAGCATGTTTGTTAAAACATGTTTGTTCAACAAAAAAAAAATGTATTTGGGTATCAACAACTTTTTGCTGCAAAACCAAAACAAAAATGGACTTTATCCACATAAGCTATTCAGCCTCGTAATAGGCATAATCATACCGCTATTGGCTTTGGTTGAAATCAAGCAACAACTAGTCGAGCAGCATAATTTGGATGAGTTAATGACATGCTACTGTTATCATTATATTTTTAACACTTATGCATCAGTCAATGAATCCATTCGTTCATTCATTCATGCATTAAATCATTCATTTTTTTCCATATCAACCAGGAACATAAAGATATTTTACTGAAGTTGAATTCAGAAATTATATTACAATTCATCATAGAGGAAATGTATAAGTTAAGAAAACATCAAAACTAGGCCTATGAGGAAATTCTAGAATAAGGAGGAATGCTCAAAAGCAATGTATACTCTCTAATCAATGGAATGTTGAAGTGTCTATCAATTATGACTGAAATTTCGATGAAAACACAATTTAAAGGAGCGAAGAAAGAAAGAAAGGAAGAAAGAAAGAAAGAAAGAAAGAAAGAAAGAAAGAAAGAAAATGATGATATGGTTACACAAGGTGAAACGAACCGGTTAGGAACTTTCTGGAAATCAAAGCACTTGAACGTAGATATTCTGTATATATACGAGCACACACACACACACACACACACACACATACCTCACAAATTCAACACTATAAAAATGTTATGAAAATAATGTTGTTTGCTCTATAAAGATTAAAGAAAACTTACAAGCAAATAACAGCGTAGAAACTCTGTAAATAAATAAACATGTAATGTATCTGCCTGAAGTATCCCCTATGTGTATCATATATATATATATATATATATATATATATATATATATATATATACAGGGTGGCCCAAAAAGAACGGAACGCCTAAGATTTTTAATTTCAGCAATATTGTTGCAAATATTTCATTATTTTGCATACTGTTGGAAAGGCCATTCTTTTTCCAAAAGAATAGCACCATATTCTTGGAATATTTTTGGTTCATGCATCATGGTTTTAGGACCGTTTTTGACAACCCTTGCAGTTTTCAAAATGTGATCATTTTGCACTCTCAGAGACACCGAAATCAGCCAGAATTCGGCTTGTCATAGAAGCAGTAACGTTCACAACGTGTGGAATGTGGCTATCATTTTTTTTTGTGCCATTTTGTCTTTGTCATTTTGTAGTAGAACTGATAGAATCTACACTTAGAAGTACACAAAAAAAAACCATCTACACACACCCAAACAAACAAATATACCCAAGGACGCGTGTATTCATGCTTAGATAATCTTTCACATGGTCGAATAATCGTAAATCTGTGGAACAATAGTGTTTACTTTCTTTTCAGGGATGTCTGGTGTAATATACATTATAGCACTGTCCATCTAATATTGTACACACACGCACACAAGCATGCACCCGCACAGATAAATACACCCAAGGACACGTGTATTCATGCTTGGGCCTAACTATCCTAAATCTAAAGATTTAGGGATCTTAAATCCGTGGAACAATAATGTTTATTTTCTATTCAAGAATGGTTATGAATACTTTTATTGAAATGAAAGAATTCTTAAGGATTTCCTATTGTGTCATTTACTCTTTTATTTCATTCTACTACATGTTGCTGGAGAGCATGTTTCGAAACTATCCGCAAAATATTTCGCATTTAAAGGGAGGGCACAGTATTGGTGGAGATGAAAATTGGGCTTTTAACTTTTTGCGAGATACAAGAAAAAACACTTATATATGATATAGTACAGAGCATACCATTTCAAGAAGAATTCAAAGTTTATTTGATGAAAATCGGGTTTGGAATGACTGAAACATCCAAAAACAAAGTAATACAAGCGATCTTAATAAAGTTTGGGTCCCACACTTTATGAACTCACTCTTTTTTTTTTTTTGGGGGGGGGATATCTCAGCCATTTCAAAACCAATTTTCATCATATAAACGTTGATTTTGTCACAGAGTTACATGATCTTTCATATTTTATAAGAGGTTTCTCATTAGCTCACCAAAAATGTTAAAAATCTAAAATTAGGTTACAAGCAAAACTGCACAATCCCTTTAAACTATTTTCCTCCAGAGACTGATTTACAGCATTGCTTTATTCGTAATGAGAAAGTAATTCGTTCAGTGCTTCTGAGGTTCGTCAATGTACTATGGGCGTGATTCATTAGTGATTTTTTTTTCTTTTTTCTTTTTCTTCTGGGGGGGAGGTTCGTAATGTTTTATTTTTCCTTTTTACTTTGCAATAATTCTTATTTCGCTTTCCAAGCAGGATATCTATGTATACTTAAAGAGATGTCAATGTATGATTTAAGGGATAATGTTGTATTCGTTGATGTAATGGTTCAGCTTTTTAACGTTTTGCGAGGTACTAAGAAACCACTTAACTTGAAACATGTAGGGGCAGGTATTTCTAAGAGAAATTACATTTTTTTTTAGTGAAAATTGGATCTGAAATGTCTGCAATAACTAAAAACAAAACAAAAATGCAATCCTATAATAAAAGGTGGTCCCACTTGCTATCAGGAGGGCATTGTTACGGATATCGTAACTATTTCAAACCAATATTCATCACATAAAATTTTTAATTTCTTTACAATAAAGCTCTTTTTCATTTCATGAAAGGGTTCTCAAGAAAAAAAAAAGGTTTCTAGAAAAAAAAAGAAAATCCTTTTAAGAAAATGGAAACCTGAAGATCCATATCAACCGAAACTGCGCCATTCCTTTAAGGTTGTTTTGTGTTTCAAATGTCAAAATATTGATATTAAAACGCAGTACTAATGTTCGAAGCATGTCACGAGACTAACACTTACAAATCATACAACCTACAAGTTAAACAACACACAAGTCATACAACCAGTGTCTTCTGATCCCAAAATCTAGTAGGCTATAAAGTAGAAAAAGACTTGCTCGATCAGAAAATTTTTATATATCAAAACTCAAGATTGGTTGGGTTGACCCATTTCACCTATTTTCAGTCTTCACTCAAATTTTTGTTGGTTAGTTTTGTTTATTTTGTTTATTCATTACCATCTGAGAAGATGGCTGGATAGCCCACATTCAGCTAGGTTAAGCTGGTCTTCTATGGGATCCCATTGGATGTGAGGTAGGACCTGTCCACTTCACAGGGTTAAACACCCTGCTCTTTGAGATGAATGAATGAAGCGGGATCTTTTAAGTGCATGAGTTGTTACTCTCCAATACACGGGACCTCCATTTTATACCCTCCCTATCCGAGGGACAGAGTGTTTTGCCTCTTGGTAGAGGGGACGGTATGCTTACACAAAACATTGCTCAGCCCAGACTCGGGTTCGAACCCGTAGGCAGACGCGCTACCGGTTTTGTGATGCACGGTCACATACTGCCAAAAAAAAAGAAAGAAATAAAATGATTGGTATGGAGGTATCACATATATGTCTATGTCATGCTTAAAGCGGGTATGGCTAGTAGCTGATCAGTGGGAATCAGTGATGATTGCTGGGGGATGATTGTTCCAATCCTTGTGTGATTCATTTGAGCGTACATTATATATCTATTGTTGTGTGAAAATTATTTTCTTCAAAATAGTCTCATATTAAAGTAGCATGGGCGTCAACAAGGGGGGGGGGGGGGTGCGTTGGGTGCGAACGCACCCCCCTTCAGATCCTTAAAAAAAAAAAAAAAAAAAATCAGTCTGCGAGCGACCTCAACGCCGGACGCTAAATAATTATTCTTTTCTATTTCGTTTTTATATTTTGCACCAGGGACACACACACACACACACACACACACACACACACACACACACACACAAATGTTGGCAAAAACAATTCGCACCCCTGGTTCTGGCAGCACTGATTTTATACATCATATCTATTAGTATTCTACAGTGTTAACTATTTATCGACCGTACTGTACATCCGTACGATACGGAGCACTATTACGTTTGCATGTACGTGTGCTACTTACATGTATATATGTAGGGTCTATGTACGTTACTTCTGACGAATCCATATTGCCAGCCAAAGAGCGAGCCTTAGCCTCATTAAAAAAAAAAAAAAAAACAAAACAAAACAAAAAAAAAACAAAAACGGAGGGGCAAGCATATTTTAGTTTTGCCCCCTCCCCCCCATAATTAATGATTCCCGAAATGAGAAGATTTTCTTGCTCTTGAAAGAAAACAAAAACGTTGCCCCCATAAAATATTGGAAGGCAAGCGCACCATTTGCCCCACCCCACATAATCATAATTCCCGCGATGAAAAGATTTTCTTGCTTTTTTGTTAGAATTCAAGAAATCTGTCCAATTATTTCACCTAAAAGCAGTGGCGTAACAACGGAGGGGGGGGGGGGGTGCGCCCCCCTCCCAATCCGCTGGTAAAAAAAAAAAAATACCGAAATAGTAGTTCAAGTGTTAGTAAACTGCTTTTGAATGAAAGGGTGATCCAGAAATAATATATTTTTATATGATATCTTTTAACCATAATTAAATAGGTATATAGTGTGAAACACTGTTCAAAAAGCCCGGACCCGACAAAAGATTGTGATTCCTGGTTGGCATTTTGCATATAAGCAGGATGTGCGCAGTGTAGTCAGTACATCCGAACGAAGAGTCGCTACAATGTTGCGCAATGTGATGTAGAATTTACACCTTTGTACCTTACGCTTCGTTATATCAAAGCTAGATCATTGATTTTGCAGTGTTGCTTTACATACTAGTCTATATAAGAATGTCTTGCATTGCCAATAAAAAGACTTGACCTGGGCTAATTCCTAACTTTTCCATGTACATAATACATACACACAAACAAACACGCACATATCGTTTAGGGGATGCTCTAAAGTGCAGATTTTGGACATCCTTTCCCCGCTTGGTCACTTCGACGCCACCTCGCTGGTCATACCTCCCCCAGGTCTAGGGATTGAGAGCTTCCTATATTCCAAATGTCTGTCCAAAAAATCTCGTAAATATTTAGTGTCAAAACGCACCCCCCTTGAAAAAAAGCTGGTGACGCCCCTGAAGTAGTGTGCAGGTATGCCTGTACAGTTACGGGGCATTACACTGTCACATAAGCAACCTTTTTTGTTATTTACTCTGCGACTTTGACACGTAAGCATTCAAACTGAAGCAAATCGAGTACAGTTGAAGCAATATCTTTAATAATAGTAATAATCAAGTTTTGGTTTTGTTTACAAAATCGAAGATGTGATATCAAATATCAAATACATTACAAAGTATAAACAAACACGTAACATTTGGCTATACTGCTCTGAGTTCCGAATTCATGCCCCCCCCCCCCCCCCCCGGTAGTTGCTACTGCGCCAGCGTTGTGCCCGGTAGACCGCAGGTCGTCAGCGGGTTGTGACTCAGCAAGCGTGGCTCAGTAGGTGTGGCTCAGGCGGTGTGGCTCAGGAAGCGAAGTTCGTCCCTCGGTTCGTGCCGGTAGTCCCCTCAGCATAACAGTCCCGCTCGCCAACGTCATTTCAAGCCCCGTAACGATGTGTGCCTTACGTTCTAACCAAAGTGTTTCTCTACTAATATTTCGTAATCATCCGTACTTATACACAAACAGCTAAAATCAATTAACATAGGACTCAGACAGAAGTATGCATTAAAAATCATCCTCACAAAGCAAACTATCTCTACTTACTAGATTGGGACTTCCCTAGCACCTAATCATATTCCTGAATATCATTGACCTAACTTCACAGCCGGATGAGCTCGCCTCACTCCTAACACAGTGATGTGATACGGCATAACTGACTCCAATTAAGTGATTTTCTTATATGTATATTGTCTGGGGTGTCCTAAGAGAGACGTCAATGACCTAACGAACTTTTATACAAAATTAATGGATATATAAGACTCGAGCAAATATATTCCTTTCCTGACATGCACATTACTTGAATATGAGACCGTTCTGAAGCAAATGATTTTCACACAACAATAGATATCCTAATGTACTCTTAAATGAATTCCACAAGAACGGGAACAGTCATTCCCAGCATTCCTACTGATTCCCACTGTTCAGTTACCAGTCATCCCTTTTAACTTTAATCCATTCTTTCTGTAGTGATGACGTCAACAAATGACTTCACTATTAAGCGATTAACTTAAATGAACTTTA
Organism: Diadema antillarum; assembly: GCF_040938485.1. Classification (NCBI taxonomy): domain Eukaryota; kingdom Metazoa; phylum Echinodermata; class Echinoidea; order Diadematoida; family Diadematidae; genus Diadema; species Diadema antillarum. Next base: position 1,567,074 of record NW_027271017.1, on the reverse strand, counting down.
ACATGCTGAAATCTGTCTCAAAATAACCGTGAAGAATGTACGAGATATGCTCAAAGAGGTTTGACAAAATATGACGCCATCATCTAATACGTATAGATTTTACAACTTAACTTCAGTCTATGTTCAGTCTCAAAGTGATGACCTCATCAAAATGAAACTGCTTACATACACGTGTCACATAGTGAGTTAGTCAAGATTGTGTGAATTGAAGAAATTTGACACTTTATGATGAAATCATGTAAATTTTACAAAGTTATCTGTAACATGTCACCGTACGCCACAAAACGAACAAAAAGTCGCATCACTGAATTTGGGTGAGGATCAAAAAAAAAAAGAAAGATGAAAAGGGTCAATTTGGTAAATCTTGACTTTTATATATTTTTCTGAAAGAGCAAGTCTTCTTCTACATTATGCTAAAGTTTGACATCACAAGTGACCATGCATCACAAAACAAACAAAAAGTCGCACCCCTTGATTTTATGTGAGGACTCAAGAAAGGTGAAACAGGTCAACCGAGTCAGTTTTGAGTTTTCTATATTTTCTGAAAGAGCTATTCTTCTTCTACATTATCCCTAAGTTTGGGATCATAACTTGAATGTGAAAGTGGGTTTTCAGCAGTTTTTCTACAACCCCTTTTTTGGTAAAGTAGTGCGATCAGGTTTTTGTTAGAGGCCACTTTTAATTTCTTGAAAATCCTTTGTACACTCTTCACTTTCAACTCTAATAACATTTGAAAAGATAATGCCATTACTTTAAAGTTGAGATTTATTATGAACAGAATGTGTATATCAAGCATGCTTAATTCAAGCTTAATCTGATAATCCCTTCATTGTTGTAGCTACAATGCTTTACATCAAGTTTTTTTGTCCCAATCATGGCTCGGGCAGCACGGCTTAGTAAAGATTAGGCACTTGAATAGACCCTGTACTTCACAGCCTCTTTCCTTAGTTCAAACTTTTCCAGAGTGTGCTTTTTCTTTTCAATATTAATGTAGGTTAGGAGAATCCATTTGAATTGAGTTATACATCATTTTTAAGCTTAGAGTCTGCCCTTTCAGAATGTGCCCTGAACTAAAAATCCATATTTGGCGACTTTTTTTTGGTGTTTTGTGGTGCAGGGTCACATAAAATGAACAGGAAAGTGTGTTTTATCTTGTTTAATCTTGAACACTTCTTTTTCAGAATACTATACTAGTAGTGTGATAAGGTGTGTCTTTAGAGTCTCCCTTTCGTTTCTTAAAAAAACTTGTACACACTCTTTACTTTCAACTCTAATAACTTTAGAAAGGATGATACAACTGCTTTGAAAGTTAGCATTTATTATGGAGAGAATATGTAAATAACATGCCCAATTTCAGCTTAATCTGATAATCTCTTTATTGTTTTTAAACCGGTTGTTTCAAACCTTTTTTTTTTTCTCCCATTCATTGCACAGGTAGCACGGGTTGGTGAAGATTATAACGCTTGAATAGACCCTGCGCTTTAGAGCCTCTTTTCTCAGTTCACACTTTTCTGGATTGTGTGCTTTCTTTCCAATATTTAGATAGGGTAGGAGAGTCCATTTGATTTGAGTTGTACATCATTTTGAAGCTTGAAGTCTGCTCTTTTACGATATGCTCTAGCTAAAAATCCATGTCTGGCGACTTTTTTGTTTTGTTTTGTGGTGCAGGGTCACATATTATAGACTGAAAGGGAAGCGGTACGCGCATATACCATCAATAGATACAGAGACTATATTTGCCAGTTTTGATGACTAATCAGATAAGACCTGCAACTCTCAGAATATGTAACAAAAAATGGGGTGGGGCACCGTTCATCATTTCAAGCTATTTCGTCTCACTTTTTTTGTGTGTAAATATTATCAGTCTTTATTTATTACCTTTTGCAAATGAGAGGGACATAACTATTTTTGAGCCAATAGCCTGACACATTTCAGTGACTACTAGTGAACAAAAATACAAACACATCATTGACTGCTAGCTCTGAGAGACACAGAACACACTGAAGACCTAAGATACCCAAAAGGGCACAATAACATAGTTTTACAACTATGTAGCAAAGTATTAAATGTAATTCATCAGTAAGGAGAGATTGAGTACGCCTATGTAATCTGTGTATGTCACTTAGCTTACTGATTGTAAGCCAGAAGGGGAAGCGATGATCACCAGTTATTAGGTGATGGAGACCTGACGATGTAGAAGATGAGCCTTTACATTGTTGTACATAAACTGATATTGAAGGTATGGGTGTGATATCAAATTCTCAAAATTAAAGATCAAGATGCACAGGTACATAATCCTCTCAAAATAGCAATCTTAAAACTCATCATAGTCAACTACAGTTACTCAGTTTACCATGTGTCAGTATGATCCATATACATCTCATGCAACATATTATGTAACATATCAGAAACAAGTACATACTGTTTTGCCATTACTTTAAGAGAAATGTGCTAAATAAAAAAATAATTGTCTAAAAGACACATATCCTTTTTTTCCACTTCTAATTTAGACAATAAAAAAACACTGCTGACCTGACATGTGAAATATTGAATTGAATCAAGTCGCTGGTATGAATTGTACTTACATCCCATAGAAATCAGTCACCAAGGACGTCAACTTACGTGTTTTTTACCGAGTGATTTTACAGAGATTTCTCTCTACAGTCTATAGATGTAAACATAATACACATACCACAATACAAATCACCTTCTCTGACACTTAAAGATCCTACTACCAGTCTCTAGGGGATAAAATGACTGGCGCTGAAAAGGGGGTCTTTCTACAGTTGACCACAATTACTGATAATGACCTTCTTGGCGGTTTTGCCATTCTTACTACCGAGTAGCTCCATTGCCTTGACGACATCCATTCCCTCAACTACAGATCCAAATACCACATGCTGTCCATCCAACCAGTCGGTCTTCACTGTGCAGATGAAAAACTGGGAGCCATTGGTGTTGGGACCAGCGTTGGCCATGGACAGGATTCCAGGACCAGTGTGCTTCAGGCTGAAGTTCTCATCAGCAAACTTCTCGCCATAGATGCTCTTTCCACCAGTTCCGTCACCACAGGTGAAATCGCCTCCCTGACACTTGAAGTCCTTATAGATACGGTGGAAGGAGGAGCCCTTGAAGCCAAAGCCCTTCTCACCAGTGCAGAGTGCACGGAAGTTTTCTGCTGTCTTGGGCACGACATCTTTCCGCAACTCCATGACTATTCTACCGAGGCTATCTCCATCGGCAGTAATGTCGAAGAAAACTCTGGACCTGGCCATGCTAATATATAGTTGCTAATTGGCGTCGTAATACGCTAAAATCGCAATTTTGTCTAGCCTGACGGACCTGAGGTCGCAACCGAGTTGGATGAGAAGGAGTCTTATTCTGTTTGATAGCCTTGAAAAGTAAGCTTTAAAACGGCAACAAACAGCCGATACGACGGTGTTTGTGATTCCATTGTTGCCCATGCAAGGAAAGACATTAAAAAATAAAGCCTTGAAATCCAACAAGTACTGCTGCTGATTTGTGATTCTCTGTGATGTCGTTTAGGGAGGTCGCCGTGGAGTTATGTGGCCAACGAGGTTGACGCCCTTCAATGAATAAAGCCGTACCAGGATGATTCAATGTACATATACTGTCATTTCTGTGATTTTATACTAAAATACATGCTTTTGAAGTCAATATGATGGTCAAGTAGGTCTAAAGTAAAATGTCAAGGATCACGTAGACATTTATTTTAAGCAGACTGAAAAAAAGACCCTGTAATGCAAGACTGCTATCCACAAAGGAGACCTTCTTTACTCTTTGATGGAAATAAGAAAAGGTCATAGAGGGGAGACGGAAAACTTTCATAATACACGTATCACAATCGAACAATCACACACACGACAACACACACACTGTCACACACATACGACAACGACACTACAAGCACTAAGAATGCACATTATAGTTACAGAATTGCTAAAATAGCTTCAGAGAAAGCAAAAAGCAAATCAAAAAGAAAAAGAGAAACTAGAAATATTGTTATGGCGACTGGTATGCCTCCACCATAATGCAGGATTCTCCTAATAAGTCTAGATAGTACATGTAGTCCAGGCGCAGCGACCCAGAAAAAATGACTTCGTTCAACCCACCCCGCAGAAAAGGTTTGACTGCATGGGGTAGTCGGTTGGACCCTCTGGAACACCCCTAGGTAGTATGTGATATCAAATTGTGGTATCAATGAAATTTTACAGGCCATTTTAGTTGCGACATGACCATATTCTTCGAGGAAGCGTCTGCGCACACTAAGACTACTACACGTACCACTAGCACTGCTACAGGCGCCAATGCCAGTGGTGCGTGTTATAGTCTTAGCGTACAAAGACTTTTTCCGCGACAAACATCGGTTTTTGCCTGCAAACTAACTTTTCACGCTAATGGGGTCGGTGTAGTGTAGTTTCCAGACGTTTTTATTTCGTCTTTATTTCTCCGAGTTGAAGCAAGCCAAGTGAGAGTGCAAACCCAGCGATTGTGACTTCCGAACCGTTTTTTGTGGCAATCATTGAGCATGCACCCTCACTCGGCTTAGCGCAATACAGCGGGATTCTGCACAATACACAAGCTGTAACTCAGAGAAATAAAGGCGAAATAAAAACAGCTAGAAATTAAGACTAGGGTCGGTAACGCTTGTTGCTATTGGGGCACTGAAAATGACAAAATTATCACAGTTTTTGCATTTATTTCACGAAGGATTCATCGAAACGCCTTAAAACTATATAATTACTATTATGTGCATGTTGCTAGAGATGTCATCAATACAATGGGATACATTGTAAGGTATAATATTGTGCATGGTTACCATAGTAACCGGATGCCTACAGGTGATTGGTAACTCCCAAAAATATATGGAATTTAGACAGGTTTGTTTCTTTTGCCTTTCGTGCACATCACTCATTGTAGATGAGCTCTACACTGTAAAATTAGTCTGGATAAATAGGGAAAAGACGCCCAAGATTTTTCCCCCATTCTCTCCTCAGCATTAATTCATTACTGCACGTTTTGAATACAATTTACATATCATGATATTTCATTTCATTATATATATATATATATAATACATATACATTTTTTTTTTACAACAGCTAACGAACACAAAAGTACGCTTAATTCTTTGATGGATAATCCAGCGCACGTGTATATTCCTTCTTTAGAAAGGAATTTATCGGTATTCTTGAATAAACTTCCTTTAAGAACATAAACAATCAGTTGCTTTCCTCTGCTCTTTTCCAGGGTTGTTTTGAATAACCATCGCTCTGTAAATACTCGAAAGAGCTACTATAGAATATTGGCTTTGCTCTCTGTATTCATCTTATTTTTAAGGGAAATTTGTTTCCATACATTATTAAAAACTATATATATTTGCCTATGCTTTGAAGTCAAATTTGTGTTGAAAGTACGACGGATGCAACTTTTTCATGCATTTTACTATTCGAAAAAGATATTTTTCTTTCAATGGCCGTTTATTATGCCTTTGCTTACAAATTTTGCTGTAACTTGAGAATGCTTGAAAATATTCTTCACATATATGTCGTACACTTTATGCAGAAGGACGGACATGCTTATTGAGCTTTTTGAAATTATGGGCTTTAGTTTTTGAATTATTGACAACTAAATTCTGACTGGATAATACTGGTTGCCATGGCAACAGGGACAACTTTTTAATGAAAATCAATAAAAAAGTTTGTGTTTCTTTTTATTGCATCTATAAGAAAAAAAAAAAACCAATGTTTGCAGCAGCAGGAGGCATTTTGGGGGTTATCAGCCACCTTTAGGCATCCGGTTACCATGGTAACCATGCACAATATTATAACTTACAATGAATCCCACTGTATGGATGACATCTCTAGCAACATGTACATATGTGACTGTGCACCTTAAAACGAACAAACAGTCGCACACACTTATTTTGGGTGAGGACTGAATATAGGTGAAAAGGGTCAACCGAGCTGATGTTGACTTTTTCATATTTTCTGAAAGAGCAAGTCTTCTTCTACATCATGCTAAAACTTGGAATCATAAAACGGGCAGGAAAGTGTGCTTTTTAGCCGTTTTTCTGGAACATTATTTGGCAGAATAGTATGATTAAGTGTGTCCCGTTTTCATTTCGTAAAAACTTTGTACACACTCGTCATTTTCAAGTCCTATAACTTTTGAGGGGATAACACTACTGCTTTAAAAGTTGGCATTAATTAAGGACAAAATGCGTTAATAGGGCATGATCAATTTCAATTTAATCTGATAATCTCTTCATTGTTGTTACTCCGGTGGTTTACATCCTGTTTTTTGTCCCATTCATTGCACAGCCAGCACGGCATGGTAAAAGATTAAGCGCTTTAATAGACACTGTACTTCAGAGCCTCTTTTCTCAGTTCACACTTTTCCTGAGTGTGTGCCTTCTTCCCAATAGTTAGATAGGTTAGGAGAGTCAAATTGGTTTGAGTTATACATCATTTTAAAGCTAAGAGTCTGCTCTTTCAGAATGTGCTCTTAACTAAAATTTCATGTCTGGCGACTTTTTGTTTGTTTTGAGGTGCAGAGTCACATATATAGTTTTATGCAGTTTTGATGAATTCTTCATGAAATAAATGCAAAAACTGTGTGAGTTTGTCGTTTTCAGTGCCCCAAATAGCGACAAGCGTTTACCGACCCTAGTCTTAATTTCTAGCCGTTTTTTCGTCTTTATTTCTCTGAGTTGCAGCTTGTGTATTTTGCAGAAGCCCGCTGTATATATTGCGCTAAGCGGAGTGAGAGCACACACCCAGTGATTACGATTCGGTCGTCACAATCACCGGGTATGCGCTCTCACTCGGCTTGCTTGAACTCTTGAAATAAAGACGAAATAAAAACGGCTAGAAACTACACTACACCGAACCCAGCTTCGCGTGAAAAGTTAGTTTGCAGGCAAAACCCTTGTTTATCGAAGAAAAAGTATATGCGCGCTAAGACTACTACACGCAGCACTAGCACTGGCGCCTGTAGCAGTGCTAGTGGTGCGTGTAATAGTCTTGGCGTGCGCAGACTCTTTTACGTTTGTTCCAACAAATCATGATGAAAAGTGGCCAGTAACATTCTACTGACACCACAATTTGGAACCACATACTACCTGGGGATGTTCATAGAGGTCCCATCTACCACCTTGTCTGGTAAAACCTTTTCTGCTGGGTGGGTTGAACGAACTCCTAAATTAAGCCTCTTACAGGAATTAGCGCCTTGACTAATGTGGACAATGTGTGATTACATTTCCACAAAATTGGCAAAATATTACAATGACAAGTTTGTCACAAATGTGTTGAATGTTCACTTTCCTTGACCTAGGTTTAATTGGATGAATAGGAGAGCATGTATTTGGGATTTAAGGACTTTACCTTGACTTTTACCCATTCATACGTTTATGCATTGAGTAGTTTTCAAGGTATGAAAACTATGAACCTTAAATTGTCTAGATAATCACTGCCAGTTAGTACATGTATATATATTATGTTCCATGAAGATATCTTGAACAATTTCCATGGTACAGAGAAAAAAGGTGAAGTTTTAATATTTTTACTTGACCTTTTGACCTTTGACCTTTGATTTCATGGCCCCAGCTTTCACCAGAGAATCTTAATTGGGTAATACATGTATACACTGAGTTTCAAAAAAATCTCTTCAGGCATTGCATAAATATGGGGGAAATAGTAAAATTTTATGTATTTGACCTTGACCTTTTGACCTTTGACCTTGAACATATGCACCCAAAAGTTAATAGGCACAACTTCACCCCTACAAGTTTCATTTGGATACCTCAAAAGGTTTTGATAGTTACCCTGTCCACAAAATTCATTACGGACGGACGGAAGGACGGACGGACGGTAATTTGGCTATTACAGAGATTTGTGGATGGTTGCAAAACATGTCATGGGTCTGTTTCTTCCAACTTTAAGGGACGGTACAGTATTGTTGCAGATGAGAATTAGGCTTTTAAGTTTTTGCGAGATACCAAGAAAACACTGATGATAATATAGTACAGAGCATACCATTTTAAGAGGAATTCAAAGTTTATTTGATAAAAAAATCGGGTTTGGAATGACTAAAACATCCAAACACTAGACAAGCACTCTGAGAGCGCAGACCTCCGCCAAGCATGCAGCTCATTTCCACTACTGATCTTGTTCTTCCATAGGGATACATGTACGTGAACAGTGACTTCCACCCATATACGTAACCCTAGCGGCCTATAGCAGAAACTAGAGTGTGTACTAGCGTGTGCACTCCCAAGTTCATTGACTCTACCTGCCAAAATATAGAAAAATCCTTCATAAATTCCCCAAATATCCTCGGATCACCACCAAAATTTGATCACGTCTTTCTAGTACTTCTATCATTCTAATTCTAAACCTTTCCCGCAAGTTTTATCTAAATCCGTTAACTACTTTTTGATTTATTTTGCACACGGACAAACTAATCAACTAACGAACAAACAAACCAACGGTAACGACAATACCCCCCTCCTTTGGCTGAGGTAATAAAGTACTTTATGAGAATCACTGTCATCAGCAGAACGAGATATATGTGATGCAGATCTGACTTTGGGAGAATTTACTGCGGCTCTGAAAAGGATGGCTAAAAATAAATCCCCCGGAAATGATGGTTTGACGGTAGAATTTTATATCAAATTTTGGGATAAACTTGGGGATTTTTTCGTAGGAATTATGAATTACAGTTTTATGTCCGGTAAATTATGTTCGTCGCAACGACAAGGAATGATAACGTTGATAGCTAAGAAAGGCAAAGATAAATTATCTATTGAGAATTACCGTCCGATTACTTTATTAAACGTTGATTACAAGATATGTTCGAAGGTGTTAGCGATGAGGTTAAAGAAGGTGTTACCTAATATTATTCATTCGGATCAGGTAGCCTTCATCAAAGATAGGTATATAGGTGAAGCAGTTCGCACCGTTTCAGAGACACTCTTTTATTCTAGATTGAAAAATATTTGTGGTTTTATTGTTAGCCTTGATTTTAAAAAAGCTTTTGATTCCCTCAACCATCAATATTTATTTGAAGTGTTAAAATTCTGTAAATTTGGAGAGCAATTTTGTAGATTTGTGCGTGTGTTTTATAATGATATAGAAAGTTGTGTTTTGAATAATAATAGGTCAACTGGGTATTTTAGGATTGGGAGGGGCGTCCGCCAAGGTGATCCCCTGTCACCTTATATGTTCATTTTAGCCATAGAGACACTTGCACTTCATATTAGATCTAGCCCAGAAATTATGGGAATAAAGTTAAGTGTACAAGAGGAAATAAAATTGTCTATGTATGCTGATGAAATCACAGTTTTTTAAACAAATGATCAATGTTTTCTTAATCTGGCAAAGATTTTAGATGATTTTGCTATCTGTTCGTCTTTATCAATTAATTATGATAAGACAAAAGTGATGCGAATTGGTCCATCTGTGTTTACTACTGCACCTAAGACGGACGTGCAATAATTTAGGAATGTAGAATTTGTATCTGCTCTCACTGTTTTAGGAATAGATATTTCGTATTCTTTTCACGACCGAAAGGCACAATTACAACGAATTTTGATGAATATTAAATCTCAACTGCACAGGTGGAGATTTAGAGATTTATCCCTCTACGGGAAAATTCAGATTGTTAAGACTTATGCTTTATCTCAGTTGCTATATATCGCTAGTATAGTTTCAGTGCCAGATTCTTTTATACATGACGTGAATAAAGTTATTTATGAATTCATTTGGAGAAGCCCAGATAGAATAAGGCGCGATGTTTTAGTAAAAGATTATGAGGAGGGAGGTTTGAAAATGTGCTGTTTAAAGTCAATGATGCAAGCTCAAAAAATAAAATGGGTGCAGAGGTTATTTGGGTCATGTTCAAAAGAATGGAAATCCATTTGTTTGAATTTGTTAGCATCTGTAGGAGGAGAATTTTTGTTCTTCTGCAACTTCGATGTTTCAAAGTTAAAGATTAATGTTTCACGGTGGTTTTTAGAGGTATTAGAAACGTGGTCCCTCCTTCAGAACAGAGAATTAAGCATACCCAATCAAATAATCTGGAATAATAAATACATTTTGTTTCACGGGAAGTCTATGTTTAATACACATATAGTAGAGAAAGGTTTTTTGAAGGTAACTGATATGTTAGATGAATACGGCCGACCTCTGCGTTGGAAGGATTGTAAGGGTAAAGGTTTACAGTTTACTCAGTATTTCACTCTTCTTGATTGCTTCAAGAAGATGCCAAGTGAATGGAAGCTTTTTTTTCTTCGTCAAAATTATCACCCCTTTATTAAACCCCTGAGTATTATTCCTTTAATTTGGGTTAATGGTAGATGGTTGGAATTACATAACGTAACAACAAAGCATTTATGTAATATATATCTGCATTTGAATAACCCTGGAAAATCTAGTGTTTTTGATCGTTTTGACGTTATGTATGACATTGGATTTGAAGATGTTCAATCTCTTTTCAAATTACCTGCCCGTTTGACAATTGATACAAAATTAAGAATAACGCAATATAAGATATTGAATAATTTGATCCCTGTTAATTCGTGGCTTGTTCGAATAGGAAGAAAAGACGACTCAAGATGTTCCTTTTGTAAAAGTGAACCGGAGACAATAGAACATTTGTTTTTTGATTGTCGGAAGGTGTCAGTATTCTGGGAATCATTGTTTAAAGAGGAAAAAAGGAAAATTGATTCCTTGCAATTGTTTTCATGTCAAAAGGTGTTATATGGTGTTATACATCCGAGGAACGATTTTGTTTTTTCATACAATTTCATATTATTATTGGGTAAACAATTTATTTTAAGTTGTAAATATCAAAGTTTATGTCCTCAAAGGCAACATTTTGTGCAGTATGTAAAAAAATATAGTTTGATTGAAGAAGAAATAGCTAAAAGCAAAAATAAATTTGATTTGCATGGAGCAAAGTGGAGGAAAATAAAACAAATAATATCTTTATAGAAAGTCAAATGCACTTCCCACTCTCTTCTTCTTTTCCCTTGCTCTGATGGTCCTTTCTTTCTCACCGCGGTTTATACTCCTTTTTCTAATTCCCTCCCTCTCTCTCTCTCTCTCTATCTATCTCTCTCTCTTGTCATGGCTTTCACGGTATTTTATGTTCATGAAACAATTGTTCTGTCCTGCATTATCACCTCAAAGATTTGCTGCGTCGAATACCCCCCCCCCCCCCCCCCCATGCCGGGAGAAAGGACAGGAGACTTCGCATCTTCAGCCCAGGGCTGGGTGTATAATAATGTTATCGTACAAAGGAAGTTACGGAGAGTGCATAAATGAGCTAGGTGAATAGTACCTTTGTTTTTTTTTTTTGTTTTTTTTTGTTTTTTTTTTTTATTGTAGTGTGTGTTCTTACGCCTTTGGTTTTGTTTTGTCTGGTCTTTGGTAATATTTGGTGTTTCCATTGAAGCCTATTTTTTTTTCTTTTTATTTTTTTCCCCCTCGTTTTCTGTGTATACGATTCTAGAACTATTGGTGTTAACGTGTATTAGAGACTATAGTCCAAAAAAGGATCAGACGCCTGGTAGTTTTACTATCATTGAATGCTATCAAACTTTTGTTTTGTGATTTAAAAAATGTATTTGTCATATACCCTGTGAAAAATCACGATGTTCTTCGATCTGATCAATAAAATCCAGAAATACAAAAAAAAAATTGTTTTTTTTTTTTATATCTCAGGCATTTCAAAAACAATTTTCATCAAATAAACGTTGAATTCCTCATATATTACACGCTCTTTCATATTTCATAAGAAGTTTCGCATTTTTTTTTCTCGAAGTTTAAGCACTTTCAAGCTCTTGTGCACGTTGTTAATATGCGAACACAGTGAACAGAACTTGGAGAGAGATATAGATGTTATGTGAGATGTGGGAAATAAGTTTTGGTTTCCTACCCTGAAACAGTATTTGGATTGACTTAATATTTTAATGTTATCATTGCAGAGGTCCCGTTGTATTTCTTTTTTTTTGGGGGGGGGGGGTAGGGGTGGGGGAAGGGGGTAGTTGCCATACGGTATAACTGGTCCTTGTCAAAGTTGTTACAGCTGCATAAGGTAAGAGGGGCTATTCTTAGGTGGTTTGTTTCTTATCCATGTGATCGTAAATAATGCACTGCTTTCAATGGCTCACTGTCGAAAATTGGAAAGGGGTGAGGTTACGCAAGGGTCTGTGTTGGGTCCATCTTATTGGATAGCGTTTTTACACTGGTCTGCTATACAATATTTTTGCCCACGTGCATGGATATCTATCATACCATGTAGGCCCTACATTAACGACACTCATAAATCGCACGTTACCAAGAGTCCGAAAATCGAAATGAAAGTTTTTTAGACATGAAGCAGCTGTGTATCTGCTGTAATTTTGTGGTCATCCTTTGAAAAAATGAACGGTAAAGATTAAACGAAAGGAATGTAACACATGACATCGCAAATCAAAAAAAAAATTGAGGTTGCCAAATTTGCATTTTTGCTTGCTTTGATATTATTGCCTTAAAAAAGAAAATCTCCATGACCTAATTGTGTTCACTGACAATAATTTGAGCATGAACAATGCATCATGAACACCTGTTCGACACCATGCCTTCGGCATCACAAAAAAAAAGAAAAAATCAGTAAAATACTGAAGTCGCTGTGCGCACTAACGACTGAGCTATTAACTTCATGCTTTTGTAACAGTATATATCCGGACTTGTATAATTCCGTAATTGTGCCATTACAACATGTTCCAAGTAGAGCAGCACAAGTAGTAAGGCTACCTGCTTATATTATAATCTAACTCTACTCTTCTTTTTTTTTTTTTGGGGGGGGGGGGGTTCGGCTCAGAACCGTTGTTATGAAACATTCTATAACAAGAAATTACTGTTATCAGGCCTATCATTGCTGTCATCATCATTAAAAGTACGATTTTTACTATTGCTAGTACATGTATTATCATCATTATTACTATTATGATCGTAATTATAGATATCATTACTGTTGTTATCATCATTAATACTAAACCATTATAGCTACCACAGTCATGTGAAATCTCGTCTTTTTTAACATTGAGTTTGAGAAGAAGGGATATATGACTACGGGATCTTGTTTTTTTTTTTTACCGTTTTGGACACGAGATCTCCAGAAGATACTTAAATGGATGTGAGAAGTCATAAAGAGGAGAATAATGTCGGATCTCAAGACTTCATGAACCACAAAAGGTCGAGAAGAATGGATCTTACAATTGGGCTTTTTGTTAACAGCATTCTGTTTTTTCGGACGGAGAAAACTAAGGTTTCGCATATTTTTCATGTTTTTTCATCAGTTTCCAGCAAGTGATTCAAACTATGAGAAAATAAAAATGAGCGTAAGGGTGTTACGTTGCGGGCTGAAAACGAAAGACTAAGATGTTTATAGCCGTTGAAGAAAGTTTTTATTTTTCTATTTTTGCAATTTTGCATTTTTTTTTTTTTTGGCTACCCGCGTTATGCAAGAGTGGACAGGTGATTAAAGCAACATTATCATCTTCGAGTAAATAAAACTGCTTCTTTAGAATAATATCGACCAAATATTATTCGCACGTACACACACACACACACACACACACACACACACACACACACACACACACATACACACACACATCCACAAGGGCATGTGTATGCATGCTCAGATAATCTTATGCATGCCCAGATAATCTTAAATCTGCGGAACAATAGTGTTTATTTCTTGGATTTCAAGGATGTCTGGTATGAATACCTTCTGTTGGAGTGAAACAATTTTTGAGGTTCCACCCTATTTTTACGATAAGGTCTTCGGTAATTGCACCCTGCAACATTCTACATGCTAGTTCCAGTTGCGAATTTGTCAAACTAGCGACGTCACGTAATAATCTAATGTGTTTACATCGCACATATTTATGATATGAAATATTCTTCTCCATAGATTATATTTAGAGCGACATTCGGAGGAAGTCACCAGCCGGACGACATAACAGAAACATGACTTCCAGGACAAAACTGGTTTTGATCATAGCTTGCTTCTTGGCAGGACCAGGTAAGAACATTAGAATTATTCACCATATCCTTTGTGTTCTGTCTATGGCACGGTCGTGATTTGGCAAAAAGGTGTATAATTTATGTCTGCCGTTTTACAGCGATTACAAAGCCGAGAAAATCGACTTTAAAGTTTGGGCAATTTCGTTGACCGTAGAAGCCATCTAAACTGTGCAGCGCTCAGGGATTTCATTCCAGGATTTAGTATACACTTTCAATTTCATTTCCTGATAATTTTCTTGCATCAAGCTTTACAAAAATACTTCAGAATTAGCACTTTTAGAGACATACACCTTAATGCCAAACCACGTGTACAGGGACTGCAACCCACGCTAACACTTTTAGAGACATACACCTTTTTGCCAAACCACGTTTACAGGCACTGACACCGACGCTATTTTGGCAAAAAGATGTATCTTCGCATGAACCGTGTGAAATCGTGCATTTAAGTTTGAAAAAAAGGTGTATCTATAGAGACAGACCTTTTTGCCAAATTAAACAATAACAAAATAAAGCAGAGATTTTGTAGGGAGAAGAGTGTATGTGAGACCATTTCTAATCAAATGTTAACTCTTGAATCGTATACAAGAATTATTGTTCTCTGAGTGATTTAAGCGGTGTTCCCACTATCGTGCGATCCATTGCGAACGCTACGATTGGACATTCGTAACTGATCGTGGAAAATTTGTTGAACTCGTCTGAAATTTCACGTTTGGATACGAGTTTATGCGAGTCAATACGTGTTGGTACGCTTGGATGCGATATAGTCACGATTGGTCTATTTCAAGGGATACGATCTGTCACGATCTGGTCAAATACGATCCGACAGGATTGTCCTGATTGAGTTCACGATTGGTACCGATCTAAAATGACCATTACGATCAGGATCCCCGATCTGGTACGTGCAGCAACGTACTGATACGTTCCAATACGAATACCGCGAACCAATACGGGCTGCTGAGATAAGATACGATATCTTTTACGATCGGGATCAGAAGCGACCCCCATTTAAGGGCTGGCGCGATTGCACCCGAATGGGAATATTATAGTCCGGCTGACGATGGATTTCATTGTTTCCCTTAAATTATGCTGAGTGATTAGGCCTATTAATTTTATCCACAACCATTGATGATGGCAAGGCTTGACAGGTTGACGATGATGACAACGTAACCTTTGCAGTATTGCTAATGACGATTATATTGTTATCAGAGAGAAAGCAGCACCCAGGCCGGCCATAACCTCAGATATTCCCTCGTCTAATATTAAACGAAAAAAATTAATAGATTATTAAATCGACATGCTCACCCTCCCCCCTCACAAAAAAAGAATGAAATGACGAACCCAAATACATAAGATCAGATGATTACCCCTCTTCCCCAGAAAAAAAAAAAACAGCAAGACAAAATTACCTTACATGAAGAAAATAATTATATGATGAAATGGAAGCTGAGAAAGAGGATAGGATCATTTTGAATGTCATGTAACATAGTATTATGTGTTATATACGCTCGATATAAGGAAGTTGGCCGAATGGATAGTATCGCTTATGTGTTCGATTTCATATCCGCAAAGTGTATGTATCATATGCCTTTTTATTTCAAAATGTCGTGATCTCATGGGTTATTAAAATTGTGGTTTATTCGGCTTGATTTAGTGTTTTACTTAACAATGTTTAACATGACTGATACACATATAACAGAAAAGTGACTCCCTAACCAAAATGATGTCACTTTCTAACAAAAAAAAGGAGGTTTTACGCAAAATTATTTCGCAGGGGTATATTGCTACACTTATTGAATAACTAACTGTGAAAAATAATAAGAGTGATCTTCATTGTCATAATCATACGGGTGATCTCACATCCACGACAATGGTCACTTTTACATTTGCAGTAATAATGAGAGTTGAAAATAAACATTTTCCTCTAAAAGTATGCTCTACCAAACATACAAAAAAATACATTGAACAATGTTGAAAAGTGTCAAAATAGATGCAAAGGGGTCAAACGATGGCTGATGAAACAACAACTCTTAATTACTATGTACAATACACAAACAGCAGGATACTGCACCCCCCCCCCCCCAAAAAAAAATACTCTGTAATATACTTTTAAAAATCAACCATTTGCCTTTGATATGTACCCATTCAAGCACGATTCATTAAATTATTCTCATCTTTGTACTGACGTTAGTCAATACGTGCGGACATACAATTGCCATTTTATTTTTGCTCACTTTTTGTTTTCGTTACAAAAGTTATCCTATATCCTATTTTGTGTGTCTGTATAATGGTAATAACAACTCATTAATGAAAACATCATTAACATAATGTATGAAAACATCAAAAAATCTGTAATTCAACTTTAATTTTATGAAATCATTAAGAAAATGATTTTGATAATGTACCTTAAAAATTATGACATTTAAACCCCACACCGTCATACAATTTACCGTTTGGAAATGAAAATGTAAAGATGCAAGCTACCACCTACCAGAATACAAAATAAATTAATTTATGAGTAAAATAAGGGGAAATGGGTAAAAAATGATAATAATAATAAGCGGAAGTGAAGTGAAAAAGTCGATCCCGATCAACACGATTAAGAAGCACGATTAGAAGAGATTTGCTGCGTTTGGATACGATCCTAGACGATCTGATGCGATGATCACGATCAAAAACTAATCGTGTTAATCGTAGAAATTTTTTGAACCGTCCAAAATTTTCCTACGATTAACGCGATTGCCACAATTGACCTTAAGATCTGATACAATCTGATAAGACCATCACGCTTGCTGAACGATTAAGACCACGATTTCAATCGTGGCGCCAATCGTGATAGTGGGAACCCCGCTATAGAAATAACCCAATGAAATTATCAAAAAATATCCGGTGTTTATTCAGAAGGTCAGGCACCCGCCCCCACCCCCCCCCCCCCCAAAAAAATGGATGCTTAACATCTCGATTATTCACATCACAACAAAATCGGGAAATATTCATAATGTATTAATGAAGAATGTGATAATAAGCGCAATGAATTTACTATAACATTAATGTTGACAAAATTGAAGATTGGACCCATGTCTTGAATTAAGTAAGAAGGCAATGAAAATCATTGAAGACGAAGAAAGAAAGAAAAAATGTATATAGAAGTACAATGGAGAAGAAAAGAAAAAGATTCAATTCGCAAATACTCGGTTAAAAAAGATGATCTATTTCATTGCTTTTTTATTTCAAAACACCAGTCAGAAATGAGAAGTGTACATAAATATACATGTATTTACTGTTACTAGCGCCAGTCTAGAGTGACTATAGGAATGCATACAAATAGTCTATGAATGTGACACCATTTCACTATAAAAGACAATGAACAAGAGTTGGTGAATTAAAACATGCAGTAATCAAACATTGACAATGAAGCTGGAACGGCTAGAAGACACCTATTTTCCTGTTACTAATACATGTATCAAGTCTAACAATTTTAAGCGGTGCACAAGTTGATACAAGTGGCAATACATCCTTCAAATGACTAAATATTGATACATTTGCGAAATGTTGATGTAAGAAACATCTCGCTGTTCATGTATGAAGTACATACCCGACTGTGTAGAAACAATTATTTTCATTGTTGAAATTAATATTGTTTCTTTCCGAGATTAAGACTCAGCGTATTTGTGAATAGATTTTTTGTTTCAAACTTAAAAAGAAAATACATTGTAACTGAATTTGGACGAGTACTAGTTAAACCTACAAGTTTGCGATATCCCATTTTATATACTACTTAGTTACATAATTATCCGTAGAAAGAGACACCAGTGCATTGATGTCATTATAAAGTGGCCTTTGGAAATTTGTACAACTTCATTTGAAAACGATGACTTGATTAAAAGAATGGAGACGAACGAGTACGATCGTGGTGATGGCATTAGGATAAGAATGAATTGACGTACAAGATTAGAGTTGTAATAGCAAATGATAGTTCCATGTTACATGTACTCATCATACATGTACTTCACACAATGCACATGTGCTAACCTTGAAGCACAATGCAGCCAATGTGTGAAGCTTGTTTTTGTGGAAGAAAAGATAGAAATTCACCTGTCTTTACACACAGCAAAAGATGTCTGGAGAGGGGTCATCACACTAGTTCGACACCCATGAGTTTAATATACAGCCATCGAGTTCGACATTGAAAACAGCTCAATGAGTCATACAGCTCACGAGTCACACAGCCCATGAGTTCGACACTAGGCAAATAAAGGCCATGAGTTCGACAGACTGGGAAAAACAGCCCCCGAATTCGACAGCTATACAACACGTCGCGTAATGTGTCGGTCTCGTGGGCCTTATCGGCTTAGTGTCGAAGTAATGGGCTGTATGACTCGTGAGCTGAATAACTCATGGGCTGTATGACTTGTGAGCTGTATGACTCGTAGGTTGTATGACTCGTGGGTGTCTGTCTCGTGACGTGCAACCGTCTGGAGATGGGCATCACAGCTCAGAAAACGACCAGATAACTTCAAAGAATGTGCTATGGTGCAGTAGGCACAATGTAATTCATCAATATTAGGGAACATTAATAAAAGAATTCCATATTTCCTGTTCGAATGCCTACTACACCTTCCCATTTGATGAAACATACCTGCCATTATTATATACCACATAAAAAGATGCTTAATTCAAAATGTATACATTTGTAGATGTATAAAAAGTTTCATCAAACCCAGGAAAGGTGAAGTTCTTCTCCTCTTCCTGAAACGTTATTGAACACTTCCCCTTTGTTTATGCCTTTCATTAGAAACCATATTATAAAAGGCATCATCCAAAATGTCAGGAGGCACAAATGAAAAATCATAAAACATTGAATTACGGGCGAAATACTCCTCCTCCTCTACTTCCAATGTACTTACATTGTATATCTTCAATCAATCTTTGTGAACTGGAAAAGTCCCTGAAAAGATAAAAATTGCTAGAGTCGTTCCAATATTCAAAAAGGGTGCTAAAGGATCGGTTAGCAATTACCGTCCAATATCTCTTTTAACTTCAATTTCACAAATTTTGGAGAAGCTTGTTCACAAACGAACTCTTAGATTCCTTATCAATTGTAATATTCTTTCAAATTTTCAGTTTGGATTGAGAAAACAGCATAGCACAACCCACGCTTTGTTAGCTTTAATTGATAAAGTGGCACATGCTTTAGACGACGCTTCCCATACCATCGGTGTTTTTCTCGACTTCTCGAAAGCGTTCGATACGATAGACCATGATATTCTGTTTTATAAATTAAGCCATCACGGCATTCGTGCGACAGGTCTAGATTGGTTTAAAGACTACCTTACTATTAATACAAAGCAATATGTCTATTCAAACGGTTACGAGTTTCTCTTGAAAACAACTTCTTGTGGTGTCCCCCAGGGTTCCCTACTTGGCCTATTATTATTTATTTTGTACATAAACGACCTCCAAAATTCGTCTCAGATTCTTTCTTTCATATGCTTTGCTGATGACACAAATTTATTTCTTTCACAACGTAACTCTAATACGCTTATTATGTTATTTATGTTAAACAATGAACCTGGATCCTCGCAAATAAGTTGTCACTAAATATTGATAAGACGCATTGTATGCTGTTCAGCAATTCTCTGCACTCTGTTTCTGATTACGTTAAGATCAATGGTATCAATTTAAACGAGGTAGATAGTATCAAGTTTCTAGGACTTTACATTGATAGTGCTCTATCCTGGAAAACCCATATTAACTATTTAGGTAAAATCTTGTCACGAAACATAGGAATTTTAAATAAGCTGAAATATTTTCCCCATACATATATTACAAATTATATACTCAACAATGATTTCCCCTTTCCTCAACTATGGAATTCTTGCATGGGGTAATTCGTCCAGATTTTTGCTTGATTCACTTTTCCTTCTCCAAAAACGCGCCATCAGAATTATCAATAACGCCGGATATCTATCTCATACAAATAATTTTTTTTTTCACAAGAATAAAATCTTGAAATTGACTGACTTGTTTGATTACAACGTAGGTATTTTCGTGTATAAATACTCCACGAATGATCTTCCTGATGTTTTTCTTCACATGGTCAAAAGAAACTACTCAGTTCACAATTATCCCACCCGCCAACGGGACGCTTATCACCTTCCACGTACTCGAACAATTTTCGCAATGAAAACAATGCGGGACGGAAATACTGGAACGATCTCACAGGTCGTTTATCACTAGCATCCCTTAAATGCAAATTAAGACAGTATTTATTCAATAATTACATTAATTCAGCTCATTGAAATCTGTTTGGTGCTGTACAGGACTATCCCGCTGTACTGTACTCCAGGGTTGTTGTCATGTTAAACCAGCTGTTTGTGCCCTCAAATTCTGTCACTATGTTTATGACCTACTGTATATTCTTCCTTCTTTAAGACAGCTTTGGCGAGGTAACAGCTGGTATTTTAATTCTCTCTGCACTGTAACTGATTGTTGAATGTCTTTTTTTTTTGGGGGGGGGGGATTTGCAGGTGCATGTGTTCCCTCCTTGATACACGCAATGTATAAATTTCTAAAACTTTGTAAACCGTACCATTGTAACTATTTATTGAGTCATATTCTTATTATTGCCAGAACGACAATGGTTCACCCGCCGACAGTATGTGGCTTATCGGACCCTAAATAATTTGTTGTATAACTGTATAATTGTACCTTTTTTCCCTCTATGTTTCGGTCATTGTTGTACCCGTGCTCCCCATTTTAATCTTTAACTCGATTTTAACTGGAACCTACGCTCAACAAGCTCGCTTGTAAGTAGGTTCCTTCATATGTCTTTGGCATTCATTCACATATTCCAAACTACATAGATCGACCACTATATGTTTTATATATTTGCAATATTTTATGTATGTCTCCAGCTTGATATCATGTACTTCATTTAATTTTGTTATATTTGACGTATTTTTTCATCGAGAAATATGAAAATAAATTGAAATTGAAATTGAAATTAGAAATGTTATTACATACTTCCATTTTCTAAAACATATCTGCATTTCATTAGAAACCATTCACAAAAAGGCTTCATCTAAAATATCTGGAGGCACAGAAAGTCCACCAAGCATAGCTAGGATAATGTGAAAATCTTTTCCTCCTCTTCAAATATTATTATGCTCTGCTCTTCCATTTGAAAAAAAAAAAGGCATACTGACATTCTTTTGAAACCACAACAACGATGCATCACCTATATAAAATCTCTGGATGCACATTCTCATTAACATAGAAAAATGTGCAAATCTCATCTCCTCTTCTTCAAATGTTTTACAGTCTTCCATTTGGAGCATGCCATTCATTACATATTTCAAAATGAGGCTCATTTATCTTAAATGTCTGGATGCACAACTTTTTCATCAAACATAGAAAATTATGCACAAAATTACAACTAAGCCTAGAGTTTGAATATAAACAAAACATGGTCTCATGGAGATTCATTGTTGAGGATTACAGCTGAAGAGATTTTCTTCTTCCTTCTTCTCCCCTTTAAAAAAAACGTTCAAATCTGTAGAAGTGTTGTCATTTGCACATGTAAAATGTAAATACTACCTATTAAAACAAAGGAGTTTATAACAGTTCATTTCATTTTCATTTCAATTTATTTTCATATTTCTCACATATAGGCTATCACAATAAAGCATATTGATACGAAAATTATACTGAACATAATTTGAAATAGAACTTCATCGGAATGTTCAAAAGTTTGTCTTGGTATAAACAAACACAAGGTCTGTATACATGCGAGTTAAACTGACATCATAATGCGAAAAATATGATGGGGTTTGTGTAAGAGCAAATTCATTCATTATTTCCTTGTCACATTTTGGCAAGCAGAAAAATAATAACTCGCAAAGAACCTTTGAAATAAAACAATTACAATGTCATGCAAGAATGCGACAGTCAACATGCTTCTTTGATTGAAAGTTTCCTGATATCTTGCTCTATTTAAGGCCATTCACATCACAGTATGCGTGTTACTTTTCTGGGTATCCTTTCTTAATCATTAATATCGATTGTACTCAGAGTACGCCAGTGATTTTTGTATGTCATTAATGTCATAAATCTCACGAATGAAGAGGATGTAGGGTAGTCCCACAAGACCGACACCCATGAGTCATACGGCTCGTTGTAAAAATGGCAGAGGTAAAAATGGCAGGGGTAAAAATGGCAGAGGTAAAAATGGCAGGGGTAAAAATGGCAGAGGTAAAAATGGCAGAGGTAAAAATGGCAGGGGTAAAAATGGCAGGGGTAAAAATGGCAGGGGTAAAAATGGCAGAAGTAAAAATGGCAGAGGTACAAATGGCAGAGGTAAAAATGGCAGGGGTAAAAATGTCAGAGGTAAATAATTATGCCAGTGGTAAAAATGTCAGAGTTAAAGTTGTCTGTGGTCGAAATGTCAGTGGTCAAAATGCTAGAGTTGAAATTGCCATTGATAAAAATGTAGTTGTTGAAATGTAAGAGGACGAGGTAAAAGTGACATATTTTTTTTTCTTCATGTTTCTGACACCTTTCTCGCAATACGCGCTTTTCGTGCCTTCTGAAATACAGCTCGGGGGAGACCGGGGAGAAATATGGGACACTCAAGTAACTTGAAAATGCTTGGCCATTCAACAATCCAATCAGTAAAAAGATGAGCCTCGGTACACCTGAAAATGGACATGTAACCACTACACAGCTCTACAGGTATAGTCAGCAAAATATCAAACTTACTATAGATCTGGTAGGTCCTATACTATGTTAATAGGCATTTTAATAAGTGTGCAAAATTCTGAAAATAAAATTGCTTGATAACAGACATGCAGGTATTAGAAATTGGCAGGGATCTTTGACTGGTTCTGTTACCACTGGGAGCCACTTAATAGGGCAGTGTTACATTTCTCCCCGCGAGATGTAAATCCTACTTTGGCCATGATGGTTATCCAATTTCTCTCCAGGTTGTCTCATTTCTCCCCGCTTGATGTCCCAATCCCCCAAAATTAGGGGTTAAACAAATCATTAAAAACACGAAAATGTTTTACATATAGACGGGTATCACTAAATACTCTTAGTGGGTCAGCTTAGGAAACCTATCGTGCATTTTGTGATACAAGCACCAAATTTGGCACAAATGTACATTAACATATTGCAAACATTTTCAGATATTGGGCCACTTGGAATTCTCTCTTTATGTCCGCCTATTAGATTTCAAAATGGTCGCCATTTGAAATCTACAACTGCGAATATCTCTGGGTCTCACGGTGCTATTGACTTGATTTAGATGTGTTCCTGGATTTACGCCCATGCTTTGGGGCAACAGCTATTAAAGTTTGAAAGGCATCAAACATTTACATTTTTTTCGCCTGCGGATTCGTTCAACAATGATTGAAAGAAATCCCATGGCAAACTATCGGTTTTTACTCTCACTGAACAGTCTATTGCTAAAGTAGGCATAAGTTTGTAAAGTGATCACAAAGTGTTCATTAAATTTCGAGACATTTGTTTCTGCGCCATGTGATATTTGAACAATGTAATAAAATATTTTGCAAGAGTTTACTTATGTCTGCCGATACATCTGCTGTAGTTTGTGTTTTGCGTTTTGTAATTTTACTTCTACATTATGTCGTGATCAGGCCTTGTGAGATTTTACGTAGGAAAACCCGTCGACTGTAACGTAAGCCAGATATAAGTAATTTCTAAGTCCAGAATTATTTAGCATGTAACAAACCTAGCGGATTTTATACAATTCTGATATTCACCATGCATTATGATGATGGCATGTAACCATCAGCAGGTAAACTATAATCATCAAGAAGGCGAGAGAACCTCTTTGATATAACAGGCAAACTCCACAACACCATGCTGAAGGGCATAATGCTTATGAATATATCGTAGTGCAAAATGAACTTATATTCATTATTCATGATGCTACAGTTTCCGGGTTTCACCCCGAGAACAACATCATAACAACATGGTATACAATCCGATAAAGTAACACTAGCTGCCCTAGATTTTTAATCCTTCATTGTGTGATGATAATTAAAGATGTTCATTAATAGCATGATTAAAGGAGAAATATCTATGTTTCCAAAGAAACATAATAGTACGTTATCCGTTAAGACAGATTGAAATATGTCGTGCCCCACAGTGCGCATCATTATTTATTTTTTCAATTAAAAATGTTCAATGTAAATGCAATTTTACTAATAGCTGGGCTCAAAAATTATATTCTCTGTGATTAAATATTTGCTAAACCAGGTACTTCACGGTATATTGCTTTCCAAGTGTCCAGGTGATCTTCAACCATACAGACAAGAAGAAGTCCACGCCCCGCATTAAAAAAAAGAAGAAAAATGCATGTCTTTCCAACAGTATGGTTTTACGGGACGTAATTTGCGAGTGGTATCATATTCACTTTTCCCCATTTTCTGTGTATCAATAAGAATGATCTGTATTCCCTCCTGCGTTCACATTGCTGAGCAACCATTAAAAACTGTTAACTATCAGAAGTCATGTACAATTCACTGTGTACCTACTTCTGATGTGTCATCAGAATGTCATGCTGTATCAAACTCAGAATAATGAGAGTGCTCTAATCTTTTTAAAACATAATTCAATAAACATTCTTCAAATCTGCAGTTTGGATTTGATAATTCGATGAATACAGTTTGCTCTGGCTAAGTTATCATTCAAAACCTCTTCATACGTTTATCTCCGACGAAATCGCTCTCGTTACTTCTAACATTTTACCTCTGACATTTTTACCTCTGACATTTTTACCTCTGTCATTTTTACCTCTGCCATTTTTACCTCTGCCATTTTTACCCCTGCCATTTTTACCCCTGCCATTTTTACCTCTGCCATCTTTACCTCTGCCATTTTTACCTCTGCCATTTTTACCTGGCACCGAGCCGTACAGCCCACGAGTCCTACAGCCCATGAGACCGACACTATATAAGTAAAAACAGCCCACGAGGTTGACAGATACAACATGATGTTTATGTATCGGTCTCGTTGCCCTTGTTTCCTTAGTGTCGAACTCATGGGCTGTGTGGCTGTAGTGGTCGACAGTACAAAAACACCAACAAAGGTTTCTACGGGAATTATGTTTTATTCGAAGTTTCGCATTTTCGTTTCACTTGATTCCAGAATTATTTCCATATGTGTAACTCCGTTCTTAGTTCCATTCATGATTTCTTGCATAATTCCGTGCATAATTCCGTGAAAACTATTGAGTAATAATGCATAGTAAAGAATCATAAGTACATGTACATCAAACCAATTATCAGATTCATAATTATATAAACAGAGTTTCTCAGACGAAAAGTCTAATAAATACCTTTATAGACTTAATCTATTCACTTCACTATAACATTTTTTGCAATCAAAATTACATATGAATTGACAAATGAAAATGCAGACCAATACCATAGGCATCTCAATTCTACTACCTCATTTAACATAATGATGCACATGTAGATGAACTGACTCAAATCTAACATACATTCACAATCAAAAAATGAATTCTTACTTGAACTGTCAAACCTTCAATTGAAATAATTATCAATATTTTCTTACTTATTTATTTTGGTTTGTAATTTCAAATTCTAAATTCAATACCAAATGTGTATACATAAATACAAATAACAACATAACTTTTCAGAAGTTTTTATGAGTGCGTACAGATATACATGCCCTACTACACAGCAACTGCAGTGTACATTACACTCACATCAACATGACAACAATATATATTTCTAAGTTAAATTGTATTAACTGTTTCTAACTTTATGCTTCCAACAAATCATGGTTTTACTTAAACAAAGCAAAAACTAACCTCTTTGCCTGCTTTTTGCAAGGTATTTTGGATCCAATTCTTCAGTATTCCAGCAGAAAGAGGATCCATGTTGCTCACTACAACCTACATGTGGTCCAGTCCATATTGGCTTCTACCGTGTGTGCATGTGTGTGTAGCAGCTGTACATTGGCTGTGCATACACATGCATGGTGCTATGTAAGGTGCATTGTCTAAGAATGTGCTAATACACCTGTATATAAAGTATGTCACTCTGTACAAGAGTCAAATTGGCAACAGGCTAAGTGGGAACAATTTCAGGTGTACTTTCACCATTTTTCATATAAGCAAAATAAGACATATATTTCTATCGCAATTTTCATTCAAACCAGTTGCCAATTTGCAACCAAATTACTGATCTAATTAATTCTGAATGTTGCCATTTTTGATATCCTCAAACAATTTTGCCTAAAATAATTCATATGAGCCAGTCCAACTTTAAACTATGATGCTTTCATCACAGGCTGTATGACTCGTGGGTGTCCGTCTCTATACGTGCACCCGATGTGGGGTCATCCCACAAGACCGACATCATTGACTTACTTGAATATGGGAGAGAGAGAGAGAGAGGGAGAGAGAGACAGAGAGAGTGGCAGCTGTTGTCTAATTTTCACCCTTCAAAAGGATTGTATATAGTCTTGGCTGAGATAGACATTCATGTTTTTGTATGAGAATCCACTTATAAAATACTTAAAAAGACAATATTTTGAAAGAAATTCACAATTCATTTGGTGAAATCGGTTTTGAAACAGCTGAAATATTCATAAGCAAAGAAGTCCTAATAAAAAGGTGGATTCAGGTTTTATTAGGACCTTTTGTTGTTATTGTTTTGGTATTTTTGTGGGAGGAGGTTTTTTTTTTTTTTTTTTTTTTTTTTTTTTTTTTATACACCTCGCCATTTCAAAACTGATCTCCATCAAATAAGCTTTTAGTCTTTCTGGAATGTCTGCTCTTAATAATTTGTAATTATCTCGCAAAAGCTTGAAACCGAAAACCCCGTGTCAACCAAAACTTTGCCATCTCTTTAATTCATCTTGGAGTAACCTAAAATGACACAATATGCATACAATGCCTACACATCTCTACAATTGTTTCACATTGATCTGCAGCATTTTACCATTTCAGACCTCCAATTATTTCATGTAATGCTTATAATTATTCATTTTATACTTATATTCCTGTTTTAGCGAGCTCTCAGGTGTTCCTGCCAATGACTAACAAAATCCTCATTTCGGACATACAATCGGGAGACCAGCAAACTACAAACGGTCAGTTCGCCAGTAGATCCGTCACAGTGGGTATAGACCCACTTTACGTTGACTACGACGCTAGTACCCAGATGGTATACTTCGCGGATGCTACGAACGGTATTGGAAGAATGGACAAAATGGGTTCCAACCAGGCAATTGTGGTTCAAGCTACCGATGGTAAGTATGATTATTTCTTCTATTAATCATGTTTCCGATGCTGTATGTGCGGTACACAATAATTCACTATAGTGTCATGGAAAACTTCGTTTGACAGGTAAAAATCTCTATTTTCAGATCGAACTTCGAAAAATACCTGGTAATATATTGAAGTCAGCAAAAGGTTAGAAACAAACCCGCATCAAGCAAGGGTTTGAGTTGTAGACAGTTAAACTGAGGAAAAAGACAGAAACTGCATTTTGTGCCGTACATTGTCCTTCTTTTTGTGAGTTGCCTTTGTTGATTTTCTCGTTGCAAAACTTGACTCTGTTAGGTCTACGAGAAAAAAAAAGAGTTATCGGGATTACTTCAGATTCGACAGTACAAGTCACCATGTTATATCTTTTACTTCTCAATAATAAAAGGATTAGTGTTGGATGACAGAGCACTAAAACAGGCTGATGTCCCTAGAACTTGAAAAGCAGTACAGACGTTAATCGTAACGAGAGAAATGTTAATGTGAGAGAACCAATGTGAAAAGTTGCGAGCTGGAGTGCTGGGAGGGGACGTACTGGCATCCATGGTAAACTACAGGCAAAACCGTAAGGTCATGAAGGCTCCATGAGGCCCCAGTCACATAATGCTCTGCGTCCGGAGTTACGTCCAAAAAAGTCATTGTTCCCGCGGATCCCTTGCCGTCACAAGAATTAAAAAAAAAACGGAAAAATGAAGGTGATACGGACAGATACGATCAGATACGATCAGATGCAGACACCTGACTCCACTTGCGGATAATCTTACGAATTGACACCTTATTTGGTTTTTTTTTTTTTTGACTTGCGTAAACTTCCGAATACTTCGGAATACTGGCATGCGGAGAGTTACGCATATTTAAGGATAGCTATTCGTTCAGTTAATAAGAAATATTGAAATCAATGTTAATAAATGAATATAACCGGCCTAATGAGATTTTATCTTATATGTTATATGCGCAGTATCGTCGTTCAATATATATTTCTGGTTTATGTTCCCGTTATATAATCACTGCATCCGTACCTGTATTAACATTGTGAACTCATTATGAAGTTGATTATAGATAATGTGCACGTATACACTTGTGTATCTATATGCCATATTTTCACTCAGTTCGTATTCTTTGGGTTCTTGTTGTTGCTGGTTTTTTTCACTTTTTCTTTTTCTTCTCTTTTATTTCTTTTTCCCTTTGTACTTTGATATTTTAGCTTTCATACCGTTTCGTCATTATTACTTTGTGTCCTATCTCCATTGATTGCATAGCAAATTTACACCGGTATTTTTTCATGGAACCGGCGTTTACAAACTTTGCTTTTGCGGTTCCATCATATTTCACAAGTTATAGAGAATTGTCTTATGTACATTATGTATGCTGACACACTTTCTGTTCATGGCCCGACTTATAACATATTTTGTATCTAGCTTGGTTTGTTTTTTTGTTTTTTTTTTGGGGGGGGGGATGTATTTTGATGTCAAGTGAAATATGAAAATAAACGTGCTGGAACTCTTCACTTTGTCTCGAGTGCAAGACCAGTGCAGTTTCAGTTATTCAATTCAATTCAGTAGTTACAGATTGTTATGAATAATTATGGAAAATGTGTTTTTCTCTGACGATCCCTGCTCAGTTAGTATAATTATGGCAACAAGGTTATCACATATTGGACTGTCTTATGTTGTACATTAGGGAAAAGCTGAAGTTATGTCACATACACCTTGTGAAGACTTTTCGCATTCCTTTAATTTGCTTTACGGCTGCAATAGAGGAAAAATAAAATTTTGAATTATAAATTTGAATTGATTTTGTGCAACTCAAATATGAATATATACATCATCAATGTCCAGTATTGTTCGTATTGATGACCCCATTGATATAGCTGAAGTTTTTAATGATTTTTTTTTTTAAACATTGGGCAAAATCTGGCTGATAAAATTCCTGAAGCGCAGCGAGAATTTCACTCTTTCCTGGGTAGTAGGAATATGGAATCTTTATTTTTTGTCCCGATTGTCGAAGATGAAATAATAAAGATTGTTGATAAGTTAAATAATAAAAAACGTCCGGGATATGATGGAATCACAAACTTCTTGGTAAAAAATGTGATTCATGAAATAATTTCGCCTCTTACTTATATTTTCAATCAATCTTTATCTACTGGTAAAGTTCCTCAAAAAATGAAAGTAGCCAGAGTTGTTCCCATTTTTTAAAAAGGGCGAAGAGACCTTGTCAATGATTATCGCCCCATTTCTCTTTTAACTTCCTTTTCAAAGATACTCGAAAGACTTGTGTATAAACGCACTCTTAATTTTCTTCTTCAGGCTAAAATATTTACTGAATCTCAATTTGGATTCCGGAAAAAACATAGTACAACTAACGCATTACTCAAATTTATTGATGAGATAGCTCATGCTATAGATGATATTTCTCACACTGTCGGTGTTTTCCTTGACTTCTTCAAGGCGTTTGATACAATAGACTATGACATTTTACTTTATAAGTTAAATCATTACGGAATTCGTGGAAGGGCGCTAGAATGGTTCACTGATTATTTAACGAATAGAAAACAATTTGTAAGTATTCACGGTCACGATTCCCAACCAGAACTGATTTCTCGTGGTGTTTTACAGGGTTCCTTGTTAGGCCCACTTCTCTTTATTTTATATATTAACGATATCCAGAACTCCTCTAACATTCTTTCCTTCGTTTGTTTTGCAGATGATACAAATTTGTTCTTCTCTCATCAAAATCCTGATGCGCTTATAAACATAATAAATAAAGAACTTGTTTCTGTCCAATTATGGATTTTTGCGAACAAAATCATCCTTAAACATTGATAAAACTCAGTATATGTTATTCAGTAATTCGCTACCTGTGTTACCTCTCTCTGTCAAGATAAACAACATTGATCTGTCACAGGTCAACAGTACAAAATTTTGGGGTCTTCATATCGATAGTGATTTATCTTGGAGAACCCATGTTAATTATGTAAGCAGAATTATTGCTAGAAATACCGGGGTTCTTAACAAACTTAGCTATTTTTTCCATGTAATATTCTACAGAGCATATATTCAACTTTGATATCTCCCTATCTCAACTATGGGATTCTGGCGTGGGGAAATGCTTCTAAAAACCCTATCGATTCGTTATTTCATGTACAAAAACGCGCTGTTAGAATTGTTAACCACACTGGATATTTATCCCACACGAACGAACTTTTTGTTAGTAATAAAATTTTGAAAATTCCCGAGTTATTCTATTACAACGTTGGCCTGTTTATGTTTCAATTTTCAACTGGCCAATTACCAGACGTATTTTCCCAAATGTTTACAAGAAATTATACAGTTCATGATTATCCAACTCGTCAACGTTACGCATATCACCTTCCGCGTACCCGAACAATTTTCGCGAAAAAAAAACATTATGTTCGCTGGACCCAAATATTGGAACGAACTCCCTATGGAACTTGTAAGTTGTACCACTGTAACCTCATTCAAACGAAAACTGAAGCAACATCTTCTTTTAACCCGTTGAGGACGGTTTGATTTTGCCACAACACACATTTCCCATAGACACCTGCCCGAGTATTCTCGGGACTCGTCCTCAACGGGTTAAGGGTGGGATTTCACGGAGCACGCGAACGATTTCCGAAGGACACGAATGGCAAAATCCAGCATTCGCATTTTGGTCTGCAAAAGATCGCCAAACGAACGTGAGGGTTCGGAAGCGTCGTCAATTGTTCGCGAATGTCGTTTTTACTTCGGCGAGAATTTCAAAAAAGTTTGAAATTTTCTGCGAACCTTTTCCGCACACTTGGTCGTGATTTGCTCGTGAATTGTTCTTGAAAGTGTCTTTAAAGCCTCGTCATATGCGCAAGACCTTCGCAAGACACGCGCGATGTTCGCAAAATGTTCGTGAAACCCCAAACAGACTCCGAAACTTTGGAGAATGTCTCGCGTATGTTACGCGAAATCTGCGAAGTTTTTCCGATCATTTTACGACGTAATTGCAAACTGTTCGCGTACTTTTTGAGACATTCTCGCGAACGTTTAGCCCACGTTTGGGGGATGTATGACCTATACCTTTTCTACAAATAAAAATCGTAGTATACACCATCAAACAATTATTAACAACTATAGTAACAAAAGAAATTAAAGACTAGCAAAGAGAAAGAAATGTTTGATATACAAAAAGAAATCGCAGAATACAGTTAAAATTAATCTAAAGTATGTACAATTTTATTTGAAGTATAGAGATTATGTGTTGGAGGAACTGCAAAAAGAAAAAAAAAAGATCATATGCTTTACTAGGGAGATACGTCCTAGGAAAAAAATGTAGGCAAGCACACAATAGAAAAATGAGAGAAAAAGAAAGGAGAAATAGAGGAAAGAAAAAAAATTCAACTCAAGACAGCTTCCACCTCTCCTTGGGTACATTTTCTCCCATGATTATTGAAAATTTTTCGTTGTTCGCATTTCCGTCGCGTGTTCTTCGTGTACGTAACATGCTGTACTTTAAGCCCCAGTCACATAATGCTCTGCGTCCGGCGTTACGTCCAAAAAAGTCATTTTTTTTTCCGCGGACCCCCGCGGATCCTTTGCCGTCACCAGAAATTTGTACAATTCATGCGGGCAAAAAATGCGGGCGATACGGACAGATACGACCAGATGCGAATACTTGCGTCCACTTGCGGATATTCTTACGAATTGGCACATAATAGTTCTGAACACTTGCGGAGAGTTGAGGATATTTTCTGATAGTTACGGATAGTTACAGATTGTTACAGATAATAATTATGGACAATTTGGTTTTCTCTTACGATTCCTGCTATTAAGTCAGTGTATTATGACAGCAAGGTTATCACATTTTATTTTATTTATTCATTTATTTTATTTATTCATTCTCCACTCATGGGATGGATTCCCTGGTCAGCTAAAGGCTGGTTTTCACAGGGGTCCAACCAAAATACAAAACATGCCATCAGTACAAACAACAAATCAATCAATCATATACAACTAAAATTACAGAACAAGCCAGAATGGCATGAGCTATACAATTTAACTAAGGGGGAAAAAACCCCTACATACTAAGAAATTAGAAACAATATGATATAATCAACATAAAAAATCGGGGAATGGGGGTGGGGGATGGGTGAGAAAAATCGTTCTCGTACAATCTCAAATAATCTACTAATTGCGTTGACTCATTATCCTGCAAAAATGGGTATGTCGGGGCTGTGATTTACGTAACGTTTGAATGCTTCAATTGATACAATTGTTGAAGAGGGATAATTAAGCTCATTCCAAAGTTTGGCCCCTCGATAAGATAGGGACCGTTTACTATAGTTGGTCTTCGGTTGAATGAGTTTCAATTTGGATGGGCCGGACCTTGTGCTATAAGCAGTCTGTCGAAAACAAAACATTTGATTTAAATAGGGAGGGTATCATTCATGTAATGAACGGTACATTGTACATGCTAGTTGTTTAGCCCATCTTACATGTAGCTGATCTAATTTCAATGTATCATATAAATTATCAGAAGGATGCATATAATCAACATTCATAACAATACGAAGTGATCTATTTTGCAGTATTTGTAATTGCGAAAGGTAAGATTTGGAGGAATTTGCCCAAACCGGACTACAATAATCATTTTGGACTGTCTTACATTGTATACTGGGGAAAACTGAAATTGTATTACGTACAAGTTGTGAAAAAAATCGTAATCCTTTAATTTGCTTTACAATAATAAAAGATTTATGAAATTTTGAACTTGAAGTTTGAATTTTTTGTGCAACTCAAATATGAATAAACGTCATAAATGTAAAGAATATATTGTGACCGTGCATCACAAAACGAACAAAAAGTCGCACACACTGATTTTGTTTGAGGATTGAAAATAGGTGAAATGGGTCAACCGAGCCGATCTTGACCTGGCTACCCTGGGTAAATAAGGCTTTATCATTATTATTATTATTATCATTATTATTATTATTATCATTATTATTATCATTATTATTATTATTATTATTATTATTATTATTATTATTATTATTATTAATTTCAGTTTAATCTGATAATCCCCTCATTGTTGTTACTCCGGTGGTTTCCATCCTGTTTTTTGTCCCAACAAGCTTGATAAAGATTAAGCGCTTGAATAGACACTGTAGTACTTCAGAGCCTCTTTTCTCAGTTTACACTTTTTCTGAGTGTGTGCATTCTTTCCACTATTTAGATAGGTTAGGAGAGTCCATTTGATTTGAGTAATACATCATTTTAAAGCTTAAAGTCTGCTCTTTCAGAATATGCTCTCAACTAAAATTTCATGAGTGGCGACTTTTTGTGTGTTTTGTGGTGCAGGGTCACATATAACATCACTATACCAAAAATAAAATACAATATAGATCGAAAAGTTAAACATTAGAGTGAGAAAATATTACTTGCAGTCATGGAATAGACAAACTGTGGTTACGCTGTCGTTGTTCAGCGATATTCATGACTTACTGGGTTATGTTAAGGAGATATTTATGATAAAGCAATGCTTATTAAATACAGAAAAAAAAAGATATCAAAACTTTCAAACACCCCTCCCACACCCAAATACAATATCAAGTCATCTCTTGAAGTAATGTATTTTCTGTTAGAATTTCTTGTATGCATGTCATGTTGTAATGCGCAGTAAAGTACATTATTATAGTAGCTGCGCAATATAAATATCCTTTATTATTATTATTATTATTATTATTATTATTATTATCACAAAAAAATGTAATACACATTCGATGGAGCGTAAAGTGCATGGGTAAGACTACAGAGAAATATTGAATTCGTTCTCATTTTATATAGTTGCCCCTGTCCCACACCTTCCCCGGCCAGAAAAGTGAATAAAATGCTATCACCCCATCCCCTACCCAAAATATTGCTTTTTTCGAAAAATATACATTCGAAGAGTACAAGAAAAAAATTCAG
Organism: Diadema antillarum; assembly: GCF_040938485.1. Classification (NCBI taxonomy): domain Eukaryota; kingdom Metazoa; phylum Echinodermata; class Echinoidea; order Diadematoida; family Diadematidae; genus Diadema; species Diadema antillarum. The sequence continues at coordinate 1,532,698 of NW_027271017.1, read as the reverse complement.
CACCAAGAGTCAACCGATGTCATGAGTATACATGGTATATGGGTGCCACTTAAAATGACCAGTATGTGGGAGAAATTTCATAATTTGACCATGTAGTTCTGCCTCTCCACCGCTCCGACTGTGTTGTAGTATTCCTTCAGGTAAAGGCGCTGCAGCTTGGCAACAGGAGTAGTGTGCCTTCCCACGAGTCTCTGTGTTCCCATGCGAGTGGAAAACGGAAAACGTCGAAGGACGTAATTGTCCGCAACATCCGTAGCTGTCCGTAAATATCCGTAAGCGGAGGAAACTGTTGTGATACGTTAACTTGCGGTTAATTTCGGATACTTACGGTGGACGTAGGCGAACGCAAACGGACGGAAGGTAAATTTTTTTTTGCGGATGGTCTGCGTCCAAGCTACGGGTAGCTACGTTCAGTTACGGATAGTTACGATTGGTTACGGTTACTTGCGTAAGTTTGCGTCCGTGGCGTCCCTCTGCGAAATTTTGAACATTTCAAAATTTCGCAGGTGCGGCGACGTCATTTTGCGTTTCTTTACGGATGAGTTACGGACAGTTACGTCTACATACGTCCCTGCGGATGCCTGCGTCCACGCTGCGTCCCCCTGCGTCCACTCATTCGTATCTATCCGCGGCGGACGTAATCCATCGTAAAGCACTGTGTGACTGGGGCATTAGCAATGATACGCACGACATTCGCACATACGTCGTGGAAACTTCGCACAAATTGCGCAAGAATAGTTTTCGGCTTCATTGTCGGAAAACATTCGGAGAAAAACTTTTCCGAATGTTGGATTTTGTCATTCGCGGCCTTCGCAAATCGTTCGCGTGCTCCGTGAAATCCCACCCTTAGGGTGGGATTTCACGGAGCACGCGAACGATTTGCGAAGGACGCGAATGGCAAAATCCAGCATTCGTATTTTAGTCTGCAAAAGTTCGCCAAACGAACGTGAGGGTTCGGAAGCGTCGTCAGTTGTTCGCGAATGTCGTTTTTACTTCGGCAAGAATTTCAAAAAAGTTTGAAATCTTTTGCGAACCTTTTCCGCACACTTGGTCGTGATTTGCTCGTGAATTGTTCTCGAAAGTGTCTTTAAAGCCTCGTCATATGCGCAAGACCTTCGCAAGACACGCGCGATGTTCGCAAAATGTTCGTGAAACCCCAAACAGACTCCGAAACTTTGGAGAATGTCTCGCGTATGTTACGCGAAATGTGCGAAGTTTTTCCGATCATTTTACGACGTAATCGCAAACTGTTCGCGTACCTTTTGAGACACTCTCGCGAACGTTTAGCGCACGTTTGGGGGATGTATGACCTATACGTTTTCTACAAATAAAAATCGTAACATACATCTAAACATCAAAGAATTATTAACAACTACAGTAACAAAAGAAATTAAAGACTAGCAAAGAGAAATAAATGTTTGATATAAAAAAAAATCGCAGAATACACTTAAAATTGATCTAAAGTATGTAAAATTTCATTTGAACTATAGAGATTATGTGTTGGAGGAACTGCAAAAAAAAAGAAGATCAAATGCTTTACTAGTGGAGATATGTCCTAGGGAAAAAAATGGAGGCAAGCACACGATAGAGAAATGAGAGAAAAAGAAAGGAGAAATAGAGGAAAGAAAAAAATTCAACTCAAGACAGCTTCCACCTCTCCTTGGGTACATTTTCTCCCATGATTGTTTAAAATTCTTCGTTGTTCGCATTTCCGTCGCGTGTTCTTCGTGTACGTAACATGCTGTACTTTAGCAATGATACACACGACATTCGCACATACGTCGTGAAAACTTCGCACAAATTGCGCAAGAATAGTTTTCGGCTTCATTGTCGGAAAACATTCGGAGAAAAACTTTTCCGAATGTTGGATTTTGTCATTCGCGTCCTTCGCAAATCGTTCGCGTGCTCCGTGAAATCCCACCCTTAGTCCGGCGGGATCCTAACCATGAACACTATTTTTGATCAGTCTGCCTGTTGCGCTGTTCATGCACCTATTGTTTCACTCGGTTATCGACATTCTCGCGCGTGACAGCTGTCGGTTACTATGGTCACGCGGAATGCCTGGTTTTAGGACCCATGCTGGAATGTTACTCCTGAGCTTTCGGTATTGTTTACATTCATGACAAATCTCATTATTCCACCTTCTACTTATGTATTTATGACATACAGTTACGCCAGTTTCTATACTCTGCAACACACCTCTTGAATCTCAGCAATTGTTGTTCGCTGCTGCAACATGTGACCTTTCTGTATTTTTATTTAGTGACATATATTTAATTGGATTTTTTGTTTTGTTTGTTTTAATCGGTTTCCCCAGATATAGTTGGTCTTAAAAAAAAAAAAAAAAAAAATCCGTATTTTAAACTTCCCCTAATCTGATTACTCACGGGACCTGCGGCTGTACAAGCTAATGCTTTTACGCAGGCCCCATCATATTTTTTTTTTTCGCATTATGACCACAGTTTAATTCGCATGCATACAGACCTCGTGTTTATACCAAATCAAACTTCTGTACAGTCCGATGAAGTCTAATCTAAATTATGTTTTTTATGATTTTCGTATTTATATACTTTATTGTGATATATGTGAGAAATATGAAAATAAATTAAAATGAAAAAAAAAGAAAAATGTATAGCATAATTATACCATAGATAAAATGTAATATAGATCGATTAGTTAAACAATAGAGTCGGAACAAATAAATTACAATCATGGAATAGACAAGCTTTGCTTTAGCTGTCATGGCTGTAATTGTGCATCGATAGTCATGACCTACTGCGTTATTTCAAGAAGACTGATATAATGAAGTTACCGTAATGCTTGATAAGTTTCCAGATATAAAAAATTAACATCTGGACTTTAGAACACCCCTACATTTCCAAAATATAAAATAAAAAATGTAATACACATTCCATGGGGTGTAAAGTGGTTAAAGGGGATGGCTAGTACCTGATCACGGGGAATCAGTGGGAATGCTGGGGGATGATTGCTCCAATTCTTGTGGGATTCATTTAAGAGTATTATGTGACCGTGCACCTCAAAACGAACATAAATTCGCACACACTGATTTTGCGTGAGGACTGAAAACAAGTGAAATGGCTCAACCTAGCCGAACTTGACTTTTTCACATTTTCTGAAAGAGCGTGTCTTCTTTTACATTATGCTAAAATTTGGTATCATAAAACGGGCAGGAAATTGTGTGTTTTTTAGCAATTTATCTCGAACATTTTTGGTAGAAGAGTGTGATAAGGTGTGTCTTTAGAATCCCTTTTTCATTTCTGAAAAACCTTGTCCAGACTCTTCATTTTTAACTCTAATAACTTTTGAAAGGATAGTGCTACGGCTTTTAAAGTTGGCAATAATTATAGACAGAATGTGATGTTAATGAGGCATGCTTAATTTCAGTTTGATCTGATAAACTCTTCATTGTTGTTACTCTGGTGGTTTACTTCCTGTTTTTTGTCCCATTCATCGCACAGCCAGCACGGTTTGGTAAAGATTAAGCGCTTGAGTAGACTCTGTACTTCAGAGCCTCTTTTCTCAGTTCACAATTTCCTGAGTTTGTGCTTGCTTTCCGATATTTAGATAGGTTAGGAGAGTCCATTTGATCTGATCTATACATCATCTTAATAGCTAAAAATTCATGTCTGGCGACTTTTTGTTTGTTTTGAGGTGCAGGGTCACATATTTAATATCTCTTGCTGTGTGAAAATTATTTGCTTCAGACTGGCCTGATATTCAAGTAATGTGCAGTTCAATGTTTCCAGGACTGGTTAGCATACCTGTGCAGTAACGGGGCGATCGTTAAAGGTCCGTTAACTATCGCCCTGACACTGTACAGGCATGCACATTACTTGAATACGAGACCATTCTGAATCAAATAATTTTCAAACAACAATAGATATATAATGTACTCTTAAATGAATCCAACAAGGATTGGAACAATCATCTCCAGCATTGCCACTGATTCCCACTGATCAGTTACTCGCCATTCCCTTTAAGACTTTTTAGAAATACAGTTCTTTTCATTTTATATAGTTTATCGGTGTCCCACATCCTCCCCGGCCAGAAAAGTAAATAATATGCTGTAACCCCATTCCCTACCGAAAATATTGACCTTTTTTCGAATAACATAGGTTCAGAGAGTGCAAGAAAAATAAATTCAGCTGCACCAAAGGTCAACAATGTCATCTGTATATGGGTGCCACCTAAAATGACCATAATAATCATAGTCATTTTTGCGGGAGAAATTTCATAACTTGACCATGCAGCCCTTCTGCCACTCCACTGCTCCGACTGAGTTGCTGTATTCCTTCAGATATAATGCGCTGCAGCTTAGCAACACGGGTGGTGTACTAGTAGTTTACCATGAGTCTCTATTCCCATGGGAGAGGAAAATGGAAAACGCCAAAGGACGCAATTGTCCGCAGCATCCGTAACTGTCCGTAGATGTCCGAAAGCGTTTGTGATACGTTAACTTGCGGTTAATTTCCGATACTTACGATGGACGGAAATAAACGCAAACGGAGGGGAGGTAAGCTTATTTGCGGATGGTCTGCGTCTAAGCTACCGATCGTTACGTTCAGTTACGGCAAGTTACGTTTAGTTACGGTTACTTGCTTAAGTCAGCATCCGTAGAATCCCTCTGCGAAATGTTAAACATTTCAAAATTTCATAGGCTTGGCCCCGTCATTTTGCGTTTCTTTACGGATTCGTTACGGACAGTTACGCCTACATACGAACCTGCGGATGCCTGCGTCCACGCTGCGTCCCCCTGCGTTCCCCTGCGTCCCCTCATCCGTATATATCCGCGGCGGACGTAACCCATCGTAAGGCACTGTGTGACTGGGGCATGACCTGTCAGTAATCTTTGCGGGAATAAGCCCCAGTCACACAATGTCTTACGTTGGGTTTAATACGTCCGCCGTGGATAGATACGGATGAATGGATGTAGGGGGACGCAGCGTGAACGTATGCACACGCAGGGTGGTAGGTCGACTTAACTTTCCGTAACTAATCCGTAAAGAAACGCAAAATGACGGCGCCAAGCCTGCGAAATTGTGAAATGTTCAAAATTTTTAAGAGGGACTCCACGGATACATACTTACGTAAGTAACCGTAGCTGAACGTAACGACCTGTAACTGAACGTGAATTTCCCTACCTTGGGCGCAGACCATCTTTAAAGAAATAGATAATGAAAATAATTACTTCCCGTCCATTTGCGTTCATTTGCATCCAACGTTAGTATTCGAAATCAACCGCAAGTTAACGTATCACAACATTTTCCCTGTCCGCTTGCGGACATTTACGGACAGTTGCGGATACTGCGGACAGCTGCGTCTTTTGACGTCTTCCGTTTTCCACGCCCATGTGAAACCACAATCATCTGCCCTGCCTTGCACCCTGGGTTACAGCTCGTTATTCCGAAGGTTCGTTATTCCGAAGGTTCTTTAGTCCGAAGGTTTGTTATTCCGAAGGTTCGTTATTCCGAAGATTCGTTCTTCCGAGGGGTCGTTAAACCGAAAATGAAACAGGGTTTGTTATTCCCAAGGTTCATTAATCCGAAAATGTAATAAGGTTCCTTGTACCCTGGGTTACAGCTCGTTATTCCGAAGTTTCGTTATTCCGAAGGTTCTTTAGTCCGAAGGTTCGTTATTCCGAAGGTTCGTTATTCCAAAGATTCGTTATTCCGACGGTTCGTTAATCCGCAAATGAAACAAAGCTCGTTTCGAAGGTTCGTCATGGACCCTATTTCATTTCGGATCAACGATCAACGAAATTTTTAACGAACCTCTAGGTATAGGAAATTTGTGTGTTTCGGATTAACGAACCTTTGAAATAACGAACCTTCGGAATAACGAACAGCACCCGCACCCTGCTGGACCAATATAAATTCAATACACTATACAAAATGAGATGGAATTTAGTGTAACTCTTTAGTATTAGCCACTTTACTCTCCTTGGAATGTGTTTTACATTTTTCATGTTTGGGTGGGGGAGTGAGTGTTCTAAAGTCCATTGTAGGGGGTTTAATGTAGAAAAAATGTATTTGGTATTAATCTCCTTAACATAATAAATCGATGCACAACCATATGTACAGCGTTAACAAAGTTTGTGTTTTCCATGACAGTAAAAGGCGGGGTTAAACCAAAACCGAATTCTCCCGAACTAATTTGGACCGATTCTGCCCGAATATGGACGGAATCGAATGTATTTATCTCTATTCGTCTCTATTTGTGTTCACGTGTTCACACGTAATCTTGCACCCACATATCTTCAAAACCTAATCTCTCCTTTTTCGCTCCTCCTCTTCTGCCAGACTCCTCCGTTCATCTTCCTCTCTCCAATTACTTCATGGCCCACGTACAAAAACCCGTTATGGTGACCGAGCCTTCTCTTCCATTGCCCCCAATCTTTGGAATAAACTCCCTCTTTGTATTTAGAATGCCCCATCTGTTTAATTGTTTAAAATTCTTCTCAAAACTCATCTGTTTAATCAGATGTACTTTTTTTTTTGGTGGCGCACACAGTCAGTTAATAATTATTCTATCATCATTGTATCATATGTATTTTTTTTCTTCTTCTTTTTCTTCTTATTTTGTTATTGTTAACCCGTTCCTTACGGGAACCTGGTTTAGCAGGTTCCCGTGGGAGCAACTGATATACGGGAACCTGGTTTACCAGGTTCCCAAAATGAAGACAAGGGTGTCTGCTTCAGTGGCCTAAATTCATGTTTCTTTGTGTTAAAATGCTCAGAAAAGTGGGTTTGATAAAAAGATCAGAGTTTATTCTATCAGGATTTGTTCTCCTGCTGTTTAAAAAAGGGGGTTTTACAGTATTATGTACCTTTTCCTGATTTAGTTTTTTGCTTGTTCTGCTGTAAACTCGTACGAACATGTACATAATGATCAAGGCTGAGATCAGTTAGAAATGCGGGTTCGCTGACCCCAGTCACCTTATTCAGGTGCCTGGTTTTGTGTAGAACAAAAAGATTCTGAGAGCTCATCAGCGCACGCTCTATTCATACCTCGCACCCGATCGATACAGCTGGATTACCAACCTGTGTGCCTCTCTGTAGATGGGCGAAAAGAATCTCGTTTGGGGGCATTAAAGGCACTCAGAGAATTGCGGAAGGAACGGGTTAATAAGCTGGTTTTGTTAATGTTATTGATCTTTCTAGTTATCTGGTATGAATAGCGCAAATGCGCTTAGAAACACCAGTATGAAGCGCCATATAAATGCAATTATTATTATTATTATTATTATTATTATTATTATTATTATTATTATTATTATCATTTCGGAAAGCTCCCTGGATCAGAGACAAATAGGTTCCGAATAGGTCCAGAATCAGAGCGGAATCGCCAATATGACTATATTCGCGATGCTATTCGGGGCATTATGGCCGTTCAATCGGCAGCTATTCGGCCGTATTCTGGCCTATTGGGCTCACTCGCCTGTATATTTTGCTCTGTATTCGGGTAACGAATTAAATGGATTTGGGAAGGTATTTGGGGCATTCTGGACAGATTCGGCCCTATTCGTGATATTCGGGTCTAATTGGCTAGATGATTCGGGCCGTTATTCCCCTGATAATACGAATAGGCCCGAATCTGCCCAGAATGCCCCGAATACCTCCCCAAATCCATTTAATTCGTTACCCGAATACAGAGCAAAATATACAGGCGAGTGAGCCCAATAGGCCAGAATACGGCCGAATAGCTGCCGATTGAACGGCCATAATGCCCCGAATAGCATCGCGAATTAGAATACATCCCGAATGTGGCCCGAATGAAATTTTTCGGGGCCACAATTTGGAGTAGGTTTGAGGGTATTCGGCTCATTTCGAACATTTCAAAACGAGCCGAATTCCTCCACAAATGTTTCAGAATCCCTCCCGAATTTTCGCCCATTCGGAATGTTCGTGGAAGAAGAACAGAATGCACCCGAATCCACCCGAACACGTGTATTCGGGTGGATTCGAAGCATGTTTCGGCTCAGGTGTAACAGAGGCATTACTTTCACATATCTTTATCATATTTCATTTGTGGTGTAATATTATGTCATGTATTCTGTACATTTATGATGCATATTCAAATTTGAGATGCACCTTGCCTGTTGTCTTATAACCCATCGCAGCAATTCCCTGGCCCTACGACCTTTATTTATTATTATAGGTTTTCCCGGTCAATTTCATACTTTTGTCATTCAAGTTCCTATTCCGAGCATTCGATTTCACGCATTCCACGCTCGCAGCACTGAACCAGCAATCAAATTCAAAATCCGGTCATTCGAATTCACTATCCGAGCATTCAAATTCATTAACGGAGCATTCAAATTCACTAACGGAGCATTCAAATTCACTATCGGAACATTCAAATTCACTATCAGAGCATTCAAATTTAAGAGAGGAGCACGCATTTCATCAATGAACATTCAAATTCATGTCAAGCTGGCGACGGACGTCGGTCATTCAAATTCGTGAATAGGCAACCATGTTCCAAATAACTGCATCCAATTTAAAAGAATTTAGTTAGTTTGGGACCGTGTATGCATGTGTTTCTCATTTGGCTTTGAATATATTGGGATTTATGATGATTATTTATTTTGCAGTTAGAGAGGTCCACTGTTCATTGACAACTTTGAATTCGCGCTTAGCAAATAGGAATATACAGGCACATGTTCCTCAAATTAGACATAAAATGGAGGTCCCATGTGTAAGAGAGTCACAACTCATGCACGTAAAAGATCCCACTTCATTTATTCATCGCAAAGAGCAGAACATCTATATACCTGGACCCCATAGACTAGCTTTTGCAGCTGAATATGGGTTATCCAGCCATCTTCTTTGATAGAAAATGAAAAAAAAATAGGCACTGTATAGGACTATAGACGAGCATAATACGGAGGGTTGGTTGACACTTTCGAGGAAAGAAAATCGACTATTAATATTGAAACTGATATACATGAACATTTTATACGTGTTGTTTGTTGTGTATTGCTGTCTGATTGATTTACTTTTGCTGGACTAAGTGAGATCATTATGTGTTAGTTTGTCTTAAATTGATGAATGGACACTATGTGGTTGGTGTTGGGGCGTTGTCAGCATGCAGTATCATCAAGAAATATGATTACTAGTCGTTGTGTTGTTTGGGTGCACTGCTGATTGGACATTGCAAATTTGAAATTTATTGAGATGAAAAACAAAGAATACGTGAACAGAGAACAATGTAGAACATGTAAACAATCCTAATTACACTATATGCAAGCATTCATTGGTTGTGTTGGCCCCTTTTCCTTTCTTAAAAGTCTCCTCCATTTTCCTCGTTAAATTGATTGCACGAAGTAAGAACTTGATCGCCTAAAAATGAATTTGAATGCTCCAAACAAGCTCATTGGGACTATCACGTGACTATCGCATGAATTTGAATGCACGAGTAGGAAAATCGGTGCTCGCATTTTGAAATTTAGTGCCCAATTGTGAATTTGATTTCACGAAAACGAAATAGAACGCTCATAAATGAAATTGATTGCTCGGATTCTGAACTTGAATGCCCGAATATTTTCGCGTGCGTGCGCTGCGTGAATTTGAATGCACATTAATGAATTTGAGTGACAAAAGTATGAAATTGACCGGGAAAACCTATATTATTTTTTTCTTGTTGGGGGGGGGGGGGGGACTTTGGGCCATGATTAAAAGAGTGGGATTATGAAGTGGGAGGGGGATGTTTCCCTTCAATAATCGTTTCCCCGCTTGGTTTCCCTTTATAGATTTAATACATTTAAAGTTTGGGGGATGGGATTGACAGCTTCCCAACTTTCATCAGAAATGTGTTGACGAGAATTCCAAAAACGCAAAGCTCCCTTGTATGAAGGGACATTAATGCCCGTAGGTAAAAGGGGCGACATGTCATTCTGTCCCCTCTCCCAATAATACCTGAATTGAGGAAAATTATCTTGTTTTTTGGATAAAAAACTGTCCAGATATTTCACGCATGTGGAACAGATTGTGGAGTTTCAATTCTGAAAATGCAAACTCTCCCTTGGGTATAAGAGGGGGAATTCCCCTCCCACACCCTCCCCGTTTACGTCCCCTTCCATACTCTTTACACACTTGAGGGATTGACATTGTCTGAGTTTTCTGAGTTTTTCTGAGTATCTGTGTTTTCCACACAAGTGTGCATCAGATCGTTTTATTTAAATTCTAAAAATGCAAAAGATTCAAACACAATGCTAATGTAGTATCTGTCACCCGCGTGTGTCTTTATTCTGTATTAATTGTATGGGAACTGGGAGCTGGGAAACGGGAATGAAATGGAGGGCGTGGAGCTTTGCAATTTTTTTTTTTAAAGAATTGAAATTCAAAGATATGATGTACACTTTTTTGGGGGTAGGGGTTGGAATATTGTCAATCGCAAAGTCGGAAAAATTGAAAATTTAAGGCAAAGTGAAAGCCTAATATGGAATTGTTCACATCACTTTCCACATCTGCATCATCATTGTGTGAAGACATGGTACGACTGAAGGGGAGGGCGTGGGACAGGGTACGCCTCTCCCACACAAGGGAGCTTTCGTATCAAATTTCAATAAAAATCAAGTCGCCAGAAATGAAAATTATCTTAACAGAATTTCTGCAAGAGCAGACTCTAAGTTTTAAAATAAAATCATTGTAAAACTTAATTAAAGTCTATCTATCTAATTGTTGCAAAGAAAGCACACACAAAAAGTGTGAACTGAGAAAAGAGGCTCTGGAGTACTAGGTCTATTAAACATGTTCAAGAGCTTAGTTTTCTACCAAGACGTGCTAGCTGTGCGATGAATAGGATGAAAAATGCAGACTACTGGGGCAACAGCAATAACGTAATTATCACATTAAGCTGAAATTGAATCTGCTTTATTAACTCATATTTTTGTCTATCATTAATGCCAGTTTTCAAAGCAGCATCATCATCATTTGAAGAACATGTACATTTTTTTAAAAGAAGATTAAAACGGGACTCTATTAAGTCTAAAGTCTATTAGGTCTGTAAGACACTATTCTAAAAAAAAAAAAAAAAAAAAAATCCTGCTCGTTTTATGATCCCAAACTTTGGCATAATCTTGAAGAAGACTAAGTCTTGCTTTCTGAGAAAATATGAAAACTCAAGATTTACTATAGATTGATCAATTTCACCTATATTCAGTCCTCACAGAAAATCAGCACGTATAACTTTTGATTGGTTTTGTGATGCATGGTCAGAATTATATAACTGAAATTCAACGATCTAGAAGATACTTTTAGAGATCATTTTGAAAATTTTCAATAAAATCAAAAATCATTCAGTACAATGCGATTTCACAATTGTAACTACCCTCGAGTGTGCTACATCTCCACTAACGCCACGAAATAATCCTGTGCATCATTAGTTATATAAAATGGGTCGAAAACTAACACCATTTTTCACGTACCTTTGTGGGTCAATACCAGTCAGCTACATGTAGCACTAGCTCGAGTCAAAAAGTAAAGATGTCCGAAGATGTTCGCCCCAAACATATTACGCACGTCGCACTCCGAAATCCCGCACATACAAGTACTGTGAGCATATACGTATAAGAGTATACGTACCTTACATGTATGCACGAGAAAGGCCGGCTGGCAGTCCGAACTAGAAGTTGTTTACAGGATTGACAGCGCGTATAGTAGCGGGCGACGCATTTGTAACAGCTGATTGAGTGCGCACTGCTAGTGTAAACATTGTGACGTCAGGCCGTGCATGTTAGTGAGAAATTAATGCACGCACACGTGACTCATTTCAGCGCTTCCAATTGGCTACATTCTTGAACCCATTTTATAAATTGTAGTATCTGTCTCCTCTCTTCCCCGTGTGTGTCTTCATCGTATAAGCTACCCCTAAGTTTACTAAGCTTAACCGAAGGGGAGGGTGTGGAGCTTTTGCATTTTGAAAACTGAAATTCAACAGTCTGGTACAGGAGGGTGTGGAGCTTTTGCATTTTTAAAACTGAAATTCAATAGTCTGGTACATACTTTTAAAGGGATACATGCCGCGTTTGGGTCTTTTTTATAACTGTATCTTTTTTTTTTTTTTTTTCAAGTAGTCGATGAATAAAGGGTACATCATACATAAACAAACTGTACCTGATTCACTGTTGATCAGTATATACAAAGATCCAATCACCGGACGCTTTTTTTTTTTTTTCGTGGCTTTGAATACCGTACTCAGATGATGAAATTTCGGCTAAGAATAAAATCACTTATTCATAGACTCCTTGAAATTACGAATTCAGCCCCACCTATGTCAATTGTTGGCTCAAGTTTTCAGAAAATAATCCTTCAAACATACCCCTCTAAAATGGTTGTCTTTTTGCGGGGCGCAAAATCGCATTGTATTACCGGACACATTTTTTTTTTCGCAATGAAATAATCGATGTCCTTCGCACCTATTCCTTGCACCAGAATCACAATTCATCCTACAAATCCCCGTACACATTTTCACCGAGCGGGTGACAAAGAAAAAAAATCGGAAAACGAGGCTCAAATTTCCTAGTTTTAAGGTAAAAATTAAAATGTCTGTCTTGAACATTACAAACAGTTTCGCGATAAAACCCTGAGAAATCGACAACACCACAACTTCTAGTTTACGTGCTTTGTCTACTGCATGCGCGGGTGACGAGTTGCGGGCACCTACAGCGCACAACTACTCCGTATCGTTCGCGTTTGACATCGATAGCTACAAATTTCCGATATCGATCGGTGAGGTTAATCTACGAAGTCTCGCTCGTCCAAAATGTTATTAGTGCGCAAAAATGTGCGTGTCCGGTATTACCATGGTGTTCGGCAATACCATGCTTGCATATACTAAATGAATGAATACATCATTTTCTTTTATGTTTTATTGTTTATCTATCTATTTTTGGGAATTGGTAAGCTTGTTAAACTATGCTCTAGATGATACTTTAGATATATTTATTTTTCGTTATTATGTTCATTTCTTTGTTTTCTAATAGTAAAGGACCATTATTTGCATCTAACTTTGCCATATGCATCGTCTTTCGGCAGAGTTTCTTAAAAAAGAACACGTATGCAGAGATCAAAATGCTAGTCTATATTGGGTTTTTACCATGGATAGAGCAAACAAAACTGTATTCCATTTCACGCAGTTAAAATCCATGTTAACCCCACAACGGCCGTGAAGGTGATATTGCTGTTTCGAAGGACACATACAATTCATTCAATCAATAGGGCCTGTCTTGACCGAATCAACTTGGCTGTTAGCAAGATATACAGCTATCTTTGTGGTAGGAGCACATGGAGATAATTCTTATTCTTTTATTTACATCTTTCTTTACTAAAGTCGACGGAACCCTGAGTGGAATGAGAATAAATAGCAATACCGAGAAGCTTTACTGGATCACGATGGGATCCGGTTCGTTGAAAGTACAGTCCATCGCATCGAGTTCAACTGATGGTCCGGAAGTAATAAATGGCGAATGCACGAACTTCCTCGACATAGATATCGATGAAAGAAATGAGTAAGTATTTTCTTTTTTCTTTTTTTTTGTTGTTTTTTGTTGTTTTTTGTTTTTGTTTTTTTTTTTTTTTTTTTTGGGGGGGGGGCATAAAGTACCTGCTGTTGATCAATATCCTCTCACATGAATGCAAGAATACATACATAGTAATCAAGAAATTGCATGTCACATCGTTAATGAAGTCTTCATTTTCCGATGTTCATTCACTGTTGTGCTACAAAAGAAAAAAACGTACGTGAAAGAAATATGTCCATTAGGTCGTACAAATTTCGATCGTCAAGATATCTTTTAAAGTCTTGAAATACTCGTTCGATAATGAAGGAACAATTAATCATGAAGAAATGATTTGCTGTTTAATTTGTTTTATTTCCCCCGAAAAAAAAACAAAAACAAAAACAAAACATCATAATCAATAAAAGCATCTTACAAAACTCACACAATTTACCTATACTGAAAATAAATATGTTGTGAGTTTAACGTTAAATGTTCAAATAGCGTAGCAGGCTCTATCATAAGTCGCCATCTCGAAATAGAAAAACTCTCAAGTTCCCAAAACAACTTACATGTTAAAAGGCTGATGATAAATATAATATAAGGCTCACATAATATGTTTAATTCAAACATGTGATGTGCATTCATTCTATTCAATTCAATTAAAAATCTATTTCATTTTCGAAAAGAACATTTTCACTTTCTAAACTCATTTCATTACACAAAAATTCTGCATATGTTAATGACTAGAGCTTGTACTATAACATCTTCAGACCATTAAAACAAGTGTACGCCTCAATAATAGAGGTCATTGTGAAGCACTTCATTGAAGACTTCATTTCAAGTTAAGATGTTTTTACAAGACGGCTGATGTGAATGCACATAATCACTTCACATGTTCATCCAATATTGATGTCTTCATCATGTTATATCATGTGAATACAAATACGCACCTACCATGGATTTATAGATGAAGTTGATTAGCCATAAAGCTTGTGGGACTTATTATTTTGCGTAGTGCTTCTGAGCTCTTTTTTATTGTCTGTTCTCTGTTGTCGACTTCGTGAGTCCTTTTGTATTCCAGACTGGCGAGTTCGTGGGCCTAATTTACGGAGTGTTAATTCTCCCTATCGCGTATAGCCGATATCAAGAGATCACCTCGCGATACCGATATGCGATCGATCGCTCTTTGGACATTCACTTCCGGTTTTGCGGTTTACCCCGACAGAACTACTTGGTTTACTAAATAATCTATGAATATTTTCCATATTTCGTTGCTTTGCATTATCGACCCAGCACTGGGCCGCTTTGCAGAAGAATCCCATTCATCAAATGTCAAGTTAAAGATTAGAAAATAACTATATTATTCCACTGATTGTAAGACAGAATTTGATACGGTCTGTGAATACTAATAGGCCTACAACGTTACTGTGCTCCGCCTTTCAGTGTGCATAAAAGCGTGCATTTGCACATTGCGCGTTCATAACCGGAAGTTTTTATCCCAAGAATCAAAGGTCAAGAAAAAAAAATATTGAAAGCCACACGCGTTCAGATTCGGAGAACTATAATTTATATGCGATAGGGAGGATTAAGCACATGGGTCTCGTTCACTTTGCAGTGTCTATCTTTCGGGCTTTATTACTCATGGAATGTTTGACTCGTGGTTGTGGCGTTGGTGACTTGCGCGCCTTTGTTTTAATACGAAACCTAACGAGTGTAATTACGGACGAAATACAGAGGTGTGTTCTGTTAACCTTTTTTCTTATTTTGACGACATTGAAACTTTATGCCGCTGAAATATTCTTATCAATAAGTTTCAGATGGTTTCTGGTTGGAAAATAAGCGGACTTTTATTATTGTGTTTCGTGCCATCAACATGCCTATAATTATGTACAACGACAACAAGGATAGAATAAAATTGCCACATAATTATAGATCTGTATCTCTACGGCATTCCCTAACAAGTCTGATTTTTTTTTCTTTACAGCTATTTATTCTTGTCAAGGGATTGTGCAACCTTCGACGTGATTCGGACAGACGGAAACGGAGAGGGTGTGGTTTACCTGAAACAAGAAACAAAAGCCGACTTTGTGGCAGTTGAGGTTGCCAGTGAGTACATCAAAACCATTGGAAATATCACTGATTGTAAATCATACCAGCTTAATTATAAGTATCAATACAACTGAGAAGTTTACAACGTTAAAGACAAGTACATTGTATGTAAGGTTCCATTTACCGTGTTTTAATTTCAAACGTCCACTTCGAAATATCGATATTTGCAGTAAATATGACTATTGTTTCAAATTTCGTCATAATGTCAGTAAAAAGCTATAGCAGAATAGTTTTCTATGCTTCATCATGTATAAACTTTTATCCATTGCTTATTTTTAACTGATTTTACAAGACATTTAGGGGGGAATTAAGTGTGAGGGGTCATCTAGAATGTGCACGTGTTACCGGTCAAAGGTCAGAGCTCAAGTTAAAGGACAAGTTCACCTTCATAAACATAAGGATTGAGAGAATGAAGCAATATTAGTAGAACACATCAGTGAAAGTTTGAGGAAAATCAGACAATCCGTTCAAAAGTTATGAATTTTTGAAGTTTTTGTGCAATAACCGCTGGATGAGAAGACTACTGCAGTGTATGAATAACTTAGATGTCACATGCGTACAACAATATAAGGAAAATATAAAGAGAATTTCACAAAATTCCATCTTTTGAAAAAAGTACACATTCCCCTGACTCGTTACCGACAAATGTTATGGGTAATATTATTCCCCCTGCCTTTTGAAAGAGGCAAGTCAAGTGATGTGCTCTTTTATTATGCGAAAAAAAATGAAAATATGTTGAATTTTCTTTTACATTTTCTTCATACTGTTGTACGCATATGACTCACAAGCTGTAGTAGTCTCCTCATCCAGCGGTTCCAACACAAACATTTTAAAAATTCATATTTTTTGCATCGATTGTCCAATTTTCCTCAAACTTTCACTGATGCGTTCTACTATTATTGTTGCATTCTCTCAATCTTTATGTTTATGAAGGTGAACTTGTCCTTTAAATAGTAACACGAGAGAGAGAGAGAGAGAGAGAGAGAGTGTGTGTGTGTGTGTGTGTGTGTGTGTAGAGTTATTCGTGACTGCATGGATGGGTGGGGAGGCTTATGGGGATTATGATTTGTAGCCTGTAAACTCAAATGTTGATTTTTTATGTAATTTAATGTGTTTACTGTTTTTTGTATGATCTGTTCATATGTTCCTGTATTTTCGTGTATCATCACATACAACTGTTCTAAAGTTGCATGGAGCTTTTAAAGAACAGCAAGTGCCGGTGTAGAAATAAAATGAGTGGATGGGTTAATGAATAAAATAATAAATAAATAATATTTCACTTTCATCATTCCCCTGCCATGACTGAAAATATTCCCATGAATCTAATATCTATAGGATTCCACAAACAGGTAAAGATTTTCTTTTCGTTTTGGGTCATTGTGTCAGAGGTTAGAGGTCAACTGAAACTGCCTATTTTTTATGATGTTATGTTTTGTGATGTTACTGAGGGTCAACAGTATTGTAACCATGGAAATCTAAAACTCTGCTGGTTATGATTATGATCGCATGGTATTCATAGCAATGCAGATTGAACATGCCATATTTCTGAAAGGGGTAGTAAAAAAAAAAACAAACATGTACGTACAAATACACTGTACATCATACATTATCTTACCTATCCGTAAAATGTAATATTCATATCCATGCAGCCGCTCGTCTGTTTTGGGCTTCCGCTGAGGGCCAAGTGGGCTATGTGAATATTGATGGTACCAGTCCCGTGGACAACATCGTGAAGTGCGGCACAATGCGGCTATTCAGCCTATCAGTCTATGCACGAGCCATCGTTCTTGGTAGCCAAGTAGGCACTGATCATTTCTTGAAAAGCTTCGGAGAAGATGGCGCTCTCATTCAAGAGCAAGAACATGTTGATGTGAATGGCGAAGATACGCCTATTAGCAACAGGCGACTTCGGATTCATGTGCCAAGTGAGTTTACAAAGACACCCTTTAAGTGGGATTGCTTGTCAGCGATCCATAGTTTTATTTTCTATCTATTATTTATAGATGATTTATGCTGCATTTTATTGTTTCTGTGATTATTTTTTTCCTGTTTATCTCTTTGTTTCCCCTCTAAAGCGCATACAGACCTTGTCAAAGGTATTACGCGCTACATAAAAACGGCGATAATAATAATAATAATAATAATAGTGCCGACATAATGAATTTCTGCTTCCCCGTCAAAACAACGTATGAAAAGTATCAATAAACAACTCATGTCTAGTGACTGATTGAGGCAGGTGTTCGTAGTGCAATGTCACCAGAAAATGCTTGTAAATACAGAGATATGTATCATTAATGCACATTTCATTTAATCACAACTGTCTGAAGTTTGACCGTCTTTTTCCTTTCTTAATTTTTCAATCGTAGCTGATACCGACTCGCCAACACTTACCTGTCCGATGAACAGGGAATTTTTTGCAGACACTGGGTTTGCGACGGCTGAAGTAACGTGGGGATCAGACCCTGTGGCATCCGATAGTACAACCTATGCCTGGTCCACGTTTACAACTGTAGGAGTCGCAAGGGGATTACCATTATTTATCGGAACAAAGATTCTCACATATACGGCCACGGATGCTGCGTCTAACTCTGCTACTTGCACTTTTACGATTACTGTTAAAGGTAAAGAAAAGAAAAAAAATTATTTCTAAACTGCTTTGCAGTTGTTGGAAGCTGCAATAATTGAACCTAATTTGGTAGTTAGTTGGAAACCGCAAATAGTTAAGAGTCATTGTGTCAAAACGTTGTCCTCACCAAGTGTGATTGTCCTATATTGCAATAGTTGAATGCATTGTAAAGTTGGATATTGGAGTTGAACCATGATACATATGACTGTGCATCACATAAGGATGAAAAAGGCCCAGATTTTTCGTGAGGACTCAAAAATGGCGAAACGGGTCCTCCTAGATGTGACCCTGCACCACAAAGCAAACAAAAAGTCGCCAGACATGGATTTTTAGTTAAGAGCATATTCTGAAAGATCAGACGTTAAGCAGTAAAATGATGTATAACTTACATCAAATGGATTCTCCTAACCTATCTAAATATTGGAACGAAAGCACAAACTCAGGAAAAGTGTGAACTGAGAAAAGAGGCTCTGAAGTTCAGTGTCTATTTAAGCGCTAAAACTTTACCAAGCCGCGCTGGCTGTACGATCAATGGAAAAAAAAAAACAGGATGCAAACCACTGGAGTGGCAGCAATGAAGAGATTATTAGGTTAAACTGAAATTGAAAGTGCCTTATTAACACATCCTTAATCCCAACTTTCAAAGCAGTAGCATCATCCTTTCAAAAGTTATTAGACTTGAAAGTGAAGAGTGTGTACTAGGTATTTTAAGAAATGAAAAGGGGACTCAAAAGACACACCTAATCACACTATTCTACAAAAAAACAAAAAAACATTCGAGATAACCCGCTAAAAAACAAAATTTCCTGCCCGTTTTATGATCCCAAATTTTAGCATAATGTTGAAGAAGACTTGCTCTTTCAGAAAATGTGAAAAAATCAAGATCGGCTAGGTTGACCCATTTCACTTATTTTCAGTCCTCATACAAAATCATTGTGTGCGACTGTATGTTCGTTTTGTGATGCACGGTCACATAGAATTAATCTTTGTATTTCATTATTCATTTTCTTAAACACCAATTCTGAAAAAAAAAAAAATATTATTCATAGGGGAAAAGGTTCAGGTTTCTTCACTTTGTCTCCCTCTGCAAATCAACTTTGTTAAAATTGCAACTGTTGATCTGTAAATTACTAATAATAAACATGTTGGAAACAAGGGAACCGGTTTGATTTAAGCCTGTCATCTGCTTTCCGGGCAGCGACTCTACCACCATGCTGGCCTTGGTTGCCGGCAGTGATACGATGAGCAGGAAACAAATACCAAGCTAATGAAAGAAAAATAGATATTCAGAGGGATGAAGGTCTTGTTTTTTTTTTTGTGTGTGTGTCATATTCATTACACAGAGCATGACTATCAGATGTATTGCTTGGAATAAGCGATGTACATGTTGTACTTCAAAGTCTTTTACTCTTTTACCCGGCGTGTGCTTTCTTTCTGATATCTAAATAGCTTAGGAAAGGTAGTCCATTCGAATTGGTTTATACATCCTTTGAAAGCTACAAGTATGCTTTGTGGCATTATCTGGGGTCGCTACGGCATAGGGGATACGACTCCCCTCTCCCAATCAGAAGAGCCGGGTTCAATTCCCTCCCAATGCCTAGGTCTTTCGACTAGATTTTTTTTTAAATCCACCATGTCCCGACCTCTCGACCGAGGTGTATAATTGGTACTTGCAACGCTAGTTTCATAAAGGAAAGTCCCTCTGAGAAATGAGTCTCTGAATTATATGGTTAATTCCAGTGTTTAATCTGACCGTTTAATAGCCGTGCTCACTGTGATGAAGGGAACAAAGAAAAAAATATAGAGATTTTCATAGCTCCAACAGTTTACCGTTAACTCGGTATACCGACTTTTACTTGTGATCTGAAAATGCTCCAAAACCATTCATCTTCCCGGCAAATTGCGCCAACCAGGACAGTCTCTTGACAGCTTCTTTCGATATATTGCAAGCAAATATCAAATGGTGCAAGACGGGTTTGCAAACCCTTACAAAAAAAAAAAAAAATGTTTTCACTTTAAGCTAAAATTAATCACATGCAGTTCTACAGTATTAGCACATTATAGTCATGAC
Organism: Diadema antillarum; assembly: GCF_040938485.1. Lineage (NCBI taxonomy): Eukaryota > Metazoa > Echinodermata > Echinoidea > Diadematoida > Diadematidae > Diadema > Diadema antillarum. The sequence continues at coordinate 1,512,370 of NW_027271017.1, read as the reverse complement.
CAAATACCAGCGATCAAAACAGTAGCATCGTGCTTGTAAATGTTATGAAAGAGTGTGTCAAGGCTTATTAAGAAATTTAAAAAAAAAAATTCCAAGAGTCTCATACACACCCGTCACACGATTCTGCCTAAATGAGTTGTAGAAAAAAGGTGCTAAAATCAAAACATTTCCTGTTCGTTTCATCAGCCAAAACTTTATCATAGAGGACGAAGAATAATGACTAGTATTCCATCAGGATATGTGAAAAACTCGAAACTGACTACAGGTAGACCCATTCACTATTTTGAGTCCTCACACACAAAATCAGTGAATGCAAGGTACTGATGGCTTTGTCTGTTTGTGACGCATCCCTCTCGCTGTCAGCGGCTCCAGTTCGTATGCGAGTATTCGGTTTCTTTGATTGTATACTTATCTCCCCGGCTGATATCCAACGTCACTTCGAAGTCAATAATATATATATATATATATATATATATATATATATATATATATACATATATATATATATATATATATATATATATATATATATATATATATATATATATGTATTGAAAGAAATTGGACTGAGGCGGGACGTTGCTCTCGATCTTAGTCTTCCTTTTATTTGTCAAGCTTTCGGCCCGTCATTGGCCCTTCATCAGGACCGCCTCAGTCCAATTTCTTTCAATATATATGCAACCAATAATGCGGCACCGCGCACGTTCGGGACCCAGGAAACTATCTCTCACATTATATATATATATATATATATATATATATATATATATATATATATATATATATATATATATACATGTATAGCGATGTGACCGTACATCACAAAACGAAGAAAAAGTCGCACACACTGATTTTGTGTGAGGACTCAATATAGGTGAAATGGGTCAACCGAGCCGATCTTGACTTTATTATATTTTCTGAAAGAGTAAGTCTTTTTCTACATCATACAAAAATTTGGGATCATAAAATGGGCAGGAAAGTGTGTTTTCTACCAGTTTCTCTCGAACATTTTTTTTTTTGGGCAGAATAGTGTGTTTAAGTGTGTCTTTAGAGTCCTCTTTTAATTTCTTAAAATCATTGTACACTCCACTTTCAAGTCCTATAACTTTTGAAATGATGATGCTCCTGCTTTCAAAGTTGGCATTGATTAAGGACAGAGTGTGTGAATAAGGCATGCTCAATTTCAATTTGATTTGATAATCCCTTCATTGTTGTTAGTCCAGTGGTTTACATCCTGTTTTTGTCCCATTCATCGCACAGCCAGCACAGCTTGGTAAAAATTAAGCGCTTGAATAGACAGTGTACTTCAGAGCCTCTTTTCTCAGCTCACACTTTTTCTGAGTGTGTGCTTTCTTTCCAGTGTTTAGATAGGTTAGGAGAGTTCATTTGATATGAGTTATACAAATAATATGCTCTTAGCTAAGATTTCATATCTGGCGACTTTTTGTTTGTTTTGTGGCTGCAGGGTCACACACACACACACACACACATTATACTATATATAATATATATATATATATATATATATATATATATATTAATTTATTTATTTATTTATTTAGATATACGATATAATATGTATATGTAAAATATATAATTATAATTTTTGTGTATTGCATACACAAATGCATAGTAGCCATATAAGACACGCTTCCCTTCACTACTACATTGTCGTGTTCCACAACCCTCAATGTACATTGACTTGAAATATGAACCGTTTTGCTTTCATTTTTTGTTTTTCTCACTGGGGTCACTTCCCTTCTCTGCATTTTATAGGGACTTGAATATGTTATGAAATTTTGTATTTTGTCTTCACAGACGATCAGAAGCCCACGTTCGAACGGTGCCCATTCACTCAGTACGCCACCACCGACAAGGGCAAGCCAACTACTAGAGTTTCCTGGACTAACCCTACTGCATCTGATAACTCTCTGTCTGTTACACGGACTTATGAGGGGCAAATAGAGAATAACGGCATATTTCCGATCGGAACGACAGCCGTCGTTTACAAAGCAGAAGATCCATCTGGAAACGAGAGATTTTGTGAATTCAATGTTCACGTTTTGGGTGAGAATTGTTTCATGCTATAAATAGATGCATGTTTTCGATGTCATTTTTAACTACTTGAAAAAAAAATCCTTTGCCTTTTTTGAGCATAAAGAACATGTTCTTTGTCCCAGATTTGCACGCAAGAATAAACACGTCAGGATAGCTGCACATTAGGGTTACATAATCACGATTTACTAATCCCATATCTGCCAACGACGTCAAAGCCCATTAAAGTACCGTATAATCATGTCGTTTCCACACACGCATGTGTTGAATATAGTAATCAATTATGATTATAATTCATACACAATAATCATTGTAGATAAGATGCATAGTAAAATGACAACGATTGAGTCCTTTATGCCAAGTATTTTCAGCATGGAGGTCACTGGAAGTTATAAAACGACACGTTTACCATCTGTAATACTGCTACGTTCGAATATGTTACAATCTGTTATAATCTAGCATTTTAGAGCTGCTTAAAAAAAATGTAATCAATTTTGATCGTGGTTATTGCAATCGCAATTCTATGAGTCATTGAAATGACAACATTGTGATAAAGATGGAACCAACAAGGACATGGACAGGTCTGTGTTTTTTCCATAGATTTCATAACCCATATACATGATATATCTAACTGAACTGATCTCATCGAAACCTAGACTGGATACACACATGGACCTAAGATCATCATCTCCAACCCAACTTAAACTTGGCCCTCGCACCCACAATCGTTATGGTGACCGTGCTTTTTCCGTTTGTGCCCCCCCCCCCTTCTTTGGAACACTCTCCCTACTCACATTCAGACCTCCACCTCCGTTGACATCTTTAAAAAGAAACTTAAAACTCATTTATTTTTAGAGCAGAATTAACGATTATGCAGGCCCTGTATGCATTTGTAGTAAATTATTTGCTATTCTGAGATGATTTGTATGTTTGTATGTTTGTTTGGCTGTTCAGCATTGTAAAGCGCTTTGAAACATGTTGTATTAAGCGCTAAATAAATATTTCACATTATTATTATTATTATTATTATTATTATTATTATTATTATTATTATTATTATTATTATTACAGATGTCGAGGAACCTGTCATTTCCTGCTGTCCCAGTTCTCGCGATGCGCCGGCTTTGCCCGGTATGTCTTTGGCACGCATTTCGTGGATCACCCCAACAGCTTCGGATAACTCAGGGAGCGTGACACTGACGGTTGAACCTTTTGTCGAAAATGGTGGATTCTTTCCAGTGGGGGAAACCATAGTTACGTACGTTGCTAGAGACCCGTCAGGAAATACAGCCACTTGCAGTTTCGCCATTTTCGTCTCAGGTAGGAGATTAGTTTTTGATTTTATCTGCATTATCATTGATATAGCAGAGATTCAGAAAAGAAGCAACTCGTTTGTAGGGAGATACAATGATGCGCAGACATAGTGGATCGATGAGAATTTGATGTGCGAGTTTAACTTCGGAACTGCTTTAACTGTTTTAGACAGTTTCTAAAGTAAAACGAGAGCCTCCATTTCTCGCCGATCCACGAAAAAAGGCTTGTTAGTCATTCGTTTTGTAACTGGGGCCCGTGATTTCATGATATTCATCCTTCTTCCATTACGCGTCCGGTACAAATACAACATTACACAAATCTTGAGCCATGCTTTCGGATTTTATCGGACGCATTCGGACCAGTCATATAGCAGAAAATCTAATAGTCATTTTATAAACTGAAATGATAACCGAGATACCTTACACATTCAGAAAAAGACTGACATAATAGCTCTTGCGCACAGAGTTTTTGAAGCAAGCAAATTTCGGCATAACAATCTTTTGCAAATTACAAGTTTTGCGTCATGTTAAGATGGTGAAGGAAGAACAGGCATAAGGATAAATAATCTAAAAATATAATGCTATATGAGAAACACAAAATAATATCAAGCATTTTGAGAAGAGATCAAAATATTTACAAACTAATAATGGTGCCAAGTTTATCATGAAGAAATCTCCACAACAAATGGAGACTGCCAGTTAATCATGAAACATTAGAGTACAAGGAAAGCATCGACATATCCTGAATGCACCTTAGTTGTCTAAAAACATAAGTTGTCCATATTATAAGCCTCATTGGCATATCGGTTCTTTGCAGAGAAATATATTTCGAAATACAATATTTTGAATAAGTAAGGTGATATCAATCTCTGTTATTCTGTCCACCGTTTTTGACGTTCCTCCTGGTCATTGTGAATAGACCTACGTGTCATTCTGATCCTTAACAGCTAAAGAGAAAAGAAAAAACTAAAACAAACATTTAGAATTACTAATATCGTTCTTTTTTTCGATAAAACTGTTTATAGCCTTACAACTCCCTTAGCCCTTTATTAGGAGAACAAATTACTAGAAAATGACTCTTGTGAAAAGATAATGGAAAAAAGGTTAACATTTCGTCATTCCGAAGGTTCGTTAATCCCAAATTTAAAATGAAGTTCATAATTCCGAATGTTCGTCACTGCTATGACTACGCTTTTTTTTCGGATTAGCGACAAAAATATAATACGTTGTCGTTTCTTTTCCTGATAAAAGAAGACAGTTCAATAACGATGTGTCACAGCAGATAAATCTTTGCGTTTTGTTCTGGCCATATGTTTACACTCAGTAAAGAAGCCTGTAAGGAAACCGCTGTAAGAAGATCGTCTTTAAAGCCAACCTCTTCACTCGATTTATTTCAATAACGAAGTGATGTAGAATCATAACATTATGGCCATCTAGTACTTAGTATTCAAAAGTTGTGGTACCCTAACTATTCAGTGGTCAACACATAACACATGAGAAGGGCAGAATTCCAAGTACTAGATAGGTTAAAGGGATTGTGAAGTTTTGGTTGAGACCTTAACTTATGCTTTGTGGAATTTTTGGGTGAGATCAGGAGAAGCCTCTTATTATGGAAAAAAAATACGTTAGAGAGAGAGAGCAATTCCAACACAGATTGAACATGTATTTGATGATTTTTTTTTCTTGAAATGGCTGAGAAACCCACAACAGAGCAATCCTAATCAAATGTGGGACCCACCTTCATAACGATTCCTTTTTTTTACTTCAGTTTTGAATGTCTCAGCCATTGCAAGCTCCATTTTTAATCAACTAAACTTTGAACTCCTCTTAAAATGATTTGCTCTGAGCAATTTCATAAGTACCCTCTTGCTATCTCACAAAAAGTCCCTAGCCTAGTCCCTCATCTCCGTCAAGATTATCATCCTTTTGAATAGGAGAAATGACGGTAAAATAACTTGAAGAGTTTGTTCGCAAACACCGATAAGTCCATTTTAGAAGACTTTTAAGTACGGCCTCTGTCATAAAGTACAAAATAATACCTTATAAATGATATATTGGTCACTACATATAAAGGTACATTTTTGAAGTTACGATCAAAAGAAGCAAACATTTTCTTATTATTCTCTTTATTTTTCTTGACCTTTAATCGCAAATATTTCCATTCGGCACATGTGGACTTATCGGTTTTTGCAAACAAACTCTTCACTTGTTTATACGTTATACGTTTATTTTATCTCCACGAAGGTGTCATGGGTTGCGAGATGGATGCACACTGCACAGTCTACGAACAATGCATTGAGAACGAGTGCAGATGCAGGCCTGGGTATTTTCGAAGGAGGGGATTCTGTGAAGGTATGTATCAATCAAAAGAAAACCAAAGACATAGGCCCTACACTAATATATATGTATATTAAAGAATTCATTGGTGGTGGGAATTTCCTATCATCTTATGTCAAACTATTACGATATAGTATTATATAGGTTATCAACTGTGACAAAAGATACATAAAATCACATCACTGTCAGTGATGAGGCAAACTTTCATAATGATTAAAAGCAGTTTGAGATTGTCTCTCCATCATAGATTGATGCGCATATCCCTTTTGTTAACAAACAAAACGTGGAAATATATTGTAAAAACGTAGATTAAAAGGAAACAAACTTCACATGGAATGTTTTCATTAAATGAGTGTCTTATAAAGGGCAATGTGCTCACAGCTCCTTAACATTGTGCTTGTTTCCTCAGCGGTTGGTAGATATAATGTAGCTCTTGAGGTGACGGCAGAGAACGGAGTGAACTTGCAGTACGTGAGCGAGCTGACCGATTATAAGTCCGAAGAGTTTGTCAGTGCGAGCGTGGCTTTCAGACGCGTGGTAGGTATATTATACATTAAAACAACGAAAGAAATATAATCTATTTTCTATACTGTTTGTTTTCTCATTATCATATTCGACTGTGTGTGTGGGGAGTACAGCGAGGAATATTATGCATTGATTATATTTGTAGAGATTCCATGTAAAAGAGAACAAAAGAATGCCTCAGAAGCATCATTATGTCCTTGTTTGGTTAGTCTTTCTGTTCTGTTCATTTTCATATTAATGTGAAGTATTGTGTGTTACGTTTACAGAAATAACAGTTGAATAGGATATGCAATACATATACACTGAGAGCTATGAGCTATAAGACACCGATAGTTCTTGCATTATCAACAATCAAATAAGAGAAACCTTGCTATACCCTCCTTGAAACAGATTCTTGAAGAAACTGCATCTATCTTTGATCTGAAAGTTGAAAGTATTCGAAATGGCAGCCTTTTATTCACCGCTGATGCCTTCGTTCACCCGACAACCAACATGTCTGTAGTGGAAAATGAGGTCATGAACGCTTTGCTAAACGGAAATGCAACTGGCGGGATTACGACGTTGGACTTTATGAAAGAATCTACGGTAGTTTCGGGTACGCAATAAAAGTTTTTTTGTTAGATGATGTAAGAGGTAGAATCGAAAATATTTCCGTCTTTACTGGCGCAGAAGAAGAGTAATTGTATATCATGTTCATGTTTGTATATTCACAAGTCATGTACACAGACGCTGAGTTCGTGAATCACAAAAGGAATAAAAAAGTCACACACGTTGATTTTACGTGAGGACTCATAAAAGGTAAAACAGGTCAACAATAGGTCTAACTTGAGTTTTTCATATTTTCTGAAAGAGCTTTTCTTCTTCTACATTATTCCTAAGTCTGGGATCGTAAAATGAATGGGAAAACGTACCTGTAGCAGTTTTTCTATAACACTTTTTTTTAAAGAGTAGTGAGATCAGATACGTCTTGGAAGCCCCTTTTCATTTCTTGACAATCCTTTGCATATCACTCTTCATTTTCAATCCTTATAAGTTTTGAAAGGGTGACTCTACTGCTTTGAAAGTTGGCATTAATTTAAATCATGATCAGAATGAGTTGATAAAGCATGCTCAATTTTAGCTTAATCTTATAATCCCTTCGTTGTTGTTGCTCCCGTGGTTTACATCCTGTCGTTGTTGTTGTTGTTTTTTTGTCCCATTCATCGCACAGCTAGCATGGTTTGGTAAAGATTAAACGTTTGAATATACCCTGTACTTCAGGGTCTCTTTTCGCAGTTCACAGTTTGCCAGATTGTGTGCTTTTTTCCCCAATATTTAGATTTATTTAGGTTAGGAGAGTCCATTTGAATTGAGTTATATATCATTTTAAAGCTTAGAATCTGTTCTTTCAGAATCTGCTTGAAACTAAAAATTCATATGTGGCAACTTTTTGTTGGTTTTGTGATGAAGGGTCACAATAGCATCCAGTGTATACACATGCTACTTGCGGAATCTTAAATTGAGTGATTTCGAAATGTATGAATTATACCAACTTGGTAACCCGGCACCCTGCACTGTGACTTTGCCACCAAATTTCACCACTGACAAACCTCCTATAGATAAAAGAGAATAGAATATGAATTGCTCAAGTTCGAATTGTGCTTGAGTATATACGCCCATAATTGTTTTATTGTGGATGCTACATTCTAAAACACTGATCAATTCAGTGCTTATTTACGTCGATGCAGGACATTTGTCAATCCGTTGCAATATCAATTATGTTGTCATTTTCGGCTATAGAAGAGAAAGACATTTATCATGATGTCAATACTCGTAAACAATGATTATGTATTCTACGCTTAGATAGCTAAAAGAAATTGAACTTTGAATCAATGAACTGAATTTTTTAAGAACATTAGTCTGCCTAGACTATATCTCTGAATATTTGATTTTGCCATGAATTAGCTATTTCATTATCCATTTCGTAACAATTTTTCTAGGACAAAACTTGTGTGACAAAACATTTTACAATACAGAGACAGTTCCTCTAGTCTTATTTTCTTCTAGGACTTAGGGGTCGGGTAAAGGTTGTGATAGGGGTTTAGATTAAGTTTGACTCGAGAAATAGAATAAGATTGAGGATCATGTTTGTGGGTAAACTTTAATGTTTGCTTTAATGGAGTGCAGATATTTTATGGGAACAAGAGTCAGAGGAGCAAATGCCATGGAACCCAAACTAGATCTTGCACCTTAATCACCGAAAAAAAACCCGAATTTTCCCAAAGTTATCATGTCTCTTCAATACACACAGCTCCTTTTAAATTTCCAGGACTCATCGTTGTACTCTTCATATAGCTATTAATGCATAAGAAGCATTACATGCTTTCCCCCTCTGTTCTCCCTTTTTTAAAAGTACAATCCCAATTTGCATTGAGGTCATAAAGATACATGGTACAGTACATATCCACTGAGACGATCCTAAAATATTACTGTAAAAGATCGTTATTCTGAAAGTTCGATAATCGTAAAATGAAATGAGGTTCTTCATTCTGTAGTCCGTTTTTCAAAAATTGAATGGAAAGTTCTTTTTATCCTAGGTTCGTTCATTTAAACATGAAATAAGGTTCCTTACTATATTTCATATTTAGAGAAACGAAACTTCGGAATGAAGATCTGATTTTAGAATCACCTAACCTTGTAACGAACTCTATCTAATATTCAGAATAACGAACCCTCGAAATAGTAAAACAAACCCTCTTTCATGTTCGAATTAAGAAACCTTTGGTATAGCCAAACAAATTTTCGGATTAATTAAATGATCCTTTTCCACCTTTGCATGTGGAAAGATTTGTGTGCTTCGAAATAACGACCTCCCCCCCCCCCCAAAAAAAAAAAAAATCGTACTATTACACGAAAAGTCAGAATACCCAACATTATCCGATATTATTGCATCTCAAGCTCTTAGACATCAGGGACCTGACATGGTACTTTAGGCAAATGTTGCAGAGAGGCTGATTTTGCCACGCTTTCAAGCTCTGCTTTTTGTATCGACCCATGTTACCCCACCGAACGTAAGAACATCGAAAACACATTCTGTATTACCCATTGATTTTGCCAAGCCAGCGTTGTGTTTATGACGATATTAAAAAGTGTCCATAAACTTAAGTATAATTTTGATATCATTGTCTTCTTCATGGAAAAAAAAATACTGCAATGAAATGAAATATTATAATAACATCATGATCGTAAATATTTTCTTTTCTCCAAAAAAAAAAAAAAAAATCAGAACAGTGCGTCTCGTACAGTTTTACGGGTGCACGTCACGAGACCGACACCCATGAGTCGAGTCATACAGCACACAAGTCATACCGCCCATCATCGACTGATAAGGCTCTGGAGTAATATAGCCCATTAGTTCAACACTAAGCTAAACAAGACCCACAAGACCAACAAGACCGACGCATTAAGCCCCGTGTTGTATCTGTCGAACTCGTGGGCTATTTTACCTCGTGTCCAACTCATTAGCCTTATTTGCCTTGTGTCGAACTCACGAGCTATATGACTCGTGAGCTGTATGACTCATGGACCTGCTTTCAATGTCGAACTCGTGGGCTGTATGACTCATGGGTTTCAGTCTAGACTGGGATGACCCCAGTTTTTATACTCTCACCACAATTTTACTCTCATTAGGGGAAGAATTGCAAGTGTATTTGTCTTTCCAAATTTTGGGTAGCTTGTTGAATATCGTATCATTTTGAAATTTGATGTTTCTTGATTCCATTAGTTACATGAAACTATACTCGTCACTGTCACTGCACCTAGATAATCACTTACAAGCCTATTAAACCAACAGGTCTTCAGCATCTGCTCCCAGTTCTATAAAACAATGACTTTCGGGTTGCTTTTTATTATGCTTGTCAATTTCAATGGAAGAAACAAACGTGGGGCGTTTGTAAACTGTCCTCTATAGTCCTGGTTGTCTGTGTTTAGGCAAACATTTCTTATGTATGTTTCCTTCGTCCCTTTTCTCTTTTCTTTCTTCATATTTTGTGTCTGTCTTTCTGTAAACCATTCGGCGCATTACATGTTTGTATAATTTGTTCATTTTTGAAGACCTCAACGAATGTCTACGCGCTGACACGAATGACTGTTCACCAGACGCAGACTGTATAAACAACGAAGGATCCTTCTCTTGCATCTGCCGTCTCGGATTCCACGATATCTCCCCGGAAGAACTTGGGGGTGGAAGAAGATGCCGTGAGTTCATCATTCATTTCTTAGATTATTATTATAATGTATCAATATAAATATAAATGTAACTTATATGTTTTGTCGAAAAATGAAATAAACTTTGAATTGAAAAAATTGAATTGAAAAATAAACATGCACACACACACACACACACACATTAAGAGCTTAATTCCGAAAGGTGCTATTATAAAATCCACTTTGGGTCTTTTCGAGTAATTCGAGGTATTCTGTTTGTTTGTTGTTTGTTTTTTCAGTATTGCCACTTTCAGTTCTTGTACATCTCAAGATCTTTCCACACATTGGAGAGATATTATCACTCATCGAAAAAAGTGGCATACAGAGAAATCCTGTCAATACAATGTTTTCAAAGAAATATTTCAAATCATGAATTTTACAGATTTAGCACCTTTTAGAATCAACCTTTTCATATGTATATTTACACACACACACGCACACACATAAATAAGTGTTTACTTTCTTTTTTTGCTGAGTATATATATATATGTATATATACCAGTAAAAAAAAAAGTAAACACTTATTTAACTTAATATGCGACCGTGCACCTCAAAACGAACATAAAGTCGCACACACTGATTTTGCGTGAGGACTGCAAATAAGTGAAATGGGTCAACCTAGCCGAACTTGACTTTTTCATATTTTCTGAAAGAGCGGGTCTTCTTTTACATTATGCTAAAATTTGGTATCATAAAACGGGCAGAAAAGTGTGTTTTTTAGCAGTTTATCTCGAACATTTTTGGTAGAATAGTGTGATTAGGTGTGTCTTTAGAATCCCTTTTTCATTTCTGATAAACCTTGCCCACACTCTTCACTTTTAACTCTAATAACTTTTGAAAGGATAGTGCTACTGCTTTGAAAGTTAGCATTAATTATAGAAAGAATGTGTTAATGAGGCATGCTTAATTTCAGTTTAATTTGATAATCCCTTAATTGTTGTTACTCTGGTGGTTTACTTCCTGTTTTTTAGTCCCATTCATCGCACAGCCAGCACAGTTTGGTAAAGATTAAGCGCTTGAATAGACACTGTACTTCAGAGCCTCTTTTCTCAGTTCACACTTTTCCTGAGTTTGTGCTTTCTTTCCAATATTTAGATAGGTTAGGAGAGTCCATTTGACTTGAGTTATACATCATTTTAAAGCTTAAAGTCTGCTCTTTCAGAATATGGTCTTAACTAAAAATTCATGTCTGGCGATTTTTTGTTTGTTTTGAGGTGCAGGGTCACATATTTCTCATAGAATGTGTAGCTAATAGTTAATGTAGTTTGTACCATATGAAATGTAATTTAATTGACTATCAACCTGGTAGGTCGATAACAAGGTAAATTTTACGCATGAGTGAACACATTCGTTTTTCTCCTCAAAGGCAATCTCTCAAATCCAAATTCAAATGAAATGCAATAAGAAGCTATATTAACACAAATGGTAAGAATTTCAGTTAATTTCTCAAAGTAGGAAAATTATAAATCAATTTGTTTTCGAATTTGTCTCATGAATTTTTCAATTACTACATTAAAATAATCAAATGAAGATATTTTGTTCATGTAATCATCTTTGTGCCCTTACTCCGGGAGTAAGGGCTAGGGACCCTATTTCAATTGAAGTTTGTATTGACAGAAAATTCTTATTTTCCTCCTTTAGTTTTGTAACTTTGAATTGTTTGAGGTCGCAAAGTCATAAAGAGAACAAGAACTAATTTTAGTTATTGTATTCATGACTATTTCTGTGTTAAACTGGTCTTTTGTTAGCACTACTATCTTGAAGGGTATTTTCAAACAAAAATCAACACGTCAATTTTTGTAATTTTTGTTTTTGTGGCCTGGAGAGCGAAAACAGCTGCGTTTACCTCAATCGTAACGTTTAACTTTATATTGACCTTCAAGTTTGATAGCCAATTAGATTACCTTTGATTTGGAATATAATACATTAACTTTCATCAAAATTGTATATGAACAATTTGAACTCGAAAATGTGTTTATTTTCTTTTCTTTTTCCTGAGTATATATAGGAACTTGCACGAATACATGCACATTTTTTTTTCTATGTACATGGGCCTATTTACTCAAACGTATAATAGAATATACTTCGATAGGCAACTTTCAGGACGGTGATAAATAAAGATAACTTGGAAGGCGCAGTTTTCCTGTAGACTTATAGCTTGCCTTTGACACTGTTAACACAATTTGCTATGCTATGTTGCTTTATGTTATGTAATGTTATGCTATGTTTTCAAGCCTTTTTGGAATCAGCTTCGATGTAAGTGGCCAGTTTATGACTATATAGAACTTGGTCCTCACAGCTCGAGCGTGGTCTTAAACCTACCCGCTCCCTCGACAGGAAAGGATCCAGCAAAGAAGAGAGCCTAGCAAGTAGGAGTTGTTCAAACAGATTGAAAATTCTGCATGGTAGGTCTGTAGCAAGCAGGGTCTTCAGCAGCCTCCCTGACTTAAGGAGTGCGACGATGTAGACAAGAATTAGTCACTCAGACGCCCGATCATTTCACTAATTTGTTGGAAGAAACGTTTATTCACGTCTTTACTCCAAAAGGCAAAGCCCACACTTCCTCTTCCAAGATGTCTACATTGGCCCTTTAATGGTAGTATATAATATCTATGTTTCGGGTTATAATGTTGTTGATTCTCTTATTATAATTTTTAGGTGTTAATCTCAAGAGTGGAGCTACGGGAGAGCTTGCTGCTGTCATTTCCGTGGTCATCTTCATGGCTCTGTCGACAACTGTTGTCGTGGTCTCTGTCAGGGAACAATGTTGCGCTGGACGTCCGGAGGTAATTCATTCATACTAATACGTCAATGTTTCTATCAAATCAACTCATTTATTATTTCGCACATCATATATTACGACGAGCTTATAGGTATCTTGCATTGCCTTTCCAAAAGAAAAAAAAAAGAGTTTTAACGACAGTTAACATAAGTAATGACAGTAAATATAAGTTCTGTAATTTCAGAACCTGTGAAAAAATGTTCTTATCCTTTCTTGAAATGGTGTTTGAGCGAAGGCTATCAGAAAAGGTGTCTAAAGTATTCGCTTGATTTCTTTAGTAATCATAAGGTGATGAGATCATCACATCATAATGTATGTTAGACAGCAGACTGCTGTGTCCATACAATCTTATTCGAACTTGCTGATATGATATGAAAGTGGTTTTTGAAGTTACATTGTTGCATCAGAATCTGTCATTTCATATTGCATGTCGTTATATTGGTTGTTGCATTAAGTGATTGTCACTTCATTCACCAAGAGGACAAGTTAAGAGTTAATGATTTGCCTCTTCTTCCAGTAGGCATATCGTAGCACATTTGACCTTTGCTTTTATCCATAAATTGTGGGGTTTTTTTGCAAAGATCTCTCCCTGTGTTGTAAGGAAAAAGATTAATAAAATTAATCAATCCGTTTATTTTCTGTTTTAGCCATTGAAAGCATGCTAAATGATCGTTTGTGTGTGAGTGTGAGCGTGAGTGTGTGTGTGTGTGTGAGTGTGTGTGTGTGTGTGTGTTTGTGTCAAATTGCCTTTAATAGTTTGTAAAGATAGTGGAATAACACGAGTACTATAACTGCTATATTTGTGACTGATATACATGTATAGTCGTATAACATCATAGTCATCCTAACAAATAATTGCGTGTTGTCGTTAATTGTTCCTAACTGTAGTCTAGATACATCTTACGTCAGTGCACAACCACTCCCTTTGACTGTGATTTAACTCTTATTTTCTCCCCCTCCCCTCTCTCTTCCTTTTTAGAGGAAGAGAAAAACGAAACCAGCCGTAACCGTCAGCATCAGGTATTATGATGGTAAGGGACGTCAAGAACCAGAACGAAATTACGATCGTGACGCGGAGATGCAAGAGGTGCCACAGATGCGGGAGGTGCCAGAGCCGCCCCCGGTGCCAGAGATACGGGAGGCGCCTGAGATGCGGGAGGTACCACAGGTGTCACAGGTGCCAGAGATGCGAGAGGTGCAAGATGGAGCCACCATTCAGCCAGAGATCCTCGCCTACTGAGAGAGCGAAGCCACCTTTAAGAGAATGGGGGGGGGGGGGGGGGGGGTTGGAGAATAGTGTGTATGAGGTAAACCCCTTGGCCCGAATTCACGAAGGTGGTACAATTGGAACCATGGTTTAAACCAAGGACAACGGAGCGCCAAGTGTCGCACAGTCTATTTCGTTAGGGAATCGGTCATTTAGTCGACGAAGATCATTAGTTTTCGTAACGAAATGATTGATTTCGTAACGGAATAGGCCTTGCCACACTTGACGCTCAGTACAAATTGCCCAAGGTTTGTACCATGGTTTCAATTGTAGCACCTTGTGAATTTCTAAAGTATCTAGGCAGTCACTGCTGGATGAGAAAACTATTATATTTTATGATGTCACATGCGTAAAACGATAAATCGAAACTATAAAGAGAATTGCACAAATATTTGTCTTTTGACTTGTCACTATTATAGCGTATGTTAAGAATAATGTTATTGTCAATGCCTTATAAAACAGGCAAGTCTATTTTGTTTTATTATGCAAGAAAAGTGAAAATATGTTGAATTTTCTTCTTATTTTTTTGAAATTGTTCTACACTTGTGAGCATTACAAGCTGTACTCGCTTTTTCATCCAGCAGTGACTGAGCAGAAAAAAAAAAATCATAACTTTTGAGCGGGTTGTCCGATTTTACTCAAACTTTAGTAAATGCTTACAACTAATAGTGCTACATTTATTCAGTTAACATGTATGTAAAGGTGAACTTGTACTTCAAGGGACAGCGAAGATGCATCGTGTAGGTTTATACTAAGCCTGATGGTTTGTGCAGATGCGTGAAGAAAATGATGCAAACATTGAATTTGAGAGATTTCCAGCGCAAGAGATGTGGAGAGGTTGCATTTTATCAAAACAGTGTATCATGAGCAAGAGATATTTGTTAACAATGCATAGTGTGAAGTATATTTTTATCCGAAGATTGACGAATGTAGTTTCGAGAAGAAATGATATATATAATGTAGAGTTTGCTATCAATTTAGTGGTGTTTTTACCCTTTATGAAGCTCTACAATTTTTCCACGTTACAAAAAGTTATATTTTGCTTTAACACTTAATTTCAATCGTGAATGAATAGTTAAGACTTTGATTAATTTGTCGAACGAGATTTGTAACCAAATTTTGTAGTATTGAAAGGTAAGTAAAGTGGTGAATTAGGCTTTTGAAAATGAAAAAAAAACAACCTCTTTATATCAATGTTTTTTTTTGATGTGTTCCATAGAAATATGCTTTGAAATGCACTTCTGGGAGTATCGTGACTGTGGATTTATGATGATTATAATACATGTAGTCGAAAAAGTTGAAGATCGTGTATGTCGTTTGATACAAGATTTTTATCTGCATTATGTGTTATCTATTTTGTTTTTTATGTATTTTTCATGTTTGGAAGAACATTCTTTTAAACTTCTTTTACTATTATTCCGACTTTGCATTTTTATAGTGGTCTTTAGTAATCTATGCATTTCGTAATTCAGACTCATGCATTTGAACCAAGGAGTAACCAATTTGCGAGCAAGCCTCGTAGCTGCAGTATGTTGTTTTCCTTAAAGCATTTCGATGTGTCGGTTTGTAGGTCTCTGGGGTTTTAGCCGCTGTGCTATTTTGTTTGTAATAATGAGTATGATACATTTGTGTTATTATTTCTTGCATTCCTGTTAAGTTCTTTCTGGTTGAGCAGGTAAATGTATTCAAGCATGATGCTTATTATAGAAATGTACTCGTTAGAAGGAGGTGAAGAGAATGCTTACTTCATAGGTCTTGGAAAGGATATCTAAAAATGTGTGTATCGGTGAAAAGGTGTAGCTATAGATACGGCTCCAAATCCATAAAGCAGTTTGGAGTTCCACTTTGCACATTCGCATCAACAGGCATGTTGGTTTTTAAGTTCTCGTATAGGCAGTGTGATATGATTAATCAAGTTATCCTGGGAAAGAGTGTTTGCTAGCACATCCACCTGACAATAATCCTGGCAATACACAATACAGGGAACACCCATTATAACTAAATCCTCGGGACCGGCAGTTTTCTTTCGTTATATCGAAATTTCGTTGTAACCAAACAAATAAACAATAAAAAATAGAGCCGATAATTTGGCGACCTGGATTTGCATTTCGTTGTATCGGAATTTTGTTATGACCGTGTTCATTATAACAGGAGTGGACTGTATCACATGCGACTAGGAAAAGGGTAATGCATCCAGTGAGAAAAAAAAAAGATATGACAAAGCGGACTCCCGCTATACAGAAGTCCTCGGGACCGGCAGTTTTTTCTTTCGTTATATCGACATTTTTCGTAAAAGAACAAATGAACAAAACAAAAAATACACCGATAATTTAGTGAGCTGAATTTGTATTTCGTTGAAACCGTGTCCACAATAAAGTAAAGGGAACAAATACACTGAGAGGTATGGTTACGATTCACTTTTTTTTTGTTTTACTCTTGCATTGGTTGTGTCGATACGGTTGGTCAATCAGTCTGGGATTGCGGAGTCGAGATAAGCCGGAATGATTGAGTGTGTGCGTATATAAATACGGGACCAGTTTGAAATAACGATTCTCTGCAAATATCAGAGGTTTAAAAAAAAGGCAAAACAAGTTTCACTAAAACAGCTGGTTAAAACAACAGTGGTAACATAATCTAGTACAAATATTTCAGAATTTGTATGTTCCTTTGTCATTCACTATATACTAAAAATATGAATTAAACTTGTATGTATCCAACAATTCCATGAAATCCTGTGTATTGTTATTTTTCAATAGAGAATGTCTAGGAAAAAATGGAACATACAATCATGACACTTAATTTACATGCAATTAGATTTTCAACACTGGTACACCAACTCTACTCTTCCACAAATAGAATATACAAGCCCGATGTGACAAAGTTTTTCTTGTAATGCTTTGTAGGCCCTACATGTATGTTAGCCAAAGGTAATTTAGGTGCATTAATTCACCAATCCAATTCTTTAGCACTGCACTTAAGGGACAAAACCAGTAGACATAATTTTATGCAGGGGGCGTTGTAAATTGCCCTTTTATTTGCGGCGACCAAAAGTGTCCTAAGATAAAGAAAAAAAAATGTGAAACTGAAAATGTATACTCACTTTGCAAATTTCCCCTGCAAATATAACAAAGCCCTACAAGTCACGGAGAGTAAATGTTAACTACCGTATACAGAATGCGGATATTGCCAGGATGCTTACAATGTCTTATTTACACCTGCGAACCAATGTATTGCTCAACATATTTATGTCGCTTTAATCGTATTCGAAACACACTAACTCTCTGCTAGGTCTATGCCACTAATCTACTTTGAGGAACCGAACTGCTAGACTTCTACATTAACAAAGATCTGGTTAAAATTGGAAATAACAACATGAACACTTCATAGTCAAAAGGATAATTTTATGTGTGAATAAAAAACTCAATTCATCATAGCACTGCTTAATCGGCAGAGAAAAATCTAATGAATAATAGTTGACAAATTTAAATCCTGAATGTCCAATTTTTAATTGACAAGCAATAGAATATAGATATCAACTGGAAAAAATGCAAGCAATGATTTGAAAGTAGCAAGATTCCCCTCATGGAAATAAATTGAACATTGAATGAATCAAGCTGAAAAGAAATACAACGAAATAGGCGGAGTCTTATGTGTTGTATCTCCTTGCAACCCAAGAGCACACTGTAACCACGTTTTATCAAATGATTGATAACTTCACTTAACAGTAAATACATGGATGTTTGCAAACATGTACAAAAAATCCACAGCAAGACAAAAATGAAGTCACAGTACTCTGATCAGGGTTATCGGCCAAGGATATGTCTCACTTCACAATGACTATGGCTGAATTACACGTGACAGAATTCCAATTATATGTAATTATTTTACAAGAAGATACCATCTCCTATTGTTTGTTTTCTTCATTTTGTTTCCATGTCATCTTTAATGAAGATGAATGAGGTAAGGAATTATACCAAATTTATGTTCTCTTACAAAAGTTTGACATGTTAAAAAATGCATTCAAGGCGTTCAAGCTCTAATGTTATTATGTGGCATAATGAAAGGTCATTTGCAGACAGCAACGTTGACATGTTGAAAAACCGAGAGCGACTCTTTGCGGGACAACGCATCTGGACCTTTTTTCCGTTTGACGCTGGGACGACAATGCAATTTTTGGGTAGAAAATACAAGAAAAAGTTAAATCATTCAATAATAAACATTACAACTGTAACATTAATGAAAAATAATCATAATGGAAAGTGACTGGTGTGGGCTGCATGTGTCATTTACTTTGACTACCAAAGAAGAATAACGGAAAAAATGGGGGAAATATGAAGTAAAA
The DNA here is from genome assembly GCF_040938485.1 of Diadema antillarum. NCBI lineage: Eukaryota > Metazoa > Echinodermata > Echinoidea > Diadematoida > Diadematidae > Diadema > Diadema antillarum. The sequence continues at coordinate 1,493,504 of NW_027271017.1, read as the reverse complement.
CATTGTGATAGTTTTCGACTTAAAGAACAAATCATAAGATTGGTTGTATGATAACGCGCTTTAAGTATCTCGAGTCGTGACATTTAATATTGAATTGAGGTCATGTGACTTTGCTATCACTTAACTTTTGCGTATTATTGAAAGTTGATTACATGATTAGATATTATTGTAAAAATCGAAGAATGGTTTACATATGAACAATTTCGCAGTGATGGTAAAGTTAATGACGCACTTGGGAAATAATTCTTTTGTCAATTTGAAGATAGTGAAATGTTGCAGTAAATAACTGCTTCGAATAAATAGAAATAAAATCATGGCAAAACTATAATATTTAGGGGTCTATATATCCGAAGCATTTGATGCTCATAAATTCCAACAACGCTTCCCTTTTTATAAAAAAAAACTTCTATAAGAGCAATTATACCAAGTAAACAACATTTATTAATTCAATTCAATTCAATTTCAATTTATTGATTTCATAAAAGCAATACAGCCAATATTTGTACAATAATCAGATGGCAAGGAAAATCACGAAAAAGCCAGTGTCTTGAAGATTGTGATTCCCTGATACAGAAGTACATTAAAAAACAGATTGGCATGAAAATACAAAATACAAAATGTTACATAATCACTAGATACTCAATAATAGACAAAATACACATAAAAACAAACAGAAAATACATAAATACAACACAAAACAGAACGTCTTGAATATATAATGTTCCATTACCTTGATAAAAACGTAATTATTCATAAGATTCAAAAAGATATTGTTTCATTTTCAACTTAAAATGATTTAAACTCATAATGCACTTAAGATTATATTCTAATGAATTCCATATTTTTGCACTTTATATTGCACTGAGTTCCTGTATTTCATCTTAGATCGACATAATGGCAAAACAAAGTTTTGTTTATAACGTGTATTAAAATTATGACTCATAGAATGCATTTTAAAATAAACATCAAAAATACACGGCAATATCGAATGTACATATTTAAACATAAAAATACTCGTTCTATAAAAGATCCTATCTTTGAGGGATAAACAACCTGCGTCTTTGAAAAGGGGAGGAGTATGAGCAAGATAATGAGAGTTTGTACACAATCGAATAGCTTTTTTCTGAAGAACAGTAAGACGATTTAAGTCACGCTCAGTGGCTCCAGACCAAACCAAGTTACAGTAGTCTACATAAGGCAAGACAAGGGCGTTGTGTAACATCAATAGGGTTTTCCTTGGTAATATCACACGAAGCTTATAAATCATCCCAATGGATACGCTGATCTTGCTATGAATGTGATTTATGTGATTTTTCCAGGATAATCTTTCATCTATAATAACCCCAAGAAAATTAATTGAATCAACTCTGGAAATAACATTTAACCGGAGGGCCAAACCCCAAAAAGTCGCTTACTTAACGAGTGATTTGCACTCTCTCTACAAACTAAGTAGACCATGCTTATTTTCAAGTTTTTATTGTAACAAACAACATTCCACTGGTCTACCTCAAAAAATTTGTTGCGAAAGCCTCCAAATCCAAGATGGCGTCCAAGATGGCCGCCATATTTACTGAATTTGTTATTTGAAAGATAGAATTTGATTGAAAGATCAGATTTCAACAAATGTGATGTCATATGAAAGAGAATAAAATTTTCTACAAGTTGATACCATTTTTGTGGGTTATTGTGATAAGTGGATTGAGATTTTAAGGAAAAAACACTCATTTTTTGATATTTTTCTGAAAAAAGGAAAATCATGAAAATGCTTGATTCAGCATAAATCAGAGAAAGACTGAAGGATTATCTTGAAACGTTTCAAGAATTTTGTTTGACATATAATTAATATTTGGAGAAAAGTAGGGGTCAGTACCGTTTTTGGTTCAGGAGTTATAATGTCTCAAACTTGAAAACTCACTATGTAAAAATGGCCACTTTAGTTGTGACAATACCTTGTTGGTCGTAAAAAGAGCCTGCGCGCGCCAAGACTACTACACGGACCACTGACACTGGCGCTTGTAGCAGTGCCAGTGGTGCGTGTAGTAGTCTTGACAAACGCAGACATTTTCTTTGACAAACAAGGGTTTGTGCCTGCAAACTAACTTTTCATACCAAGTGGTAGCTCAGGTGACGCTGATTGCTATTATTTCAAAGTAGATTGTTCTGAAGCAGATGAGATGAAGCAAAAATATCTTTCAAATAGAGGTAGAAGCTTGAAACAACCTTGCTATAGAAAGTTTAAAACAAAATCTGGATCAATCACTCAAAAAATTCAAGATTGCAGGCCATCAAAGCTGACATAGTGTATAAAATTGCGCCAAAGTAAACGTATTATTTCGTTTTTGATACAATTTTGTCCGTTGTGCTATCTTAAACCGTCTTAGGTTTTTATGGACACATTTTTAGAACCAGTGATATTCTACTCTCCGAAAAAGAAAAAAAAAACCAAATCGAGTGGAAGTTTTTGCTTTTGATGTGAGGAGTGAATAACAAGAAAACAGTGAATTTAGAGTGAAATTGGTGTGACTTTTGAGTGAAAATGTTCATTTTCACTCATTTTAGAGTGACCTTAATAGGCAGGGCTCCACACTAACTTTTATTTTTGGTGGCCCTAAGGCAAATATCCGATCTTTTTTGGTGGCCCGATCAGGCCACCTATGTTCTTCATTTCTGACATTTTGGTGGCCCGACGTGCATTTTTGGTGGCCCCGGGCCACCGGACCACCGTTAGTGTCGAGCCCTGCCTTAGGGATCACTTGTCACTCTTCGAGTGATCCCCGAGGTCACTCTAAAATGAATGAAAATGAACATTTTCACTCTCGAGTGATCCTGATATCTAATATGGGAAAGCATCTACCAATGGCGTAAGCTCAGATCAATTGTGACACTATAACCCACATGAAATCAGCCTAAAAACAATGTAAGAAAAATCTGGTAACAGAAAATACAGTTTCATCATGCTTATTTGTAAATGTGAATATACAGCACGAATAATCAATTTGGACAATTTTATTCGAACAATGTACTGAAAAGTAATTTCGCACAACACATTTCGCACAACAAAGTTGAGAAATTGCCGCCATGTCGGTTTTTTTTTTGGGGGGGGGGGGGTTCGGATCAGAAGGGCTTTCAAGGACATCTACGGATCAGACATTATTACACATATACCATCATCATTCAGGCGTTTCTACAACAGCAGAGTAACATACAAGTAAAAAAGCATATCTTTGATACAGAAGCATTTCTTTTTTATCAAAGATTGGGCCTTACCCTAACACTGGAATGAGCTCCACCCCCCCCCCCCCAAAAAAAGACCCTCAATATGGTTTACACTAGCACAATATCGTTCGGATGTATAGGAACATGTAATAGACAGCAATATAAGAAGATTAAAAAAATATATCAAATTATAAGTTATAGGGCCTAAGTTGAGATTTAACTTTGACGCAACACACTAAAAGGTATTCTACCATTGGGAGAGATATCACATTCGATTTATATGTGCAGGTTAGTTGTATTACAAAACATTCTACCATGTAAAAAAAAAAATTATAATAAAGCCTAAAACATACGGAGATATCACCATTGCTTTTCAAGAAACCATAGCCATAACTGTTGACAATTTAGTATATTAAAAAAAATTCTTATCAGATCTATTTAGTATATCTAACAATATTTAGCATTAATTATACTGATTTCAGTTTGTACATTAGTTGTTCTATCCCTAACTCACGGATTAGAACTAGTTTGAGGAATTAAGTAAAGCTGGGTTTTTGTTTTACGTGCACTAATGGTAAATAATGCCTTGAACGACAACCTCGATTATTTACCGCCATCTTGAATTTTGTGTGGATACTATTTTTATCACTAAATATTACACATTGGCAAAATTTGTGCCAAATTCCAAGCTCCTATCTCTTTTTGGAAAATATTTTCTGTTCAATTTTATCTGCCTCAGAACAATCTACTATGATGAAATGCTACAGTAATAGCGATCAGCGTCACCTATATACCAATTGGCATGAAAAGTTAGTTTGCAGGTACTTGCAAGTCACTAGACCGTTACAGTATTACATGTGACCATGTAAACACAATATTGTATGCAAAATTTATAATGCATAAATGTAATTTTTTCAAGTTTTAGACGTTAACTTGTCAATAGTGTATGATATTGCCTGTAATTCCAGAAATATGAATTATGTCTCAATCTCAGTAAATCTCAATCTCAATCGCAGGTTTCAAAATAATTCTTCAGTTCTTCTTTGATAAATACTAAATCATGCATTTTCACATTTCTTCCTTTTTTCAAAAAAAAATATAAAAATATGGATCCCCCCCCCCCAATTTATCACAATACACAGCTAAAGTGGTATCAACTTTTAGGAAGTTTTACTCTCCTTCATATGACATCAAATGTGTTGCAATCCAATGTCTCTATCAGATTTTATGTTTGAAATGTTAACTTCAATAAAAATGGCGGCCCTATTGGACCGCATCTGTACTTTGGAGGTTTTTGCAACAAATCTATTGAGGTGTACTTACGGAACATTGCTTAGTATTCTTAATATTATGTACGGTCTTGTTTATAGAGAGAGCGGAACTCGAAAAGTAAGCACGATCTTGGATTTGACCCTCTGTGACGTCTTTGGGAACAGATGCGTGTAAATGCATATTATGTAAAATGGGATTTCAAGTTTGAGACAGTATAACTCCTGAACCAAATACAATACTGACCTCTAATTTTCTCCAAATATTGATTATATGGGAAAGATGTTAATTTCTACATGGTTTTCACATTTTTAATTAATTTTTTTTTTTACTTTTTAGAGAAATATTCATGGTGCATTCTGAAAAAAATGTCTCCGTAAAAACCTAAGATGGTTTGAAATAGCATTTAAATGTTCAGAATATATATTCTTTGGCGCAATACACTATGTCAGCTTTGATGGCCTGCAATCTTGAATTTTTTGAGTGATTGATCCAGATTTTGTTTTAAACTTTCTATAGCAAGGTTGTTTCAAGCTTCTACCTCTATTTGAAAGATATTTTTGCTTCATCTCATCTGCTTCAGAACAATCTACTTTGAAATAATAGCAATCAGCGTCACCTGAGCTACCACTTGGTATGAAAAGTTAGTTTGCAGGCACAAACCCTTGTTTGTCAAAGAAAATGTCTGCGTTTGTCAAGACTACTACACGCACCACTGGCACTGCTACAAGCGCCAGTGTCAGTGGTCCGTGTAGTAGTCTTGGCGCGCGCAGGCTCTTTTTACGACCAACAAGGTATTGTCACAACTAAAGTGGCCATTTTTACATAGTGAGTTTTCAAGTTTGAGACATTATAACTCCTGAACCAAAAACAGTACTGACCCCTACTTTTCTCCAAATATTAATTATATGTCAAACAAAATTCTTGAAACGTTTCAAGATAATCCTTCAGTCTTTCTCTGATTTATGCTGAATCAAGCATTTTCATGATTTTCCTTTTTTCAGAAAAATATCAAAAAATGAGTGTTTTTTCCTTAAAATCTCAATCCACTTATCACAATAACCCACAAAAATGGTATCAACTTGTAGAAAATTTTATTCTCTTTCATATGACATCACATTTGTTGAAATCTGATCTTTCAATCAAATTCTATCTTTCAAATAACAAATTCAGTAAATATGGCGGCCATCTTGGACGCCATCTTGGATTTGGAGGCTTTCGCAACAAATTTTTTGAGGTAGACCAGTGGAATGTTGTTTGTTACAATAAAAACTTGAAAATAAGCATGGTCTACTTAGTTTGTAGAGAGAGTGCAACTCGACCTCTGTTTTTAGCTTTTGGCCCCCCGGTTAATTACAATCTGCGTATATCATCATGTCATCATGTGACAGCTTCATTCTGGAGGACTGAAATATCATATATTTTGTTTTACTTGCATTCATTTGTAATCTGTTAGCTTTAAACCAATCACAGACTTTTTGCAATTCATCGTTCGTCATTTTGTTCAATATTGTTTTGTCAGAATGAGAAGCCAAAATGTTTACGTCATCCGCATACAGTACAAAACGAAGTACATTGGACGCATTGATGATGTCATTCACGTATACCAAAAACAAAAGTGGTCCCAATATGCTCCCTTGTGGTACCCCACACGTTATGGGTAGAATGTCTGAGTTGGTGCCCTTAAAACTAGTATATTGACTTCGACCACTGAGATAGCTTTCGAACCAGCGAAGGAGTACACCTCGAATGCCGTAGTGTTCTAATTGTGACACTGCACCTCAAAACAAACAAAAAGTCGCCAGACATGAATTTTTAGTCAAGACCATATTCTGAAAGAGCAGACTTTAAGCTTTAAAATGATGTATAACTCAAATCAAATGGACTCTCCTAACCTACCTAAATATTGGAAAGAAAGCACAAACTCAGGAAAACTGTGAACTGAGAAAAAAGGCTCTGAAGTACAGTGTCTATTCAAGCGCTTAATCTTTACCAAACCCTGCTAGCTGTGCGATGAATGGGACAAAAAAACAGGAAGTAAACCACCAGAGTAACAACAATGAAGGGATTATTAGATTAAACTGAAATTTAGCATGCCTCATTAACACATTCTGTCCATAATCAATGCCAACTTTCAAAGCAGTAGCACTATCCTTTCAAAAGTTATTAGAGTTGAAAGTGAAGAGTGTGGACAAGGTTTTTCAGAAATGAAAAAGTGATTCTAAAGACACACCTAATTACACTATTCTACCAAAAATGTTCGAGATAAACTGCTAAAAAAACACACTTTCCCGCCCGTTTTATGATACCAAATTTTAGAATAATGTAAAAGAAGACCCGCTCTTTCAGAAAATATGAAAAAGTCAAGTTCGGCTAGGTTGACCCATTTCACTTATTTTCAGTCCTCACGCAAAATCAGTGTGTGCGACTTTATGTTCGTTTTGAGGTGCACGGTCACAATTTGTGTAGCAGAATGCCATGGTCTAATGAGTCGAATGCTTTGGACAAGTCGACGTAAATTGCCAAAGGAATTTCTTTTCTCTCTAAAGCAGCATTACTGCTGGCTAATTATACATTATGGTTCTGACACCTCCGCGTACCTATCCCATGTCTTGAAACCATTCACAATATCGAATCGCTCCACCTCGGGAACAAAGAATAACTAGTTTTACTTTATCATGAAAACAAAATGTTACAACACACACACACGCACACAAAAATGAAAAACAATGCATCTATTCAATGTAACGTTACAAATAATGCAATGCATCATGATTGCAATATGAATATTTAAAGGATGAGCAAAGGAATTATCATTCACGAACATTGACTGCTATTATTATAGTATTAGTTAATATTAATATTAGTATTATAAGAAAAACATAAAGAAGTAAAAAACACCAACAACACAACATTCAATCTACGAGAGCAGTCACAAACTATACTTATTGCAGTAAAATTCGCAGTTAGAATGAAGCGCTTCAAATATCATATAATGGATTGATAGATGTACAGCGCATTATTCAGTTATGCCGGTAGGCCTATTGCATAGAAGCATTAACAAATTTTTTTTTTTCTATGACACAGTTTACACGCTGTAGTATGATTACATTAATCGTAACATTATAGTATACTTGCTTTATTTCATTTTCTTCATGAGTCTTACCGCGATAACTGGCACAACGATTGGCAAGTTTAAGTTAAAGCAAATGAGATAACCACATAAAAATCCTTTTGTCCTATAATCAGTCAGTCTACTCCTGAATTAAAGGTCCAGTTTACCGTTGACAGCATGATTTCAAAACATGTTCAAGATATCATATTTGATGCATATGTGTAGGTTCGTTGTATCACAAAACATCCTAACTATCCCTAACTCACATTTTAGAGCTATTAGCACTAATGCTGATGGTGCTTTGTTTCATCTGCAAAATGGTGAATTGTACCTTTAATGTGTGCCCTCTTCTGTTTGAATTTTTCTCTCTGACTAGATAAGAGGGATAAATTTCATTCAATACCTCGCATGACGCTCAGATTTTTAATCGAACGAGCATTTTGTTTTTCAATCACAGACTGCATGTCTAAAGGCATTCTCAACAACAGGGGCGCTACTTTAAAACTGATGTATTTGTTGATAGGGTAGTGTAAAACAGTATAGATAATCCCTTTCATTGGGAACTTTAGATATGATAACGGTACATTGTTCTAGATAAAGACTAAGCGCACCGCGTGACAGCTGTTGACATCATAACTATTGGGATATTGCCTTCGCTGCCTTGAATAAAGACTAAGCGCACCGCGTTTACAACAGAACACCTGTGGACATACAGAAGACAGTGCTCTTCTTTGTATAGCGGTTAGTTTCGATTCAGCGGTTAGTTTCGATTCAGCAGTATAGGGAAAACGAGACCAAATTAGTTAAAAATTCATTTATTATGACTAAGGTACTCATTTGGAAATACTATCATAGATTGATAAGCATATCTATGTCCGACAAACAAAATGACACCAAAAAGGTTTTGCCACCTCAGGTGGTACCAATAACCCATTTTTCGGGTCTTGGCCCATGGACTAGTTCTGCATGTAGTCGTTTTAGCGCAGACTCCTTTACGACCAACAAGGGGTTGTGCCTGAAAACTAAATGAGCTCCAAAATGAGCTTCGACCAAACATAGGAGGTGTATCTCTCAAAACTGGTGCCCAATTATTAAATTTACTCTACAGAGTACTGAATGGATCGTGCCACACAAATCTCTTGCTGAAAAAAGCCCGCCAGACTGCCCTTCTAGTGGCCCATCATCCTGGCAGTGTAATTTATTATCATTATTATTATTATTATTATTATTATTATTATTATTATTATTACTATTATCATTATTCTTGTTCCATATTCTACATTTGTAAGTTTTATGTTCCATTTGATTTCAGTAAAGAAATACGTTGAGCACAACAGTCAATTTGAAACAAAAACTGCATAAATGTGACCCGCTACAACAAAATGGTCGTAAAGTCGCGCACGGTCAAAGCCGTGAAAATCGAGTTTGAAGTTAGAGCATCAAAATTGGTCAAAACTTACGATTTTCTGAATTTGACATATTATTAGAGTCTGACATGTCTTCTATCATCTGTCGAAATTTTGAAGCAAAATGATGACAGGAAAGACCAAAAAATTGCGTTTTTCTGGGCCATGTTTTTTTTTTTGGCGTTTCAACGAAGCAGAAACTGGTTCGAACATTTGGATTGAGCGCCACACATAGGCTCCGCCCCTAACAACGACCAGAGTGATCTCATTGGTCAGTTTGCTGCTTGCCGCTAACCGAAGCGTGAAGCTCGCACACTGCCCAGTCGACTGGTGCGTGCGGGCGGGTTGCGCTATGCCTAGTCTCTTCTCCTGACATCCTGGTTACTGATTGGTTGGTGAGGAGACCGCCGACGCTGTTTTTGAATGAGCATTTCAGGGGTTGCTAGGGCTTAACTTCTATTGTCCGGAGGTAAATACTGACATGCGTGTCTCTTGATTGTGATTGCGTCGTAAGGAGAACTTTTAGGGCGCTTTTCTCGAAACAGTGATTTCTCAGACGTCTTGACATGCTCTCTTTTAAACATCGATATCTCCGCAGCCGATTATTTTTATAAGACGTGTTATATATCAATTTAAAGCAGAAAGATTAGGGAATTGTGTCATGCAATTTTCAAATAATCGACCTCGCCCGACTTTAGGATCATTTTGTTGTAGCGGGTCACAAATGTATTTAAGGACATATCAGTGTTGTGTAATACGAGGAACGTACTAGAAAGAAAAGCTTGTAGGATGTAATAATGTTCGAAAGATATAACAAGCTTTTTGGTGCGATATGTCAATGGCGAAAAATGACGAAACATGCAAGTAAAGTAACGAACTTATCAAACAAATAAAGTCACCCGAGCGAAGCATCACTGGGTTGTCAAGTGATCACAGCAATAAGGTAAGAATAAAAAAAAAACTCGTCTTTAAGATTACGCTAAGAGGAACTTAGAGAACTTGATGTAACCGAACAGAATCTAGATATAACTCTAAACCTTCTCCATCATTCACTTCACCATGCAAACCTTGAGGCACCACAGAATATTCCAGAAAGAAGGGCCGGTGGAAGTATTTAAGGGCTAAAGCTGTACGAATGGGGAAAATGGCAGGATTTACTGTGTAGGGTGAAATGGATTTGTTTTTTTACAAACATTGAGGAAAATACTATTATTAGGAAGACGGCCAATTTCAGCTTATACATGAAAAATTCCAACATGATGCAAATGCAAATCAGATTTTTTTTTTTTTTTTTGCATTTTTGAGCCCTGACCTCAACCCCACAGAACATCTTTGGGATCAAATTGGCCGAGCTATATGGGGAAGAGGGTCACAAATGCAACGACGTTGGCAGGATTCCGTCACATACTGGTTGACGAGTGGAGCGCCATTCCTCAACAGCGAATCACGAAGCTCATCAATAGCATGAGGACACGGCACCGAGCGGTGGTGCAAGCACTTGGGTCGTCCACCAGATACTGAGCCCCGATCATGTTCATTGACCATATGAAGACAAATTGAAATGAAAAAGACAAGATAACGACAAAATGAAGACAAAATAAAGATGAAACTCCAATAAAATCAAGACCATGCCATTTCACTTCTTTATGTCTTTGTTGTGGTTAATGTTGCCAGGTTCTGTGAGATAAAATGGTTTGAGTCATGATTGCTTGTGTATGTGTGTGTGTGTGTGTGTGTTTGTTTGTTTATCTGTTTGGCTGAACGCATACATGTTTCACTCCATAAAAATGCTTGTGTTACATTAAATGAACACCAAAGAAACAATAGGGAACTCACTCATAACGAGGAAACTCCATTAGGAACGTCAACAATTGGGCCATTTTGCAGCTTTTAAAATCTGACTTAACCTCATATTTGCAGGAACTGCACCTCCATTTTTACTATAATCATAGCAAGTATGGTATCATTTCATAGAGAATTAAACAACCTTTTTGTAGTACTACGCACAAATAAATCATTTCTAATGAAAAAGAGAAATGATTGATCAAACTCAGATTTCCAAACTTTTTTGAAGGATTTCTATGTATGTGTGTGTGTGTGTGTGTGCGCGCGCGCGCGCGCGTGTGTGTGTGTGTGTGTGTGTGTGTGTAAGTGTGTGTGCGTATATCTATCCGTTGGGCTTATATCCTTCGGGAATATAATAGTTTGTTGAGGATTGATGAAAAGTGCTCAATGCTGTAAAGGCAGAGCCTATTAGGCGCACCTGTGTTTTGGTGCCTCCCTGCTACCTCCCGGGAGAAAGTAAAGGTACCCTATACCTATATATATATATATATATATATATATATATATATATGTGTGTGTGTGTGTGTGTGTGTGTGTTTGTATGTATAAGCGAAAATGAACATTCTTAAGTGTCCACAGTCACCATTTATTTGGTGTTTCCGGACAGAATATGAAGCTTTGAGGTGCACAATTGAAATTCCTCCTTATGTTGCTTTGTCGAGAAGAAAATCCCGTAAGATCGAGTTTGTTTCCTCTTGAATCCATTACACAGCCTTCTCAACAGGATCAAATGAAAGGACAGTGGGAGTCGGTGAGGGTGCTTCCCATCTATAAGTTCTGAAAAGGCCGATTTCTATCCATTTTTTGCAATTTGAAGTCAGCTACGAAAAACAAATTGGCCCTCGAGATGACTGCAAAAGTGTGCTCCACCAGTGCCGAGTCTGACAGAAAAAAAAAAACAAAAAAACCGAATACATGAAATTGCTTTCATTATGTCGTACACGCACAGAAGTTAAAAGGGGATGGCTAGTAAGTGATCATTGGGAATCAGTGGGAATGCTGTGGGATGATTGTTCCAATCCTTGTGGAATTAATTTAAGAGTACATTATACATATATTGTTGTGTGACAATGATTTGCTTCAAAATGGTCTCATATTCAAGTAATGTGCAGTTCAGTGTTTACATGTTAGCATGCCTGTACAGTGTCGGGGCTATCGTTAACGGGCCGTTAACGATCGCTCCGTCACTGTACAGGTATATTGTTGTTGTTTTTGTTAGATTCTTTCGACTCATTCTAAGCGGATATGCCGTGTGGTGGAAGATTAATACGGAGATCTTCTGAGAACCATGCAATTTTAACATTAAAGTGAGTAAGTACTAAAACATACATAAACATTATCATTCTCCTCACAGAGAAGCCACGGTTTCACAGGCGACGCTAATATAGCGGTTTTCCCCGCTGGGTTTGAAGGAGAGTTCTTCGCCATAAGCTATACGGTGCTTCCGTCCATCATTTGCCTTTTGCCGCAGATCGTTACTACCTTTTCACACTGCTGCGAGGCTTCTCAGCCATTTAAGGTATGAAAAAAATATAAAAATAGTTCAAGATATGCAACCATTTTACGTTGCAGGGAAGATGTTGCGTTCCCCGAGCAGGACAGTTATCTGGAAACCATTTTTTCTTCTTCTTTTTTTTTTGCAACACAGCCCTTACCAATTTCCCCTTAATTATCTTTGTCAACGGTGACAGGTAAAATACCAGTGATAAGAAAAAAAAAACCAATATCACGGAAAAGTAAAGTAATCACGGGAAAGAATGTCAGAGGAAAAGATGCCAGGAGTAATAATATTAATAATAATAAACCATATTCATATGGCGCATATCACAAAGATAGTCTAAATAGCGTAAGACAGTCGATGGCGAAAATTTTAAGGTAAAATATATAAAAATAGACGTGTCGGATATGCAATTATCAAGAATATGACTGGAAAGACTTTCATGGGTATGAATAACAAGGTAAAGTCATGTCTCGGGGTAAAAGAGTCAGAGGATGTATTGTCAAGACCCAAATCAAGAGCGAAGAGAGTGCAAAGGACAGTATATTGGAGATGAAGAAACGCCAGAAATGACCTAATTGTGTAGTATGAAGGTACACAGAAGTGTGACGTGACTCTAATTTGGGAAAATAAAGTAAAGAAACATTGTTTCACTAAAACCTCTTTTTAGAGACGAGCGTAGTCGGCGCTTTTGCAGATTTTTTCAAAAGCATCCACTGATCCATATCGTATGCCGTTCCGAGTGAGGTGAAAGTTAATCGTCAATTGCAACACGCAATATTTTCCCTTTCAAAGATGCACACATTTGCAACAGTTGTGAATGTTTGCAAACGTATGTATGTAAATGTATAGATAAATATTATATTGATAACTATACAAACAAGATATAGATTAAAGAGATAAATAGCATCGTTCGTTTCCTTATTTTCCTTTCTTCCCTTCGGCTCCAGTTATCTGTATTCAAAATAAGATTGTTATTATCCCGATGCATGGCAGTAATAAATTGTGTAGGTCTCTTGCTCTGGATATAATAGCAGTAATATTGCAGAAAAGCCCTTCCATAAACTTTTGAATAGCAAATTAAATGCAATAATTAAATTGTTTATTTGACATAATCAAACTGCATTAGCAGGGAGGTGAGAGACTTCTTGCCATTAGACATGTCATCTCCAAGCACTTCGACATAACAAAGTCACCTAAGTCACCTCATCTCCGAAAACTAGGTCATTTTGTATTCCATAAACATAAAGAGAAAAGTTTCAAGGCTTTAACACCTCTGACTCTTTTGTTTGCAAGAGTATACGCAAGGCCTACTGTCACTGTATACATGGTCTAGTCTTCTATATGTATTGATTCTTACAGCTGTAAAGAAAGAAGGGATTATTGTTGAATTTTTCTTGCCTGGATGTGAAGTGCATGGATCGAAAGGAACGTTCCCTATTTCTCCAATGGTGCTGTACATTGTATAAGAACACAAAGTCCCCCTTTCAGTTTAATAAGCGTTTCCTTCAATCTTTTACTTATCTAAGTTTCGAAGACAAAACCTGGAAAATTCAAATACATTGCCACTAAATTTACTAGATATAGTTATTCTGGAACTCATCTTGCCCGCCCCTGAATACATTTCGTCTACTTTGCATGATTTGTTTAGCTCTTTAAATCATTTCTTTACAATTATGATAACAACAAGGGGGCGATCGGTGCACTCCTTCAAACTCCGGTTCCGTCATTCTTAGGAATGAAGAAAAAACGGATGATCACCCTGTTATTTGGTTCCATGGCATAATGCTCCCATACTTCCTAGGCTAAGCCAAACACATAAACTCTGTCCACATACATAACTCTAACACTAACCCTAATCCTCACAACAAAGTAAACCCTAAAATCCTTTAACAACCCTTACCCTAGCTATCACATTAGGCGTTTTCCCATCAGCCCGATAAAAATCCAAGCTCCAGAAATTTTTCGCAGAAAATTTTCAGTAAAATAGCGCGCTATTCCGAAACATCGGGCTGATGTGAAAACGCCTATTGCGCGCTACTATCGCGCTATTTCAGAATTTTCCCGTGTTGGACTCGAGAAATTTTCTCGATCGGAGCGATAAAATTAACGCGTTAATTTGTGTTCACATTATCAAATAGCGCGCTATTTCGCTATCGGGAAAATTTCCCAAGTCAGAAAATAGCGCGCTATTTCGAAACATCGGGCTGATGTGAAAACGCCCAATCAATTAGAGCGCTAATTTGTATTCACATTATCAAACAGCGCGGTATTTCGTGATCGGGTTAATTTCCCAAGTCAAAAAACAGTGCGTTATTTCGAAACCCCGGGCTAATGTGAAAACGCCTATTGATTCTCAGGTGAGAAATTACAATAAAAAGACCCCTATAGTCTAGTCTCTTACAGTGGGCAGACGGTGAACAGTCACCAGCTGGCCCCCTATTAAGGATGCACATACATAGAAAATGAGGAACACTGCGCGAGAGAGCGGCCCGCCGCCAAGCAGATATGAATACATTATCATTTCATTACAATTTTTTTAAACAAAGAAATAGATGTATAGGTATAACCACTCGATACACCTATAGTGAAAATCTGATCATCCGTTTTTGAGCTATTGGGAGACTATGCTCTCATTATGTTTTCTTGTACCATGAATTTGTCCTTTGAAAAGCTTGTCATGATCCCAAATCTGAAGGGATGATATGATATTATTGGCTGAGGTGAGAAATTATACATTTCTACAAGGAATGCAAAGTTCAATTGATGAAAGTTGGTTTTAGAATGGTTGAGATATCAAAAAACAAAGTAAAACAAAGCGACGATAATAAAAGGTGGGTCTATCTTCTGAGGATAGCTTTCTTTATGATATTAAAGCCATTTCAAAACCAAAGTTCACCAAGTGAACTTTGAATTCCTTGTAGAATGTATAATGTTTAATAAATCATAAAGTGGTCTCTAATTTTCTTGCAAAAAGTTAAGGGCCGATTTCTCCCCTCTGCCAATAATATCATATCATCCCTTTAGATTTGGGATCATGACAAGCTTTTCAAAAAAAATCATCAAAAAATTTGAACAAAAAATGTAGCAAAGTGGACTACCCAGTTCTTTGTAATTCTTCCTTCTTTAATAAAGGACATAAGTTTAGTCTAGTAATAACTCTAGAAAGGAAGATCGGATTTTCACAATATTCTTTTCCTGAGTTATTGGGAAAGTATTCTTATTTAATTTCCGTTATGAACATCATAACTTGGACCTTTGATCTCATGAGTCTAAAATTGGATTAGCTATTCCTCATCCCATTATACGCCCTGAAAATTTGTGACAATTCCTTCTTCCTTTCTCTAAATACTTCGTACACACAGGGAACTAAAAAAAAAAACTCGTCTTTTTTCTTTTTTTTTTTGCAATCGTACATCTACACATTGCATACTTATATGTAGTTATATGATTTATGGTAATGGGAGTATCAGTAAAGGAATATAAATGTTTTCAAAATTCATAACACATCAAGTAACAAAGTTCATGACATAATAACTTCACATAAAGATGAAATTGTCCTATGTACGTATAAGGAAGAATGACGCCAGGGTGACTTACCAGTGAGATCAAACAACTTCATCCCATTCATATCATCAGGGTAGGGTCAGCCAAGTTTCAGTATGAATGAGCACACAGCCCTCCGACGAGTGGCTGGTATTATACACCACTTTTTTTCGGATTTGATGATGGAAATAACGGCAAACTCGATGCACAGGAAATGAAGAGCAACAACGGGGCAGTGATTTTTTGAATACATGTGTGTGTGTGTGTGTGTGTGTGTGTGTGTGTGTGTGTGTGTGTGTGTTAAATAAGAATACCTTGCTTCATACTTATATTTTGCCCCAAATAGCTGGCAATCGACTGGGGAGACAGAGTGATTTGTATTTGTTTCACAAATTTATGGGAGAATCGTTAGTTTTTGAACGGAGGTGATCAAAATAAGGGGAAAAAATAGAATTACGCAATTTTATCAGCCATCCTCACAGTTTCAATTGTGGTTTTGGTGTCAATTAATCTAATAAATTCGAAATGCGTATCTGTTTTGATCTTGTGTTTTAATTTTTTTTTTTTTTTGATATTCCTCCTATCGTTGATTATCAGAGGCCTGTTTCACAAGGCTCTATAGCAAATTCAACTATTGAAAGCGCTGGTCAATCTTAGTCTCAGTGAAAATTTTAAAGTCTGTTTCAAAATGCCAATCTCAGTCTAAAATGATAACATACTCCAGTTAGATAGTGATGATACCCGGACCTAAAATATGCAAATAAAACCATATGCTGTCTGGTGAAAAATTTTAGTAATCCCTGCATAATAAAGTGTTGGGATTTTTTTGTGTGTGTGTTTTGTTTGTTTGTTTGTTTGTTTGTTTTTTATTTTTTGCAGATACGATTTATAAGATTAGAGTAACCATTTCTTATTCCAAACATTCATAGCATTAGTCTTCGTTGAATGAATACGCACTGGTTTGATGTCTATTTCTATAGAACGTGTAAATGAGATACTTTGTCTTTTGGTTGGAAAAATTTTTAGTCATTCGTTATTGACGTACTTCACAAGGGAGAAGTTTGTATTCAAGGGTAGTAATTTCCTTGTGTTCTTTGAATCTGCCTGACTTACATGTTGAATTCAAAAATCAGGTGCCTCGTCACATGACCCATTGTCCTGAGCTACAGGCTTCATTTCCTCAGGTAAATGTGGATATCCCTGTATCTGTGTTCTTGTTTCAAGAGTCCATTAGTGTGTGTGTGTGTGTGTGTGTGTGTGTGTGTGTGTGTGTGTGTGTGTTTCAGTACCCCCCCCCCCCCCGCGCGGGCACGTCATTTCGTATTTTTCTGTCTTCAATTGGACCTCTTTCTCTTTTCTAATCAGACTCTGAGTGTCCATTTGTGTTTAGTTACAGGTAAGCATACGTATGCAAGGACTGTTTAAGTACATGTATTTCTTTTCTCAACAAATGAAAAACAAATACAAGTTGTTTTGTGCGTGTTTTTTTTTTTCGTTTTGCTTCAATAGAGAACTCGCTAATTTCACAGCTTTGCCTTTTCTTTCCAAGTCCTGTCGATATGAATTACAAATTAGTATAGGTGTACTAATTTTGAAGTTGTTAATTTTACGAAGAACAAAGAAACGAATATTTTGTTCATATGTCTGAAGAGGATGATAATATGCAGGTGTGTATAATATACGTTATGTACATGAATTAATCATTATCTGTTTCATGTACGTTTTTGTACTTGTTTTATTGAATTTCTCAATGTTCCTTTTCACCTGATGGTACAAACGATTACTGTCACTTTGTTGCAAATTTGTATTGATGAATTATTATTACATGGAAATAATTGAAATGAAATTAGGTGTTAAAAGACCTTGAATATTGAATTGAATTGAATGGAAAATTGAATTGAAAATGGTGTTTTATTGATCAATATCTTTCGCAGCCCGGAGGCTGAATTACAGACATTGTTAACAAATGGCCTTGTATACATTAAAAATACTCATAAAATACAGTGAAGCAATGAAAAAGAAATACATTAAACAACAAAGGGTCAATCTTATTCATCTTAACCATTGCACAATTAGATTAACCTATGATACAAAACAAAAACAGATATTACAAATACAATACATCGCTGTTATCAATGATTATCAAAAAAAAAAGTGAGTTAATGTTAGTTATATATGCCGGTCATTATACTTATTAATTGATACAGATGTTGTGTTGTCATACGGCTCCAATCAATACATTTTACGCAACAAAAATGATCAGTTTATCAAAAATGATCAAAGATAGTAAAATAAACAAAGATAATCAGATAGTCATACGGCTCAAAGCAACACAATTTTACAAAACAAAGATAATCATTTTGATTTTTAAAAAATCCTCACAATCTTCTTTTCGTTATATACATAAACTCCCAAATCAGAATACATTCAATCAATATACAGCACATTACATCAAATCAGTCAATCAATAAATAATATACTCGCATTACATGTGCATTGTATATACGAAAATAGCATCTGAAAATTGCACATCTCTCCCTCTCTTTCCCCCCTCTCTCTCTCTCTCTCTTTCTCTCTCTCTCTCTCTCTCTCCTCTCTAACTCTCATTCCACTATTACACACACTCTCACGTATATCTAACAAAACAAATATATACTATTGTTTCTATAAGCAGTACTCTGTGTTATATTATTGCACATTTTGCACCAAAATTCGATCTCACGAATAAACAACGCCAAAACGCTGAAACGTAGCATTTAAAAAAAGAAATTAAACCGTTTCTGAGGATGATAACACAAAAGTGTACAATTATACTTTTTCATCTTGTCGTTAGGCCCTTGATCCTTTGATCCACAACCTTATTTAATATTAATGATAAACTTTCTGAAAACGCATACCATACACATCATAATTAATATATATATATATATATATATATATATATATATACATACACATATATATATATATATATATATATACATATATATATATATATGTATATATACACTGTATATATATATATATATATATACTTTCAAAAATTACTTTCAAAAATTGGTGTCTTGTTTCTAAAACATGCGCTTAATTTCCTCGCCAGGATAAAGCGTTTTAATGCCATTTTAGGTTTTAATCTCATATATATATATATATATATATACATACATATATATATATATATATACATATACATATATGTATATATACACTGTATATATATATATATATATACTTTCAAAAATTACATCTATACATAATGAGGGAAATAGTGAATGCCCTGTGGCACTTTATGAAGGAGACATAACACAAAACAAACAAACAATATGCAGCCAAAAAAAAAACGACAAGAAAGTTTAAGCAAAGCTTGTATGTGTTACGAAATGAACGACAAAGTAGATATTGATGACAATAAAACTATTCACTTATTCACTTGAAATAATCTCCTTCAGAACATTTTAGCATTTTTATAATCGTCAGACTGATCAGGTAAAAATATGACATACCCTGGTGTACAAGTTATAGTGAGAAGATCAAAGCTTAATTAGCCTTGAAATCCTTATCTTTCAAAATCCACCCTCTTGTAGATTGATACAGTGGACTCCCGTCATAACGAAGTCCTCGGGACCGGCTGGTTTCTTTCGTTATATCGGAATTACGATATAACCGAAAAAAGAAACAATAAAAATACATAGAGTGATTAATCTTGCGGCCAGAATTTTCACTTCGTTGCAACCAGAACTTCGTCATTACCGAGTGTGTTATATTGAACGGGGGTGCACTTCATTCTTTGTCAAGGAACAATACAATCTTGTTACATTGTCATTCTATATATTCTTTTACCAGTTATATAATGACCTTCTATCCCTCCTTTTGATGTTCCGCTTGAATACCAACTTATTACCTTCTTCATTTATCGATATGTTCCAGCTGAACTCAGAAATTGATTCCTATCCAACAAGGCAAGCAATGGATGTACATTTGAATAACCCCAAAATACTCCTAGCACACAAGTCCGCAAGACATACTGGCCCACACATTTGGAATAGACTTCCACTTGAATTACGTAACATTAAGTCTATTTATTCATTCAAAAAGGCAGTAAAGAAAATGTTGATTTCACAGTACCGGTGATACTTTCTGTAGAAACACTTGATGACTCATTCTTTGTTCATTGTTGTATCTATTATGTTTCTTCTGAGTCTCTGCACGTGCGGATGCACCTGCAGTATACTGTGCTCTTCTGATCCACTGGGATTCATTTCTTCTCTGTTGTTCATTATTCATGTTATGTCGGGCAAATCATGGTTCACTCTAACGTCAGGCCCTGAAAAGGCACGTAGAAATTTATGCTGTGTATATAGATTATTGCTTTTTGTCTTCTTAGTTCTTCTTTACAAGACAAAAGCAACACCTATGTGAATACATCACTGTAATCTATTATAGGTTTTCCCGGTCAATTTCATACTTTTGTCACTCAAATTCATTAATGTGCATTCAAATTCACGCAGCGCACGCACGCGAAAATATTGGGGCATTCAAATTCAGAATCCGAGCGATCAATTTCATTTATGAGCGTTCTATTTCGTTTTCGTGAAATCAAATTTCAAAATGCGAGCACCGACTTTCCTCCTCGTGCATTTAAATTCACGCGATAGTCAGGTGATAGTCCCAATGAGCTTGTTTGGAGCGTACAAATTCATTTTTAGGCGATCAAGTTCCTACTTCGTGCAATCAATTTAACGAAGAAAATGGAGGAGACTTTTAAGAAAGGAAAAAGGGCCAACACAACCAATGAATGCTTGCATAGGATTGTTTACATGCTCTATATTGTTTTCTGTTCATGTATTCTTTGTTATTCATCTCAATAAATTTCAAATTGCAATGTCCAATCAGCAGTGCATCCAAACAACACACCGAGTAGTTATCATATTTCTTGATGATACTGCAACGCCCCAACACCAACCACATAATGACAATTTATCAATTTAAGACAAACTAACACACAGTGATCTCACATAGTCCCGCAAAATTAAATCAATAAGACAGCAATACACAACAAACAACACTTATAAAATGCTTATGTATCAGTTTCAAAATAGTCGAAATTGTGTTTTTTTTCCTCGAAAGTGTCAACCAACCCTCCGTATTATGCTCATCTGTAGGCCTAGTGCCTAATTTTTGTTTGTTTCATTGTTTCATTGTTCATTTGTTTTCATTTTCTATCAAAGAAGATGACTGGGTAACCCATATTCAGCTGCAGAAGCTGGTCTTCCATATCAGGGGTCCAGTTAGATGTTTTGCTCTTTGCGATGAAAGAAATGAAGTAGGATCTTTTACGTGCATGAGTTGTGACTCTTTTACACGTGTGACCTCCATTTTATGTCCAATCCGAGGGACATGTGCCTGTATATTCCTATTGGCTATGCGCGGGTTCAGAATTGTCAATTAATAGGTGGACCTCTACTGCGAAATAAATAATAATCATAAATCCCAATATATTCAAAGCCAAGTGAGAAACACATGCATACACGGCCCCAAACTAAATTCAGGACTTCTTTTAAATTGAATGCAGTTACTTGGAACATGGTTGCCTATTCACGAATTTGAATGACCGACGAGATTCCGTTGCCAGCTTGACATGAATTTGAATGCTCATTGATGAAATGCGTGCTCCTCTCTTAAATTTGAATGCTCCGATAGTGAATTTGAATGTTCCGATAGTGAATTTGAATGCTCCGATAGTGAATTTGAATGCTCCGAGAGTGAATTTGAATGCTCGGATAGTGAATTCGAATGACCGGATTTTGAATTTGATTGCTGATTCAGTGCTGCGAGCGTGGAATGCGTGAAATCGAATGCTCGGAATAGGAACTTGAATGACAAAAGTATGAAATTGACCGGGAAAACCTATAGTATAAATACAGTATGTGCATGTATGTATGTGTCTAGGTATAGACGTATGTCGAGTTGTTCTGTCGAGACTTGTATCGGGAGGTTTTTATCATCTCCTCCCCTTCCATTCTTCTCTCTATCTCTCTCTCTCTCTAACCCTTATTCCACGAGCATCATGTTGGGCCCTTTTGTTTTTCTTCATTGCAATGTTATTTGTTATCGGTTGCCAAACAGTAAAGCGTTGTGCTTATTATTGGCAATCGTTCAGTATGCAAATTATTAACATGTTACTCATGTAATTATACCACAGATGTATTGTATAACTGATGAAAATGATGAAAATTGTTGAAAATATACTACCAGTATTCTGTACTTTGTTAATGAAATTGCAGAAAGTTGATGTATTTGAAAAAATGGCATACAGAGAATAAAGAAATGAAATTGAATCAAATCAAATCAAAAGATCATACTGTCCTATGTGAAAGACGGCAAAAGCACGTCGCTAATTCAGTGTGAAATCTCACTGTTTTATTCGGGCTATCAATTATTTTCCAATAATATTATAATGGACACTCTTAAAACATCCGAGTCAGAACTGACCCGGAACTGGGTCCGTTGGGGTCACACACCGTTCCGGGTCAGAAATGACAAGGAATGGGGTCAGATATGACCCATTCAGAGTCATGAGTTTGGTCAGGGTAACGCCATTCGGGGTCTTCATGACCAAATTCCAAGTCATTTTTGACCCGGAACGGTGTTTGACCCCAACGGACCCAGTTCCGAGTCAGTTCTGACTCGGATTTTTTTTAGAGTGGAGGTTCAATGCCTATTTCGGGTGGCCCCAGGTTTACGGAGCAACCGTGTCGAGCCCCGACAATTACCTGCCTGATGCAGACACTATATCCAAATTGCTTAAATCAAGGTGACCTGATAAGATGGATCCAATCTATACCATAAGTGCAGCTCAATGCTGCATATTCCTACATTCACAGGCAAACACAAAACAACCTTTACAGAAAATCCAACACGCAAACAGGAAATTGTATAATATGGTATAGTGCATCGATATGTACACTCAGTAGGTGCAAAGACATGTATCCATTAAAGCTTGCGCTTCCGTAGCTGGGAAGCAACAGAGGTCCATAATTCAAAGGATACCAACCAAAACAGTTTTCACCTATAGTTTTCTAAATTGTAAAGAGCTGGAAGTGTACAGTGTATTCGAGGTAATCATTACAGTAGGCCACAAGATTGGACAAGATTGGTACTCAATATTCAAACGCTAATAGAACAACTCACTGCTTTCAGAGGATTTCACGAGGAGTATATTACATAACTGGGGACTAAAAAAGCTGCTGGGATATAGTGTGTACAACTGCTTCAAATGAACTCGTAATAAAAAGGAGAGACTAAAGTCCCCAAATGACGAAACAATCACAACATTGTTGCCTGACTATTTCATAATTCTGACACTTCATAAACATTGCAGATCAATACGTATACACATTCACGAAATTGAACTGATCCACGCCTTCAAATAAGGTAATGCGATCTTTGCTGTCCTCTCGCAACAGCACAATTGAAATTAAAAGAGGGGAGGGTGCTACTCGTAGCATTAACAGCCTTATGATAGTGTCGGTAATCATCACGAAGAAGGGTCCGTGAAAGTGACGAACAACGCACCACGAAACTCCGGGGGCAGCGACGTCGAACAACACGCCGACACCAGAGTGTCCTGTTCGGAATTCCACACGATCCCTGAGAGTGATGCACCAGTAGTACTCTGCACCTGTGTTGTTGCCCACAGAAATATACTGCTTGTTGAAGCAAATTATTTTATGTATCAAGAAATGTGCGCATTTCAGAATGAGGGAGGCAGCTCACCCTTTTTATGAGATACGGTACTTTAACAATGTGTTTGTAACTTCACAAGTGCGAAACCCTACATTTCTTAAAGATTTAGTGGGGGTTGCTATTTTCTTGGGAAGAGGATAAATGCAGCACGTAAGAGGAGTAGCCCAAAACGTTGTATTTATCTATGTATGTTATGTATTAAATGTATATTTCTTCTTCTTTTTTTCCATTGGGGTCTGCGTGAACTGCTGGGAAAAAGTTTTGTTGTGTTGTTGTCCTTTGGTTTAGTGCAGTTTTTCGGTTTATCGTGTTTGTGTGTGTGCATGTGTGTGTGTGTGTGTGTGTGTGTGTGTGTGTGTGTGTGTGTGTAGGATGGGGGGGGGGGGGGGTCTTCACCCGTAACGGTTCCACTGCGCCTGCAATTCAAGTATCCTATTCATAGCTTGTGATTTTATTGCAGCAGTACACGACCAAACATCTGAAGGTAATCGAGAAAAGATCGCTTAGAAATGCCCTCTCCTTTCACCGTGTGTGATAAACACTAGGTCGCTTACAATATTGTTGGTACTGATTATTCCACAACAGTCCCTGGATTGACTTTTAGATATCATTCTTATCAGAATGTTACAACTGTGGTCTTTTTCAGCCTTCGAGCTTGTTTTTGAATTATCCATTCATTCGCACACACACTCACGTACAGTTTCAAATGGAATGACGGGATAGAATGAGAACATTGATTTGTAATTGCGAGTATAAACACACATGATATAATGCTCGTAGAATGGGTTAAAAAGAAAATGTATTCTGTGGTATAGCATCAGTCAAAGCAAAGTCTTTAAAGGGAATGGGTAGAAACTGATCAGTGGGAATCAGTGGGAATCCGCAGTACGAATGCTGGGGGATGATTGTTCCAATCCTTGAAGGATTCATTTAAGAGTACATTATATAGTTATTGTTGTGTGAAAATCATTTGCTTCAGGATGGTCTCATATTCAAGTAATGTGCAGTTTAATGTTTCCAGGTTAGCATGCCTGTACAGTGACGGGGTATTAGACTGCATATTACTTGAATAATTTATGAGACCGTTTTGACGCAAATAATTTTCACACAACATATTATAGATATATAATTTACTCTTGAATGAATCCCACAAGAATTGGAACAATCATCCCCCAGCATTCCCACTGATTCCCACTAATCAGTTGCTAGGCATCCCTTTTAAAGATTATTCGGAAGGTCCTTACGTTCAAAATTAATCTGTGCGTTCTGTGGGAGATGTTTTCTTAAGTTGATCACTTTCTTGGCACGTCCATCAATGCTTACTTTTATGACCGTATTTTCATCCAGAATCAGATACACCAGTCTGCGCATACAAGAATAAGAAAGGAATATACATTATATGTTTATTTGATAATATATCTATCATGCTTCCAAAAGCCGTTCAATTTTCAACGGATGTAGCGCCTTTTGTTTGAAAGCTCTCCATAAATATACATACATATATATATGTGTGTGTGCAGCAACTACACAACAACAAGAAGGATTCTCAAGAACGTAGTTCCAAAAAAGGCTTTTTTTAAACAAAATTTCTGCCCTCCTCAGGCGGAGCCTTATGATAATCTTTACTGGACCCCTGCTCATACCAGTGCGCAAAACTGTCAAGGTATTTCCGATTTCGTCGTAGTTCAGCATGTAAAGTTTCTGATCAGAATGGTCAAGGGAGAGGGAAAGTCCTTTACCAGGCAAACCTGAAAAAAACACGATATTTTGAATAGCAAACCGAGAACAAAGAAAGCATGCAAATGTTAATGATATAATCAGGCAAAGACTTTTTTTTCCATTTTAATCATTTTTGATTGGCTACGAATGTGACTAATTTGAATAAGAATAGAAAGTTTACACACAATCCTGGCCATTTGTGACACAACGCCAATGCAACACATTTTCTATTATAACATACTGTAAGTCAATCTCAGGCAATTTTGCATTAATAGGGTACTGACATAACATATCTAAATGAAAAGAAAGTCCTTAAATGTATCAAGCAATAATATTTGATTTATTTGGCTAAACAGGGACTGTTGCATGACAAAATTAAAAGCTTTCACGTGCACACTTGCAATTTTCTCTTACTTCCGGTGATGCTGGTGGTTTTGTCGAGAAGAAAATCTCTTATGATCGAATTTGTTTCTTCTTGAACCCAGTACACAGCCTTCTCAACAGGGTCAAAATCCAGTACAGTTGGAGTCGGTGAGGGTGCTTCCCATGTATATAATCTTGTGTTGAAAGGGGTGTTTCTTATCGTTCCGTACACTCTGAAGTCAGCTACGAAAAATAAATTGGCTCTCGAGATGACTGCAAAAGAGCGCTCCACCAGTGGGGTATCTGAAACCAAATTGTGCATAATGGCTTGACTCGTTACCTACATCCACTGAAGTAGATAGTCTTAAGAATAGATGTCCATGTCAAAAATAATTTATGTTCAACATTAAAATGTTGAAGTTACCCACAATAAATTGCTGCTAGGATGATAGATAGGATGTAGCTTCAAGATGTGTTTCTTTCCGCAAATGTCTCTTGAGAAGGAATTGTTCATTTACAAATTTCTTTATTCATGTTACTAACATCGGTTTCTTAGTTATTCCTGTTTGTAACAAGATAGAAGAACCCCCATTGATCACCCGTGGCAGTGTTTCCGTGGCTACCTATTTGCCATACGATGACGCCACAAGTGTACCAAATAATTGGATTTTCACGACAGTCTATGCGTACATGAAAAAAAAAAAATAATTGTGATACTGTGAGCCACTTCCATGATGACTGTATGGGGGAAGAAGTGAAATCTAGAATTTTAGCATTTCACTTGGTTTTTGACCTTTTGGCAAAAGCAAGCAAACAAAAAAAAAAAAAAAAACTTTCCCAGAGTATCTCTATTAGGTAATACATGAAGGTGTCCAGGCAATAATTTCCTTAGCATGTGCATGTATATACACGCATTGCTTTTGTTTTTATTGTGCACATAAGTACTTTTGATTTATCTTGTTCCGAATAAGTTGAATTGAATTGAATTGAACTGAATTGAATTGAATGTATTCATTAATTTTCAAGAAAAGACATTATAAGGCATTGCATACATTGGAAATAGCGAAATTTCCAGGATTTGACCTTGACGTTTGACACTTGATCTTTGACTCCGTGTCTTTCAAATTCCCAAGATAATCACTGTAGGTCAGGTAGTACATGCATATATGACCCTGCATCACGAAACCAACAAAGAGTAGCGGAACACAGATTTTCAAGTAAGAGCAGATTCTAAAAGAGCAGACTCTAAGCTTTAAAATGACGTATAACTCAATTAAAATGTACTCTCCTAACCTATCTAAATGTTGGAAAGAAAGCGCACAGTCTCAAAAAATGCGAACCAAGAAAAGAGGCTCTGAAAACAGGATTTATTCATATGGGTAATCCTCACCAAACCGACCTAGCTGCGGGATGAATGGGAAAAGTAACAGGATATAAACCAACGGAGCAATAGCAATGAAGACATTATCAGATAAGGCTGAATTAAAGATGCTTTATTAACATATTCTGTACATGATTACTGTCAACTGTCAAACCAGTTGTGCTATTCTTTTAAAAGTTATCATAGTTGAAAGCGAAGAGTGTGCATAGGGTTATCAAGAAATGAATAAGGGACCTCTAAATCTTACCTGATCTCACTACTCTAAAAAAAACCACAAACTAACAAAGCAAAGACATATAGAAAAACTGCTGAAAAGCACTTTCCCGTACATTTTATGATCCCAAACTTCAAATAAAGTAGAAGACGGGTAGCTCTTTCAGAAAATATGAAAACTCCAATATTGACTTGGTTAACCTATTTCACCTTTTTTTTTTAGTCCTCACGCAAAAGGAAGGGGTGCGACTTTTGGTTCGTTTTTGTGATGCGTGGTTGGTACGGCACACATTGTCGCGCCGTCACAATTTGTGACGGAGCTGGCGTCACAAATTGTCGCCTGGTGACAATTTTGATGCTTGTGCAGTTCTCAATTTTTTTACCTCGACTGCTACAATATGTGCTGGCAAAATGAAAGGTAGCTGCACAAGTTGTCGTCGGTCATGCACTGTGAATTGTGTGGTCGGGGTGGTTGCTCCATGGGTCGGTGTTATGCTTTGGTGGATGGGTATGACTGACTGACTGATAAGTATGCGTATGTGTGTGTGTGCGGGGGGGGGGGAGACTGCATGGTATGTGTTGTGTATGATTAGGTGCGTATCATGTGACTTCTGTATGCGTTTGTGCATAGCTATGTGTGTTTGTGTGTGTGTGTGTGTGTGTGTGTGAGTTTGGAGTATGATTATACAATAATTTATGTGGAAACTGTATGGTGATTGTATATAAATGGTAGTGGCTTGTTTGTATGTATACTTACAAAGCATGACTGTGCGCGTACGTGTGTTTGTGGGAATGAACTTTTTTGGAGGCAGCAGGGTCTACTGTGGCAATGACATTTTTTTCAACGTGTATGAGCAAGTGCTTATAGAGTTTACATCGGCGTTGATTTCAAACATAGGACATAAAATGGAGGTCCCGTGTATGAGAGAGCAACAACTCATGCACGTAAAAGATCTCGCTTCATTCATTCATCGCAAAGAGCAGGGTGTTTAACCCGGTGAAGTGGTCCCACCTCACATCCAACTGGACCGCATGGAAGAACAGGTTAACGTAGCTGAATATGGGCTATCCAGCCATCTTTTCAGATGGAAAAATGAGCAAAAAAAAAAAAAAAAAATAGGGAATGGTGTGTCAATTTCAGCGGTGAGGCGGGCTAGGAGAGAGACACCGAGAGAAAAGACATTTGATACGAGGGAGGTAGCCTCCCGAAATGTTATCTTTCTTTATTATTTCTTTTTCACTGCATTCATATTCTTCCATCAGGCTTAATCTTAAAGGGAATGGGTAGTAACTGATCAGTGGGAATCAGTGGGAATGCTGGAGGATGATTGTTCCAATCCTTGTGGGATTCATTTAAGAGTACATTATATATCTATTGTTGTGTGAAAATTATTTGCTTCAGAATGGTCTCATATTCAAGTAATGTGCAGTTTAATATTTCCAGGTTAGCGTGCCTGGTCAGTGACGGGGCATTAATCTGCACATTACTTGAATATGAGACCGTTCTGAAGCAAATAATTTTCACACAACAGTAGATATATAATGTACTCTTAAATGAATCCCACAAGGAATGGAACATTCATCCCTCAGCATTCCCACTGATTCCCACTGATCGGTTACTAGCCATCCCCTTTAACTTCAATATCACTATTCTTTGTCTTAGAGTAAGTTTGGCATGGTTAATGCATGAGCGAATAATTTCGACACGCCGAAATAATTTCTCAATCGTTAGTTACTTTTACCACAAACGAACTGCCATATGAACCAACAAACTGCCAACAAACACATAAAAAAACAAAAACAACACTCAAACAAATCCTCATAATGCATATAAACCACCTCAACACACATTAGTCCATAATATGCAATAACACACACACACACACACACACACACACACACGCACGAACGGACACTCAATTAACATGTGCGCGCGCACTATACACACTTCCTTGAAACCTCATCGTGACTTATTACATGGCTTGTTTGCATGGATGTACACGCCGTAGCCATGCAAGTTATGTGTTGGTTTTTCAATGACTGTGTCAAGAATGAACCCCCCCCCCCAAAAAAAAAAAAAAAAGGAAGAAAGAAAGAAAAGAGAAAAATGTGCTTCGAGGGCGGGCAACAATTTGTGCCGTCAGCTCCATGCACAAATTGTCGCCTGTTTCAGTGGACGGCAATTTGTGACGGAGCGACAATTTGAGTGTATGATGCTGTCATCTACCTCTACTTGTTCTTTTTACGCCACCACCACGAAAAGGTACACTGTAAAAACATCGGTGTTAGATTTAACACCACGGGTGTTAAATCTAACACCGATCAAACTTCAATAAAGGACCACACCCACAGGTGTTAAAAATGCACTGTGATGGTGTTGAAAAGTGTTCACCTGACACTTCGTGGTGTTAATTTGACACTGTACCTGGTGTTATTTTGACACTGTACTGGTGTTAATTCAAAAATGACACCACATGGTGTTGATTTGATATTTGTTGGTGTTAATATCAATGGTTTAACACCCGTCCAGCTTCAATAAGAGACCACACCAGCTGGTGTTACTTTAGTGTAAATTCATTTTCAAATTTTTTCAGATATCTAGTATTTTAATGCAAAATTCTTGATCGCCTTGTTTAAATCAAAAATCAACAAGAAGTGCAGTTGCTAAGAAACTCTTCAAAAAACAGTTTAAAATTTGGAAATGACGCCCGGATGTGTTAATTTAACACCATAAATGAGCACCGAAAATTTAACACCAGCTCGGTGTTCACTATTTAACACCGGACTTTTTGCAGTGTATTAGGTTTTCAGGTTGTCCGTCCGTCCTTCCGTCCGACTTTAATTCCGTCAATGCCACTCAATACTGCTGCTGGGTATACGTCATAACAAAATAATATACTCGCAATGTAATAACACACTGCTGAACGGAGACCGAGAGCCTTTAGGAACAAAACAGATTTAAACTACAATCGCAGTTACATTTCTGTTCTTTGAATACCGGTACATCAAAACAACTCTTTACTAGACAGGTTTCTTGGTGGATCCATTCGATATATTGGTAGTAGCTTTGATCATTGTGAAGATGCATTTTGAGTCCTTCTGATGACTATGACTATGCCATTTTAAGCTTGAAATTGCTAAAGATAAATTACCCTTCTCCTCGCATAGAATCCATCGTTTCAAATGCGACGCCGATGTGGAGGTGATTCCTGCTGCCTTTGAAGGAGAGTTCTTCGCCACAAGCTGTACGGTGCTTCCGTCCACCATTTGTCTCTTACCGCAGATCGTTATTATCTTTTCACACTCCTGCGAGTCTTCTCGGCAATTGGAGATATGAAAAATATGTAAAAATAGTTCACAATAATTGTGTAACCGTTGTAAGTCGTAAGAAAAGACATTGAAGGCGTGCTGAATGGCAAGGGTATGTGGAAACTGATTCTTTATCAAATTCAACGTTTACCTATTTTCCGTAATTATGAATGATTGCGTCAACGATGGTTAAACCACGACAACGGTAGCAAATAGCTAATAATATCAATGATCACGTGACTGATGATAAAAACCTCACAGGTAATACGCCCTGAGGAAAAAAAAAATTCAAGGGTAAGATATCAGGGGAAAGAGTTGTCCGAGGTTAGGGAGTCGATGGTAAAACAAAACAAAAAAGTCATGGTGAAAGAATATACAAAGGGAAAAGGTCAGAGATACAAATTTAAGGGGTAAGAATTTTCATGACAGGAAAAACTTTGCAAGGTAAGAATAGCAAGGTAAAGTCTCGGGTACGAGATTCAGAGGATAATTGTCAAGAAATAAATTTTAAGCAACGAAAGTGCAAAGGACAAAATATCAGAGATGAAAAAAAAAACACGTCAGAAGTGACACATGTAGTATAAGGTATCCAGATGTATACATACGCTGCGAATCTAAGATGTGGAAAAAGACTTGAGAAACATTGTATCACCAAATCTCTTTTGAGAAACAAATTCAGTCGGCGCTTTTCAGATTTTTCATTTTCCATCATATTACATTGCCTTGCCGAGTGAGCTGAAAGTTAATTGTCAGTAACAACGCACTATATTTCCCCTCTCGAAGATTAATACATTTGTGACAGTTGTGAATGTGTATGATAATATGTGTACATTGTGATATTGTGTACAAACGTAATATAGATGAAGCTTTAAGCTTTCCACGCGGCTCCTGTTATCTGTATTCATAATAAGATTGGTATTTTCAGATGCAAGACAATAACATATTTTATAGGCTCGTACTATATAGATAGATGCAAAGCAATCAATAAACTGTTTGAGTGCAAACATAAAATTAGTTTGCTTATCTGACATTTTTACAAGCTGTATAAGACATGCCATATCCAAGCACTTTTACATAACAAATTCACCTAAGAGTCACTCCATCTCCTGAAACTAGGTCATTTTGTATTTCATAAAGACAGAAGGGCCAAAGACCTTATGGGTGCTGTTCGTTATTCCGAACGTTCGTTGATCCGAAACACCCAAATTCCCTATACCTGCATGTTCGTTAATCCGAAAATGTAAAAGGGTTCTTTATCCCAACATTTTTGGCGTTATTCCGAAGGTTCTTTATTCCGAAGGTTCGTTGATCCGAAAATAAAATAGGGTTCGCTATCCCGAAGGCCCGTTAATCAGAAGACGAAATAAAGTTCGTTATTCCGAAGGTTCTTTAATCCGAAAATGAAATATGGTTCGTTACACCGTAGGTTCGTTAATCCGAGGGTTCGCTGACCCGAAAATAAAATTGGGTTCGTTATTCCGAAGGTTCGTTAAACCGAATACATGTATATGATAAGGTTCCTTATTCCCAAGGTTCTTTGATCCGAAAATGAAATAGGGTCCGTTTTTCCGAATGTTCGTTAATTAGAAAATGAAAAAAGGCTCGTCAATCCGAAAAAGAAATGAGGCTCGTAATTCCGAAAATGAAATAAATCCACTGCTTATAATGACAAAATACGCTGTCATGAAAAAAAAACATTAATTGGATATTACGCAATGAAAATTCGATATTGTCTCTATTGGGCGGATAACACACGTGAATATTTTTAGGTAAGGCACGTCGTGTTGCGTGAAGAAGTGGTGTGGAATAAGAATCTTGATTTTAATTAAATGTGAACAATTACTTATTTGAGCGATTGGATTAAGAGCGTAGCGGACTGTGCAATTTCTTTTTTATTGCCTACCTTCAGACACCCTCACATTTTTAATGATTATAACAGTAACGACAATAAGACTAATACCACTTTAATACCGCTTTCAGTAACTCATGCATTCTGGCCGGCTCCTGGTCCGAGCTAAGTCAGCCTGCGCCAAGCAGTAAAATTTGCTATCATTAACTGTAGCAGAGCCGCGCTACTTTTACGATGACCCATTCATAAACTCGGTAAAGTGAAGGATAACTGCCATGGTAACTGAACTCGGGGAAGCTGTGACCTTTGACCTTTGGTCCGCTCCTGGTCCACTCCTGGTCCGAGCCAGGAGGGTTACTGAAAGGGGTATCGGTAACACTCTTGGCTCGGACCAGGGGCGGACCAGGAGCGGACCAAGTCGAAAATTCTGAGTTCATGAATGGGTGGGGGTCAAAGTGGCCCTCGCCAGGTGCGGACTATTTTGGCGCTTCTGCAGCAAGCACCGGGCGCGGACCAGGCGCGGGCCTGCCGCTGATCGAAGAGTTTATGAACGATAACAGCTCCAGGCGCGGGCCAAAATTCCTTTCACGGTCAAAGGTCGCAGCTTCGGCTGCTCAGCTCCCAGGCGCGCGCGCGGCACGCACATCAAATATCGATCGAAAATGCACTTCCGCTCTGTCCATGACGTGTTCAGTTACCATGGCAGTAATCCTTTACGTTACCGAGTTTATGAATGGCTCATTGTAAAAGTAGCGCAGCTCTGCTATAGTTACTGAACGTAACATTTACTGCTTTGCGCGGGCTAATTTAGCTTCGACCAGGAGCGGGCCAAAAATCCACGAGATACTGAAAGCGGTATAATACAGAGAATGACTATGGACCAGACTAAAAAGTAAAATTGATGGTAGTAATGGCAATAATTATCGATGGTAACAGCAACTTTAATTATTACTAGATTCATAGTGAAAAGTGTTGTTACCGTGGTATCAGCATTCCATATTAATCCGATAATGAAACGATCTGCGGCAGGGGTCTATGGCAATAACCTCCTTTGCAATTACCCCGGACCCTTCCCCTAACCCTAATCCTAGTTCTTAGCCTAATCCTAACCCTAACCCAAATTCTAACCTTTCACCTGACCCTAACCCTAATCTTAACTCTAACCGTATTACTAACCAATATTTCGCCGGGGTATTGTCCGTAGGGAGGGGTAATTGCCCTGATATACAGTGCGGCACAGCAACCAGGAACTGGCAGGGGAAGGGGGAGGGGGCAGGGAATGAAACGTGATCTTAAGTGGATGGTGCAGTTTCTGTTTATGGGGCTTCAGGTTTCCAACGTGTTTTTGATGATGGTGATGATGATGATAATAATGATGATAATAATGATGACGATGATGATAATGATGTGTGTGTGTGGAGAGAGAGAGAGAGAAACCTCTTATGAAATGTGGAAGAGCATAACTCATAGGAGGAATTCAAAGTTTATTTGACGAAAATTGGTTTTAAAATGGCTGAGATATCCAAAAATAAGGCAATAAAAAATGGGACCCACCTTTTGTTGAGATCGCTTTGTTTTAACAAAGTACACCTACAATTACATGTGCAAAATCGGGTTTTACACAGAAATGTTGCAGTGTCTTTTCGTATACACATGAAGTTTTATACATACATTTAGGCCCATACATGCATTTCTTCTTAGAAAATATATAACTAGAGAAGCACTCTGAGAGCGCAGACCTCCGCCAAGCATGCAAATCATTTTCACTACTGATCTTGTTCTTCCCTAGAGATATCAGTGATTTCCACCCATACGTACTTATAGCATTGTGTGCTGAAAGTTGCCTGATTTTCCAATTTAGAAGCCTTTGTTACGTCATAAACCCTCAGCTGCACGGCGCGCCTCGTCCTAGCAGAAACTAGAGCATGCACTCTAGTGCGCTCATGCAAACCTCAAATACGCGCAGCCTGAACTCCCAAGTTCATTGACCCTACTTGCCAAAATATCAAAAAAATCCTTCATAAATTCCCCCAAAATTCTCGGATCACCACCAAAAGTTAACCGTTTGTTACTTGTGTCATTCTCTACCTTTACTGCAAGTTTCATCCCAATCCGTTAACTCCTTTTTGAGTTATTTTGCACACGGACAAACTAACTAACTAACTAACGAACGAAGTGTTCAGTACACAAACCAACGGTAACGAAAACATAACCTCCCTTGGCGGAGGTAACTAGAGAAGCACTCTGAGAGCGCAGACCTCCGCCAAGCATGCAGCTCATTTCCACCACTGATCTTGTTCTTCCATAGAGATATCAGCGATTTCCACCCATACGTACTTATTGACCGATTCGGGTTCGTTGAGGGCAGCAGACATTTCATGGCACAGGGCGCAGCCATAGTGGGTGTCTCAGCCGACCCCCCCCCCCCCCCCCCCCTGCTCTCCCCCACCCCGGGCAACATGTTTATCGCGCACTTGTAACAGAGGTTCGCGCACTAAGCAAGCATTCGCGCACTCAGTACGAGACGCCCACTGGCTAAAGCAGTTTTTCATTCTGCACGCGTGCTAGTGTAGGGAAAGGGGTGGGGAGTGGGAAGGGGGGGGGGGGTCGGCTGAGACACCCACTATGGCTGCGCCCATGCCAAAAAATACACATAGCGCGTCACAGAATCGGTCAATAGGGAGCTTTAGATTTTGACGCGCGGACGTTTGAGCCGACGCTTGCGCTGGACGTTCTCCTCTCCCTGCGTCGTGTGGAAAAGTAGCTTTAGATTACGCTGGGACGCAACGTATAAAAAATACAATCGCGCCCCCATATGATCAGTGCATGAAGAAGCTCTCTACGTCGCAAACTGTGCGGACGTGAAAATAGCCCAGTACGCGTAGTGAACAACTCAGGCGACGCAAGCTAAAAATAGATTGACTTTACGCGCACTACTGCGCAAGCTCAGATCATGTTTTTTTTTTCCTTTGAACGTCCGCGCGTCTAAAATCTAAAGCTCCCTAATAGCACTGTGTGCTGAAAGTCGCCCGATTTTCCAATATAGAAGCCTTTGTTATGTCATAAACCCTCAGCTGCGCGTCGCGCCTCGTCCTAGCAGAAAGCGGAGCACGCACTTTAGTGCGCGCAGGCAAAAAAACCTCAAATACACGCAGCCTGAACTGCCAAGTTCATTGACCCTACCTGCCAAAATATCAAAAAATCCTTCATAAATTTCCCCAAAATCCTCGGATCACTACCAAAAGTTAATCGTGTGTTACTTGTGTCATTCTCAACCTTTACTGCAAGTTTCATCCCAATCCGTTAACTACTTTTTGAGTTATTTTGCACACGGACAAACTAACTAACTAACTAACAAACTAACGAACGAACGAACGAACGAACGAACGAACAAACCAACGGTAACAAAAACATAACCTCCTCCCTTGGCGGAGGTAATTACACGCGCATGTAAAAGGCGTAGAGCTAATAAAGTCAAGGGGATAGAAAGAAATTAAACGAGATGAGAAAATGAAAGAAATGCACTCGCTGTAGCAATAAATGACAGGGAAGAAGCTGAAATACAATGTGGGCCTACATTGAATTCCACTCTTCACAATAGTTTCACTGTTTCTGATGGCCGTAATAACACAAGAGCGTAGATTGCAATTAGTATCGTGGGCTTGAACCGAATACAAACGTTCCTATGTAACTTTTTTTTCAAACTCCTGCGAACGTAGTACGACTAAAGTCATAGCAAAGGCTATCATAATGGATTGCTAAAACGCAATTTATTTAACCTTTCGACAACTAGAAATGATACATAGCACTGACTTACATTTTGTCAGTTACCACGGCGGCATGAATTCCATGTGTTACCATGTCACAAAAAAAAAAAGTGGAGAATAGCATTTAACTTCTCACTGAATTCATGCAAAAATAACGTCTTACCTATAATAGTGACAGTTCGATTACATTCCACTCTTCACGGTGAAGCTTAGTAAAAGAGATGCTACATTTGAAATCTGCTTGTTGAGTATATTTGATTGTTTTTTGTTTAATAGCCTTTATTTTTCAGTCCACGCATGTTTTTTTTTTCCTGCTTGAGACATGTTGGAGTCGCAGAATATGATAATCATTTCAAATAATGAATGTATTTTCCTGACGATGATGAAGAAGTGAAGGAGGAGTGGGAGAGGTGAGCTCATTCTCCGGAGGAGAAAATACCTCTACTTTCATCATTAGTATACATGTGCAAATGAAATTACAAATTACGACGGCATTCTACGTCGCCTGGTGATAAAAGTTTGTATAGAATCGCGTCTATCTGTGTCTGCCTGTTTACATGTGTGTGTGTGTGTGTGTGTGTGTGTGTGTGTGTGTGTGTGTGTGTGTGCGTCTGCTTGTGCGTACACGTGTGTATGTGTTTGAATATGTGCGTATGTGTTTATGTGTCCAAAGAGAGTATGAGTATGCTGGTATCCCCCTTTCAAAGTGAATATGCCTCTCCTGAATTGTTATGATGTGGTGATGATGAATTTTAGACTACCGATAAAGGTGAGGCTATATCACCTAAGCCTAGGACGAAGATGATGGGGGTGAGAGCCGATAAGATGGGCATTAAAACAGGAATTTTAAAGGTTCTATGTACTTGACCTCAATACACACACTCACACATATGCGCACACGTATCAACTAACGGTATATTGATTACAACGGGTCTCGGGCAATTACCCCGGACCCTTCCCCTGACCCTTATGCTAATACTAATCCTGAAACTAATCCTAACCCTAACCCAAACTCCTAACACTAAACCTAACCTTTACACTAATCTTTACTCTAACCAGTAATTAGCCGGGGGGGGGGGGGGGTTAATTGCCCCCTTGGGGTAATTGCTCGGATTACAACACCACATTTTGTCACTACATGAATTTTACTCTATTAGGTTTTTCGGAATATCAGAGCCTTATTTATTTTCATTCTTCATTTTTGGGATCAACGAACCTTTGGAATTACGAACCCTATTACATTATCGTATTAACGAACCTTATTTCGTTTTCGGATTAAAGAACCTTGGGAATAACGAATCTTATGTCGTTTTCGGATTAACGAATCTTCGGAATAACAAACCTTCGGAATAACGAACGTCCGGATTAACTAACCTTCGTAATGACGGACCTTCGGAATAACGAGCACGAACAACTCTTTTGTTTGCAATAGTAAGACCCCGTTAACAGTGCTAGGCTGGGCCGAGCCGCGGCCGAGCTTAGCCTCAATTGCGAGGCCGGAATTTTGCCCGCAATTTTGTCCGTTTACACTACCGGGCTCGGCCGCGCTTTTGATTCAAACCATTCAATATGTTGTCGTAGTGGCGCTCTGCTTGTAAACAAATGGAATTTGGTATTGTCTGATTTTCAGACCCTTTGCCAAATGAGTTCCGTGGCGACGAAGTCGCCGTTCGGGCAAAGGCCTTTGCCGAAGGAAAAAATCCTTTGCAGGACAAAACCATCTTAAACTATACTAGATTTCGACGTTGAGGGGGTTAATATCCTCAACAGCGAAATAGTACAGGCAGAGGTTTTGGAAGCCAGACTAGAATTGGCCGCGCATTTGGCCCAGTTTACGTTTACACTGAGAAAAGGCCGGACTCGGCCGCGGCTCGGCCGCGACCGAGACCACCTCCAGAGCGTGGCCAAATGCTTGGCCTCGCATTTGGCCTTTTGCGCGTTTACACTGAAGCGGGGCTGGGCCGAGCCGCGGCCGAGCCTCGCACTGTAAACGGGGTCCAAGTGCCACACCTTTCCAGGCAAGCCTTGCGTACGACTTGCGAAGAACGTTTTTACTACCCGGAAGTCCCCGCTGATGACCCGCACATGACAGTACCTAGCACGTATCTCATCCGTAGTCGCCCGGAGGTGCGCACGTAAATCTTTTTACCCGCAACTATGTTTAGGCCCTTTCACACCTTTCCGGGCAAGTTATGCGGGCTTGTTGAGTGTAGGGATTTTCCAGCATACCGGACATTCCTGAGGGCGGAAAAGAATTTGAGCGAGTCAGTCCATGTGTCTTACTTGCTGGACGCGTTCTACTTAAAGGACAAGTCCACCTTCATATACATGTGAATTGAGTGAATGCAGCAAGATTAGTAGAACACATCAGTGAAAGTTTGGGGAAAATCGGACGGTCCGTTCAAAAGTTATGAATTTTTAAAGTATCTGTGTAGTCACTGCTGGATGAGAAGACTACTACAGTGTATGATGTCATATGCGTACAACCATATAAAGAAAATAAAAAGAGAATTTCACAAAACCTTACTTTTTTTAATAAAGTACACATTTCTTCGACTTGTTACTGACATAAAAGGGTAATATTATTCCCCCTGCCTTCTGAAAGAGAGAAGTCAAGCGTTCTTTTGTTATGCGAGAAAAGTGAAACTAAGTTGAATTTTCTTTATTCTTTCTTTATATCGTTGCACTCACGTGACATCACAAGCTATAGTAGTCTTCTCATCCAGCCTTGAGTGAGCAGAAACTTCAAAAATTCATAACTTTTGAACGGATTGTCCGATTTTCCTCAAACTCTCAATGATGTGCTCTACTAATATTGCTGCATTCACTCAACCCACATGTCTATGAAGGTGAACTTGTCCTTTAAATTCTACTAACGAGTATTCTGTGTGACCTTTGTACCAGTCGCGTGGGGGCTGACAACTCAGCGAAGAAATTCCTCTGAAGGAATGGCCGAGGTCCCACAGAATGTCATTATCTTGGCTGCATACGGGACTGCGAAGTACCTCCACAAACCAATTTAAAGAGGAGGTGCAAAAGATCCAGCTCCGTTAGAAGGATGCATGGTTTTTACTCGCACGTAGTTAGTTTTTATGGAGTAATTGCACAGCACACTGCACATCACTCTAAAGTACGACGATACACCTCATTGGTGGACTGTACTGGAATGGAAGAAGAAGAAGAACTACAGGCGAGATACGCGATAGGTCCTGTCAGGTGCGAACCAACTACGGAGAGCTCCGGGTAGCAAATTCGTTTCCCCGCAAGTCCAGCCGCAAAACTTCCCCAGATGTGGTATGACAAGGCCTTGACCATGCTCAAAATTTGTTCCGAGTGAGTCATGGGGGTTCGCTCGCAGAGGTACACGCAGAACACCAGTATGAGACCCTTAGAGCAGCACCTCGCAGGCAACTCCAACGCAGGTACATCTCAGCACCTGTAAGTCGCTCGTAACAGAAAACGGATCGGTTTCAAAGCTCTCACGCAGGTCACACGGAATACACGCAAGTAGAAGGTAAGTAGTACGTGTCTAGTAGGTAAGAAACAGGTGCGAAACTCGCAAACATTCTTGTCCGCCCGCGGAAAATTTTCCTGCGTGCGGAAAATCCCTCCTCTCAACAAGACTGGCTAGCTTAAAAGGTGTGACACGGCCTTACAGATTGAAATTTCGCTGGATTTTTTCTGAGACATTCTAAGACGCCTAGTCGGGGATGCTCTTGGATTTGCATATTAATGTGTAAACACAACGGACAGAACTTGAAGAGAAACGATACTTGACAGAATCTATACAAAGATCCTCATTTCTCATTGGCCACTAAAACCAATCGGATTGTGTTTCTGGAGTAATTGTCCGTGACCCTGAAATTGTATTTGGGTTGATTCACTTTTCTTAAAGTTACCATTTTTGAGGGTCCCAGCGTAATTATTCATTGTTTTATTCATTTATTTATTTTTTCATTTATTTATTTATTTATTTATTTATTTATTTATTTATTTTATAATGGAGGACTTACGGTATAACATTGCTCCAGACCTATGCAGGCAACGCCAAAAACACAACATTAAGATGAATTGTACAGAGGAGAGCAGCGCGATTTGTGATAATGATAGAATGATAATTGACCTACATCATCAAGCATCATCGTTACAGTTTCATGTTGTCGTATATCTAAATAAGGCAACCTCCCAAATATATTGTGAGTTCTAAAGTTCAGGAGTGTTCAAGGCAAAACCAAGTTGTAATACGTTAGTAAACAGAAAAACAAACAAACCTCAAACCCAAAAGAAGTAATACTCTCCTCAACCCTCTGTAACCCTTTGAAGGAGGTATGTCGAGATAACATTCACAGGTTACCCAATAGTCTATGCACCATTTTCGTCAAAAGGAATAATAAGTATATGCGTCTTGTTTTGTCGTCATTTCTGTCATCAGAAAAAGAACATCAGAAGCAGTTCTATAACATATAATTGAAATGATATTTCAGAAAAATTACGGCAGGAGAAGGAAATTAAAAACCAAAAAACAAACAAGCAAAGCATCGACAACGTTGATGTTTTTGGAGATACCGGATGACAGAATACAGCGTGCAAAATCAACTTTATAAAAGCAATTGAAGAGTTTGTTCGCAAAAACCG
The DNA here is from genome assembly GCF_040938485.1 of Diadema antillarum. Lineage (NCBI taxonomy): Eukaryota > Metazoa > Echinodermata > Echinoidea > Diadematoida > Diadematidae > Diadema > Diadema antillarum. Next base: position 1,452,627 of record NW_027271017.1, on the reverse strand, counting down.
ATAAGTCCATTTTTTAAGATTTTTAAATACGGTCTCTGTCATAAAGTACAAAATAATACACTTTAAATGATATATTGGTCACTACATATAAAGCTACATTTTTGAAGTTATGGTCAAAAGAAGCAAAAATGTTCTTATTATTTTCTTTATTTTTCTTGACCTTTTATCGCAAATATCTCCATTTGGCAAATATGGACGTATCGGTGTTTGCAAACAAACTCTTCAATTGTCTTAGAAACGAAAGACTTCAGGATAACTTACCAGTGAAATGAAACAAAATGAGCACTACAAAGATCACGCCCTTCATTTCAGAAAGTCAGCCCGGTTTCACTGTGAACGACCACACAGCTTGTAAATAACTGCTAATACACTACTTTGGGTTTAAATGTGATGACGGGAATATCACCAAGCTTGATGGAAAGGAGACGTATATCAAAAAACAAAGCCGAATTGTTTTGTGGATTCATTTTTTCCATTTTTAACTATTACCTCTTCTCTCATTTTATGCATATGTGTTTGCAACTAACTGCAGAGAGATCTATATTTTAAAAATTTATGGCAAGTCGTTAATTGCTGCACGAAGGTGATAACGTATGAGAGAGTTATAATAAATTGAAAGCGTATAATTTTCAAGCGTCATACTCAACCCCATTCTTTGCCGCGACTCTGTACTTTCTTTTTTTCGTGTGTGTGTGCTTAAATGAATCTTCAGCATATATTCTGCTGAAATAAGTCAACTTTTGCTGATAAAAATGTCTTCAATATGGATTACGTGCACGGAAAGAAGTCACAGAGGGCAAACCTCTTCATCACCCGCAGTTGCGGATTGATGGAAGCATGTTGATTGGCTGGCGTAATAAACTGTATATCTATAGTGACTGCAAAGGACTTAACCACCACATGGCGGGGCGGTGCAAGGACAGTTAATATGATTGGCAGTAAAACTTGCACATGGACGTGGCTGATGTTGGGTTGCACCTTTTTTTTTTCAAGCTTTCGGGCGAAATGCCCTTCTTCAGGATCTACAGAGTCAATGACAACAACGTATAAACAAAATCAACCTAAATGTTGAATCATTCTAAACTTAACTAACCTTCAATATTATACATTCAAAATATTCTCAACCTTCAAAGTATTCTCAACATTTCAATAAGTACAAAACATACAATATTGCAACATATTTTTAAACACAAAAAAAAAACGATCATACAATAATCGTACTAGATACAATCTCGGAACATTGACTGTGTAGATCCTGAAGAAGGGCATTTCATCCGAAAGCTTGAATAAAGAGGTGCAACCCAACATCAGCCACGTCTATGTGCAAGTTTTGCTACCAATTATATATATATATATATATATATATATATATATATATATGTATAATTGAGCTAAAATAACGCCAAATTTCAAAAGTAGGAATTACTCCAACTCATTTATCTTCCTTGAAAGAGAACAATTCAAGCTTTTAAATATGAACCCAATGATATACTAGAATTTTCCCAGAGGAACGAGTTTTTATTCGCCACGGAGGTTTACCATGTCCAGAGCAGCGAACGTCAGTGAAGAATAATACTGCACATACATTTGAATACCATTTAACATAGCTTGCAGTAATCTGATTCAATTCAAAATCGTAATGAAGTATCGTAAGGGATATGTGCTTGTGTTGGCAGAATATTAAGCTTGTACTCTTAACCTGTATGTAATGGTACAAAACTGATGATTTACCGAAATTCGTTATTTCTGTTGAAATATTACTTTTTCGCTAAACACGTTTTCCTATTTACGCGCATTTCACAGAAACTCAATATTTCGACCTCCTATTTCACTATCCCATATTTCAATCCTTACTCAGAAATAATAACAGGCTTTTTTAAGGTGTATCTGATCTATACAGTCTCTATAACCCAACGAACATAGCATAGTTTTCGTAACGGAGGTTCGCATATAGCTCAAGAACGTTCGGAACAAACAGGATATTGAACAATGCAGTTCTCTGGAGTCGGAAACGCATTCTATTCACAACAAACAGCAATTTCATGTCGCCAACAAACTCATCTGCAAAATCCTAAATAATTAAAAGCAATTCTCAATTATAAAAGCTCGTTTATCCTTTCATGCTGAGGAATCAAAGAAAGCATTTTTCCATCTCTCGGACATGAACGTACAAACGTACGTGTATTTAATCTCCATGACGTAGTCCATCTGATGGAACATTACGCCTTGTCGCTAGTATGTTCCATCAAGCAAATCAGTGAACTCGGTAATTATAACGACTACCATTTTTTTTTTTTGTAAATTTACGCTTTAGCTTAAAGGAATCAAATGAAATGTTATGTCTTGTCAGTTGTAAACAGGCCATCGGTAACCCCTGAAAATTGAAAAAGAAATATTTTCCACACACATTGCTTTCATTACCATTACCCAAATAATTTGGATGATTTTTTGAAAACATGTTTTATTATAACTCTAGATGTCTTAACTGAAGATCGATTATTGACCAAAGTCCGTATGAAAAAAAAAATGCAAGAAGATAGCTTTGAGAGTTGACTAAGTTCAAAAATTTAACACTCCCATACAATCGCGATAAAGGAAACGTCCTTGAGAGCTAAAACACTTATCAAAATTTCTTGATCACGAAGTAAAGATTCAGGTCCTGAATTTGTTATATAAAGTCTACAATGCAAAATTTGCTTATAACAAACACAGTCACAGCTGAATATGACAAGGAATTGACATAGACGAACAAAGGAAATGTGCTTCGTTCTCGAAATACGACGTTTAGCTGCGGAGGGAAAACGCTTCACGTTTCAGTGTGTCTAAGAAGAAATCCCTTGTGTTACACACTATCGAGGAGAATTTGTGCTATTACATTAGTCAGAAATAAGTCCCATCCTCCGAAGTTTCGTCATAACAAAACAGAGTGAGTCCATATAACTTGGATGGATAGTGTGACCTAAACCTATTACTAAATCATCACTTTTTTAATATGTGTTTTCAAAGTAAGCACAAAAACACAAACAACTTGACGGTCTTTCTGGTTCTTAAATGTAGAATTAAAAAGAAATCGAAAACAAATAAGACGGATTTGCAAATTAACATTGCTTTTCATTGATGAGTATAAATAACACAATGTCATGATAAACGGAGGATTTGCGTGTTTTCATCGGACAATATTTATATATTGCATTATTTTTGCTAATTTATGACGACATTTCGATGAATGAAAAAAAATTCGGTATAACGGCAGTGCACTGGAAATTCTTTTCTCTCTGTGTTGGAGCTCGATCCCTTCTCCGTTTCTTCTCATTTTCATTCAACTGCTTCCACGTTCTTGTAAAACATTTACGTTGACACGTGCCCCTTAAAGACTTCTTCCGTCATTTAATCCGTTTCGTTTCAGTATATTCTGAACGTGATTGCGCATGCACTTTTAGGATTTGCTTTCTTTTTCCTTCTTCTTGTTCGCAGCGTGTTCAGCCTACTTAGGGAATGAGAGAAATAAGAGTGTATTATAAAGGATAGGATATACAAATTGTACAATGTATGACAATTAAAGCGAACGTCCGTAATGGATCTCTCTCGACGTTATTTCACAAAATCACTTCGGTCTCAACAAGAACATTAATGCATAATTATAATATCAAAGCGCATCTGTGATAAAGTAGGAAAAATGAAAGCAGCATAAGAAAAAGCCTTCTTCTCCCTTACCTTGCATATCTGGTATTATGAAAAGCAAATGGTGTATCCGATTGATTTAGTTTTGGTTTTTTTGTTTTTTTTAAACAAAATTGTCAGTCCTGTTTCATCAAATTCAGTCCATCAAGATTTCATCCAAATTTCACTTCACATCCACAAGAGACCTGCACTTCCTCATACATACACATCGATGATGTATACTGGCAATTGAAAACCAAATAACAAGTCAAATTAATTGTGTATGTGCACTTTATAAGTGAGTGCACCAATCTTGGTGCATGTACAAATTAATAAATCAAGGTCAAATCATTAACATTTATTTGGCAATGAATTATACTCACATCACCAAATGGGGGTCATCCCACGAGACCGACTCCCACGATTCATACGGTCCACGAGACCGATATCAAAAATAGGTCCATGAGTCATACAGCCCATGAGTTATACGGCTCACGAGTCATACAGCCCATGAGTTCGACACTACGCACAAAAGGCTCACAAGACCGACACTAAGCAAACAAAGCCCACGAGACCAACACTACACAATAAAGGCTCACGAGACCGACAATACGCAAAAGAGGCTCACGAGACCGACACTAAGCAAAGAAAGCCCACGAGACCGACACGAGGCAAAGAAGGCTCACAAGACCGACACTAGACAAAGAAACCCCACGAGACCGACACTAGATAAAGAAGGCTCACGAGACCGACAGGATGAACAGCGCCATCTACATGTCAATTACAAATGTACCTGTACTGGGTGTTCCATGAAGGGGAAAATTCCATTTTATGGCGGGTGCAATTTCGTTACGCTGTCGAGCGAAAGATTGTAACTTACTAATAACAGCATCATCTACATATCAACATTAAGTATGTATTTGTACACGTGTTGCTTTTAGGGGGCAGTTCTGTCACGCTACGAGGAACGATATTGTTACCATTTTTTAACTTTTTTAAAAATAAAATTGTCCTCTTCATGAGACCACCCCCCCCCCAAAAAAAAAAAAGAATTTATGAAAATATGAAAAAGGACTAGAACGATAAATGGTTTAATTTTAGATGCCATCGTGCTATATCTAATAGGCTTTCCTAATTTCTAATTAGACGGTGGACAGGATGTAAGTTGTTTTTTTTCGCCCTTTTCTTTCTCGCTTCACAAGTTACGTAGGCCTTATTAGATATCCTATCTGCTTGCTTATACCCGCCTGCTTAGAGTTTAATTTGTAATTTTCTCTTTAACTATGATGTATGAAATTCAACGGATGAAAACGTTTGTTTTGGGGGGTTTTTTTGTCGCAGCGATTCACCTCGATTTCAGTGGCTTGTGTTTGTAAAATAGTAATTCTTTTTAAAACGGTACATTTTTCATGAAATAGAAAAGTTGTTTTCATGGATGCATCTTCTTTTTCCGAATTCTCAACGCTGCCTTAATTGACGATTACATTATTTTCTGTGAATTTATACCATTTCAATGCCTTTGCAGATGACTACCCCCTTCCCCCCCCCCCCTCCCCATATCATCAGTGTAAAGCAGGTGTGCACTACTACACTGACTATTTTGTGAATAATTTTCTTGCAGTTAACCTCATTTCATACCTGGGTATTTTTCTAGGTGGTTGATCTGAATGTCTACATCATTTTATTATCTTATTCTAAGTAGGTGTATACCGGTATGAGCTTTTCAGATAGGGGAAAAGAGGGTGTTTTGGAATTTTCGAAAGTAATGTTGAAGCATCTCATGCACTTTTACTGAATTGTGTTTATTTTTTCACAAACACTCACATATGCAAACACAATTTAAGATCTTGACCGTTCAGGGGGGTGAGGGAGGGCAATTGACGGGGTAATACCCTAGCATCTCTCCTTTTCCATCTCTTATACCTTCTTTATGCCATTATCTGCACAACCTATATATACAATTAATTGGTCTATAGGTGCTGCTGTTCATCCTGTCGGTCTCATGGGCCTTTTTTGCCTAGTGTCGGTCTCGTGAGCCTCTTTTGCCTAGTGTCGGTCTCGTGGGTCTCTTTCGCCTAGTGTCGGTCTCGTGAGCCTTCTAAGCACAGTGTCGGTCTCGTGGGCTTTCTTTGCTTAGTATCGGTCTCGTGAGCCTTTTGTGCGTAGTGTCGAACTCATGGGCTGTATAACTCGTGGGCTTATTTTACTTGACGTCGAACTCGTGGGCTGTATAACTGGTGGGCTGTATGACTTGTGAGCTGTATGACTCGTGGGCTGTATGACTTGTGGGTTGTATGACTCCTGAGCCGTATAACTCGCGGGCTGTATGACTCATGAACCTATTATTGATGTCGGTCTCGTGGACCGTATGACTCGTGGATGTCGGTCTCGTGGGATGACCCCTAGATATATATAATGTATTCTTAAATGAATCCCACAAGGATTGGAACAATCATCCCTAGCATTCCTACTGATTACCACTGATCAGTTATACTAGACATCCCTTTAATGCAAGTGCATGTATCAATTACACCCGTTTACACACATAAATCCGTCCCTGTCAGACCTTTTGCCAAATACTTGGACTTTTTTTTAAGATGGGTATTTAATACGCTATAAGATATTCGAGACAAACGTGAGATGAATGCACGGGTCAGGTCCACGGAAAGAAGAAAAATAAATCAAATCCAGGAACAAAAAATCTAAACATTGCTTAATTTCATTTCTTACTAAAAAAAAAAAATGCCAATCATGTGAAAATTGCATATCAAACGAAAAAGCGTTTCTCAGAGATCAAATCACGCTACCATATGATATGTCCTGTACGCATGCTCTGTTTCTGACCTCATAATTTGTAAACTTTTCCTCTTTCCTCGCAAAATCTCGCGAGTTCTTGTTGAAACAACGAACGAAAGTACGATGAATTGAACGTGTAATGCCCATTACCGAAAAAAAAAAATCTCTACTTTCCCGATCAAAAGTCTTCTTAAAATGCTACCAAAAGTGTGCATCACATCGTTGAATTTCACTACAACAAACGTGAAATTTCCCTCGTGAGGGAACGGAATACCCTCTTCCCAACCTCCCACTTAAAAGGTTCACACGCACACGCACACACACACACACACACACACACACACACACACCGAACAGGACATGACAGAGTTCACGATTTTGATACCCAAGCAATTTTTTCCTTAACCCATTAATCCCTAAAACATTGGAAATCGTATATCCTTTTTTTTAATATATTTTACCCCCCCCCCCCCTCATGTAAAAATAATGATCTGCCTCCACTTGGTCGTGTTGCAAATTCACATCGCAGAGAACTACTAGTAACTAGATGCAATGACCCCATGGGGGCGCCATTTAACTTTGGACATGTTGCGTCTTCGCGTAATCCAAGGGGGGGGGGGGGGGGTGATATCTCTTAGCGGCAAATACTTACGAACGTTGCGAATTTTTGGATTCGTCAACTTTTCTGACGAATATCGGGATTCGCCTCTGCCATTAGCGACATCAAGCAATGTTTAGCAACAAGCATATTATATATTCTAAGCGAGTGTCGTCAAAAGTGTTTGCGAAAGGCATTTGGTGACTATCACCACTAATCATTTTGTGAACATTCGGTAATCGTGCTAACTCCTGGAAAATTACCAGGCGAATCGAGGGACCCAACCCTACAAAAAGGATGAGGAAACATATCCCGGCATTCCAGTTTTTCCTGGCCGCAATCGAAGAATATTATCAAAATTTGATTTCGAGAATTAATATAGAAATGAATTTGTGCCAGGAAAGGGCCAAGCGTATTGCGGCCCTGGAGAACTGCTCTGCCTGGCTGCTACTATTACTACAACTATCGTGCAAATTAAAACAAAGAAAGGAAAAGTCTGGTCGAATCAAAGGGTCGTCAGAAAGAAGAATCACGACGTAGGCAACATCAAATTTAAATGGCAATTTATCATTTATAGCCGACAAAACTTGAATCATGGATGTCGCGGTCAACTTGTTGATGTGTACAAAACTAAGCGATAACTAAGAGTGACCGTGTCTTGGGTCGTATATCTGGTTCAATTACTGTTTTATGATATTCTTTCAGGCTCAATTTATAATGTATTTAGTTGGAATAAGAATACGCATCAGTTCTTCTCATTTGTTCTGCTGAATCGCATTATCTTTTTATTATTAAAAACGTTTAAAATACCCCCTCCCCCCCCCAAAAAAAAAAATTGAGACGGGGAAACCTCAACGTTGCCACAGTTTACAAAATTATTCAATTTCGTGTGAATATTGACGGCCTATGATTGCAGAGTACTTTTCCCTTTTCCTCAGAGAGAAACCACTGTTCACAGGGGATGCCAATGGTAGCGGTTTCCCCCGCTGGCTTTGAAGATGAGCGCACCGCCACGAGCTGTACCGCTGCTTCCGTCGACCATTAAAACTGTCTCTTACCGCAGGTCGTTGTCATCTTTTCAAAGTGCTGCGATGCTTCTCAGTCATTTAAAGGGGATGGCTAGTAACTGTTCAGTGGGAATCAGTGGGAATGCTGTGGGATGATTGTTGCAATTCTTGTGGGATTCATTTAAGAGTACATATTATATCTATTGTTGTGTGAAAATTATGTGCTTCAGAACGGTCTCATATTCAAGTATACAATGTGCAGTTTAATGCTCCGTCACCGTAGAGGCATGCCAACCTGGAAACATAAAACTGCACATTATTTGAACATGAGACCATTCTGTAGCAAATAATTTTTCACACAAAAGATGTATAATGTACTCTTTAATGGATTCCACAAGGATTGGAACAATCATCCCCCAGCATTCCCACTGATTCCCACTCATCAGTTACTAGAGCCATCCCCTTTAAGAGATAGAATGTGAACAAAAGATAAAAAATAGCAGACGGGACATGCTGGTGAGAATTATAACAATATTTATAACAATAGAAATAATACGATTATTAACAATGATACTAAACTCACCATTTACAAGACGCGATGGATCTAGTAACCTATTCTGATATAAAGCCACGATATGATAAAGCATTTTGTTACAAAAGTCGTCAGAAAAAAACTGGGGTTGGTCCAGAGGCCCAAATGCATCTTTCCAAGTTATCTTAATTATTGTTGTGTTGTCAGCGCAAGGTAAAGTGTGAGTGGTAAGAATACTAGAGAAAATATGCAACGGGTAAAGATCTCATTGGTAATGTCAGGAAAAGTGATTTCAGTGGTGAAAGAGTAAATGTTATAAAAATACCATGATACACATAGAGAGGGAAAAATATCAGGATACATTGTCAGGGTTGAAAATGCCAGGAGGAAAAAACTTTCATGGGAAAAAATGTGCATGATTTTAGTAACAAGGTAATTTAAAGTGATGGTAGGCAATAGGGGTAAGACAGTAAGCGGACCCGTGTCAAGAGTCAAATTATCAGCGACGAAAGTGAAAATAAAATAAAAGACCAAAAGCGTCAGAAGTGATATTTGGAGTCACCGTGTCAGATGTCATACTTATGATGTGCCTCTTTTAGACGTGAGATAGGGAGACCTAAGAGACATGGCTCTAGGAAGGCTGTGAAAATTAAGTGAATTGATCCACAACTCTTTCGAGAATTCACCTAGGTCAGTGTTTTGCAGATTTCCCAGAAACATCCACTAGTAATATTTTAGGATTTGCCTAGTGAGCTCACCTACATTGTCATTGACCTCACGAAATATTTTTCTGTCTTGCCCCTTTCGTTGAGGTGTACAGTTTTACAAACATGTATTATCGTGTAATAGAATTTATTGACGATGATGGCATGTATTTATATTGAAATGACAGTATAGATAAAATGAAATCTAAATATTTTTTCTTTATCTTTCCTTTCTCTCCTCTTTAAGCTTATCCTTAGGAGCCTTTGATCTTTATTGACAGTGTCAGTGTTGTTATTCATGAGCATTATACTATGACTATAATTTAGAATCTAGGACACGAACTACCCAGATATCTGTATTATTGTAGTAAAGTCTCTCTATTATTTTACTTTTTCCTTTTAAGTAAAAAACTTTATGCAGGGATCACCGGCTTTATTTCCAACACCAAGTCATGTCATCTCCAAGCACTTTGACATAACGAATTTGCCTTAATAGTCACGCCATCTCCTGAAACTGGGTAAATTTATTGTCAATAAAAAGTAGAAAGGTGCTAAAAGGCTTTAAAGGACAAGTTCACCTTCATGAACATAAGGATTGAGAGAATGCAACAATATTAGTAGAACACATCAGTGAAAGTTTGAGGAAAATTGGGCAATCGATGCAAAAGTTATGAATTTTTAAAATTTTTGTGTTGGAACCGCTGGATGAGGAGACTACTACAGCTTGTGAGTCATATGCGTACAACAGTATAAAGAAAATGTAAAGAAAATTCAACATATTTTCACTTTTTTCGCATAATAATAGAGCACTTGAATTGCCTCTTTCTAAAGGCAGGGGGAATAATATAACCCATAACATTTGTCGGTAACGAGTCGGGGGAATGTGTACTTTTTTCAAAAGATGAAATTTTGTGAAGTTCTCTTTATATTTTCCTTATATTGTTGTACGCATGTGACATCTAAGTTATTCACACACTGCAGTAGTCTTCTCATCCAGCGGTTACTGCACAAAAACTTCAAAAATTCATAACTTTTGAACGGATTGTCCGATTTTCCTCAAACTTTCAATGATGTGTTCTACTAATATTGCTACATTCTCTCAATCCTTATGTTTATGAAGGTGAACTTGTCCTTTAAACACTTGTGCCTTTTTGTTTGCATTAGTACTGAAAGACATTGGCAGCAATATGATTAGATTCGTACAGGTAAAAGCCGTATACGGATACAATGAACGAGATATCGAAGAATAAAACGTGTGTCGGGAAATACTGCAAATGCATTAAACAGTAAAACAGTAAGATATTGTCTAGAGGAATAGAAATTTGGATGAAATGTAAAAGTGGTGAATGTATGTACCCACAAGTTTGCATATCTCAGGTCCATCGTATCAGCTCCATACAAACAGTGAAAATGCCTCCAGACAGAGCTGAGCAAATACATCTGGGGATGAAGACATCACTACTCACTCACGTGGAGGATCGTGAAACATGCCTAACCAAAAACAAACCTGTGCAACCTGTGTCTACAGGAGAAATCCCGCACCACCACTGCCAAGAAATCAGCAAAGAACTCAAGAACAGAACTCATGTCATCCTGTAAACATATAAGGGTTTCCCTTGCAGAGCAACAAACAAAAAGGGAAACCCTCCCTCCCCCCCCCCCCTTCCGCGCCGACATGTCAGAAGCCATCGTATACTCCTGCCTCACGTTAAGCCCAGTACCAGAGTCTTATCAACTTTATTGTGTTGTTATTAAAGGGACTGTACAGTACTGGTTGAGGTGGGGATTTATGTTTTGAACATTCCTAAGTGGGATAATGAGAAACCTGTGATGAAAATATGAAAGAACATGTAATTTAAGAAGGATTCAACGTTTGTTTGATGAAAACTGTTTTTTCAAATGGCTGAGATATCCAAAAAAAAAAAAAAAATGATAATGACAAAAGGCGACAGGCCACGTTTTTGTTAGGATCTCTTTGTTTCACCTTGCTTTTGGATATGTCAGCCACTTCAAAACCGATTTTTCATCAAATAAACTTTTGATACCCCTTAGAATTGCACGCTCTTTGACATCTCATAGAGTGGTTTCTGAATATCTCGCAAAACGTTAAAAGATAAATCCTCACCTCAACCAGAACTGTACACACTCTTTAAAGTAGCCATGTGCATGCATCTTTTGTTTGTTTGCTTAAGTGCACCAGAGACTCTTACGATGTTGATTTAGGTGCTGACGAGGCTTCGGCCGTATGGCAAGCCATTTTTTTTAAATAGATTTTCTGATATCACGAAATCCTTTTCGTGATATCGAAAATTCGAATTTATGATATCACAAATATTCATTGGTTTATCACGTACAACCAATTTTTGATATCACGAAATCGAATTCGTGATATCACAAATTCAATTCATGATATCACAAATTCAATTTGAGATCTCACGAATTCACATTCTTGATGTCAAGAAACACATTTTGTGATATCACTAATTCCAATTTTGTGATATCATTGATTTACATGGAATTTCAGGATTTATCTTGCGTAAGAAAATCATTTGATTTCGAGCATTAGTTTTGCGCAGAAAACCACTGTAAATTCGAGCGTTAGTTGAGCACAGAAATACACAGGGAATTCGAGCATTAGTTTTGCGTTGAAATTCAACAGTGAATTCAAGCGTTAGTTTTGTGCTGAAATGCATCTGTGATTTCGAGCGTTATAGTTGAGCGCATAAATACTAGAGGAATTCGAGCATAAGTTTTGCGCTGAAATTCAACTTTGAATTCGAGCGTTAGTTGAGCGCAGAAATACACAAGGAATTCGAGTGTTAGTTAAGTGCAGAAAATCACTGTCAATTCGAGCATTAATTAGGCGCAGAAATACACAGGGAATTCAAGCATTTTAGTTTTGTGCTGAAATTGAAATGTGAATTCGATCGTTAGTTTAGTGCAGAAATACTCAGGGAATTCGAGCATTAGTTTTGCGGTGAAATTTAACTGTGAATTCGAGCGTTAGTTGAGCGCAGAAATACTCATGAATGTGTATTTCTGCGCTCAATTAACGCTCGAATTTAAAGCGATTTTCTGCACTGAACCAAAGCTCGAATTCCCTGTGTATTTCAGCGCTCAACTAACGCTAGAATTCACAGTTACATTTCAGGGCAATACTAACGCTCGAATTCACAGTTACATATCAGGGCAATACTAACGCTCGAATTCACAGTTACATTTCAGGGCAATACTAACGCTCGAATTCACAGTTACATTTCAGGGCAATACTAACGCTCGAATTCACAGTTACATTTCAGGGCAATACTACACTGTTAGAACGCTGTGTAAAATTTCGTTGTTTAAAATATTGTTGTTTAAAATTCTACACAATGTTGTTTAAATATAGAAAATTGGAGCTTGATTGCCTTAAACAGCGGTTGTTTAAAAACAATTCGGAATGATTGTCCAAACAATTAAACAACGGTTGTTTAGTATTGATGGGCAAAAGTCATGTGATAGTCATGAGCCAATCAGCGGGCCTGCATGTATCCTTCGTCGCAATCGATCGCCGCCGGGCGGCCACCGCGCCACACACACACATACACGTACATCACACGTTTATGTATATACGTATAACTATACAGTAGCGCGGCTATTCATCATGATGGACGGCGGTGACGATGACTGCAATGCAGCTATATGGAGTCACGAACATTCTCAGCAAATGGGGTCTAGCTATAGAAGAACTTTGCCAGTCATTCCAAGGTATTTATTTATTTAACTGATATAGTTACATCGCTTCATGCCCATCTGTAATTTGCATGATGTATGAAGCTAGTCACGGCTCACGCTTTGGGTTCTTGGCCGGGCTGCGCTACGTCTCGCCTTCATGCATGTAACGTAATAGATCTAACAAACTGTTAATGTTAACTGTTAACGTTTAACGTTAAGTTAGGTCGTCTGTACCGGTACGTACATTATGTTTTTCAACCAACTCGTGCTTGTATAAACACTTGCATAATTCAATCCTTACATACATTTTCAAAACTTCACATAAAATACGAATTTCTTTTAAAAAACTAATCATATAAATCAGCGTACGGAATATTCCCATTGTTGACACAGTACAGTAGCCTATAAGATCCTCGTTGTAGATCTACAGTATTCTAAGTTGTAACAGGCAACCGTATCACATCATGCACAAGTATAGGCGCAGTGTCCGAGTTCGATGATGTAGATATCTAACAAGTTAGGGCATGCCCAAGTTTATTGTAGTTAGGCATAGGGTCTAACGTGACGGTTAGGGCCTAGCTAGGTAATGCTAGGGCCTAGTCAAGGGCTAGGCCCGGGCCTATATTTTAGACTGCTAGTGCTAGTGCTAACTAAGTTCAATTACACAATGACCTGTCTCGATCATTTCCTACCTCATAATTTAGAACTTTTACGCCATGGTCGGCTGTATGATAGCCCTACTACATCGACCACCCTCTTGTAATAAACCGACCGTGTATTAATTGGCGCACTGAACGCATACAGAGTAGTACTAGTACGCACTTCACTGCACGCAAAGCACATAACAATGGATTGGCTTTGACTGTTGATGAGGATGGTGTGGGAAAACGCGAAAATTCACCGTTCATTAACAAAGTTATGGTTTTAATCAAGGACAAAATTTCGAATGAATATTTTCACCGAATCGTAATGTAATGTCTATGGAAGTTTCTAAAAAGCTTCGTACAACACGGTGTTCAATACAACTCGGTTTGCGTGCATTGTCAATGCAAAAACAGCGGTCGATCTCAAGGAGCGTTACTGCGGGGAGCTGAAACGAGGCCACGTAAGTTCGATGGCGATATTTTTGCACTGAAACTTCGAATCGAAAAGGGAACAAAGGCATTTGATAGCCTAGCTCTGGATTTTCTCAATCACGTAGGTCAAGTTTTTTGCATGAATTTCAGTGTTCAATATTCTTATCAAGCAAATGAACATTAGGCGGTCGATGAGTAGTAGGTCCAACCGGACAACCAAAATCTACTGTAAACATAACGAACCCCCTAAAATCCAATAGTAAAGTGCAAGTTAAGTTCTGCTACTTTTGCTGGAGCAATTCATTCTTTACTGAGCATCATTGCCATCAATGATGCTCGATGAATTAAGGTCTACGTAAGCTTCCAGTAGAAAAAAAAGGCCTAGAACCCCTATAGAAAATGAAGATAAAGACAGAAAACAGATTGTGGTGTTTTTAACGCACAATATAGTCTATGCACCACATGTAAACTTAATGCCTGTAGTAATAATATACATGTACCACCTTAGTAGAGTTCTATTTGTTTCGTGTAGGTAGGTGGTTTGGAACCAATTTTTGGCACTTTTGTCACTTTCGAATAAGTTTCTATGCAAAGATTAGGAGCTTTCTTCTCAGTCTGTCAAGATTTCCATGCCAAACGAAGCACATCGTGCAAATTCACACAAACTTGTGAGAAAAATGTTTATAGAATGAACATTTTTGCAGAAGCTAATGATCATGCATAATTCACTCCATCATTTATGTTTTTGTTATTACTTGAGTATTACATTTTTTTTCCATTTGGTTTATAGCATTCTTTCTGGGCCACCCTTAATATGATTACAAATGCAATCTTGTTCCCTAATTTGTACAGATCAAGCAAGACTTCAGCCAGGAGATCATGGCTGAAGACAGGATGTTTGCAGCATGGCCATGTATGCTGACAAAGTACTCTAGTATGGGGAATCAAGATGTCCATCGTAGCAAACGCTGCTTATTCGTCACACGGGTGACACCGATGGCCTTTCCCAAGGTACATTTTAAATAGTATTGCTCTGTGTAGAGATTTTAATCTACAGCCCCAGTACCACCCTTTCCTTTTTTGCATTTGAGTTGAGGTGAATTTATTAACAACATACTTACAGTATGTACATGACTATAAAAAAAATTGTTAGACTGAGAAATTCATTCAATGCTTGTTAATTGATTTCTAAGACTTTCGCAAAAACCTGCAAAAACTGAAGTGGATCTGTAATTTCAAAGACAATATCAAAGAGATCATCCGGGCTCTTGATGACTCTGCTTTGTCCATCATTCAACTTGCATGTCATGTTCCCGTATTTGGTTTTGTTGCCGATTCGACATCATGAGCTTCCTTGGCATTTATCATGCACTGATCGAGTGACATATTGCATGCCTTTAGATCTTCATTGATGTACACACTTTTCATGTTCTCTTTTCCTTTCAGACTAGAATGCCCAGAATACAGTTTGTTCCTTTTGTTTGCAATAAAGTGGACTGCCTGCTCTTTCCTTCTTGCCTTTTCCCCAAGATGATGACAAGATCATGAAGATGAGATGTCCTCTTTCCAAATGTCTAAGCCAACTTCCTTCGCAACATTTGACTCGCCCTCAGTAAGCTCTTCCTCTGTCTCCTCAGCCCCCTCTGGCAGGCCAGTCAGGCAGAGATTGTCCCTCCTTAGCTCATGTTGGACCTCGTCCTGCTGGAACTGAATCCTCAAGAGATGACATGTGGATTCAGAACATCTTTAATTGTGCTCATACAAGCTTCTTTCGCTCCTAGCTTGTATCACATGCGGTAGTGCAGCTTTAATGACTGTAACTACAGCTTGGACAATTATTTGGGAGAGGCTTTCTCCTGCCCCTCTCTCACATTATAGCACCTCACGGCCACACAGTTCATGTACACTGAAACTTCTAGACGGTTTGTCCTTGCCTCCTTCATCTACCATTCCCCTTTTCTTCTCCACTGCCTGATCAACTCACATGATAATCAAGCTTTTGTCATTGTAGGATAACATTAACAGAGAAGTCTTTTATGAACTATTAAAGTTTTTGCATTCTTTTTCCTACTACTTGGAATAAAAATCACTGGACCTTGAACATCCCTTGCTCTTGCTAATCTAATTAAGATATATGCATATTAACTAATCTTGCTTTATGCAATGCCAGAATATGACATGAACCTCCTGCAAAAGCCCAAATGTCATTCATATTGCAATAGTCTTTGGTAAGCACTTAACAGTAGTGCAAGATTATTCTTATTAAGGCACTGGCTGTCAACACCATTCAACTTTCTTTCATCCAAGTTCATGGTAACTCTGATTGCTGCTTTGTAGAATAGCATGATGATTATTACAGCATTATAATTCTAATGCTTGGCCTTACAAGTTTGGCTCTACTCATCCACAATTACTTGCCCGTCTTGGTAGTAAATGCCGTTGCCAGAATCAGTCCCTCATTCAAAATGTGTAGTATTTTCTACAATACCCTCCAAACAACTTTAAAACAGCCCCCCCCCCACACACACACACAGTTAGTAATCCTGGTTGCAATCAAGTACAATGTAAGTACATAGCTAGCATCTGAATATGAGCTGATACTTGTCAGCATTTCTCTTTATCAGCCTTGATTGTGTTAATATTTTTAAAGGGTATATTTGTACTTATCATTCAAAATACTCCCCCTGTGCCATACATTTTGCTCCACAGAGGAAAAAGAGACGCTTGCATTCAGCATGCTGCCGCTAGTTTGCCGAGGCTGGACTGCGAGGGTGTGGGGCAAGTGCTCCTTTCAGGAGTTGGAGTTATTCTACGACTTTCAACCTGTAAGTACCTAACTGTTCGGAGGCTAATCTTCTAAAACAAGTGATGTGTTGCCCTCTTATTAAAATGATGAGATGGACTTTGACATTGCAATACAAAATATAGAAATCATCAAGCTGTGGTCCATAGTTACAGAAATTCCCAGTTTATGCTGTTTCATTTGTTAGTTTAGTCCATGGATTCTACATATTTATGCAAATTTACTATGTTGCTAATGTATGCTGTGAATCACAATAATTTTTTTAATGAAAAAAAAATCTTATATTACATAGTCAACATACATATTTACTTTATTTTGTGCCTGACTGCTCAATCACACACTTGTCCAATATCAATATGTCCTTTTCATTTTGATAAAAAGGGGAAAAAATTCGCATGAAATGCAAAATTGGTCCCAAATGTCGCCAATAAGGAATATTCCATTCATTAATAAATATTGCACTTGACCTATGGTATAATTATATTCAGCAAGATGCTGGAAATATATCACATACCACTCATATACATCCAATGTGATACAGGGTGTCTCCCCCCCCCCCCCCATACCAAAAAGAAAAAAGACCTCGCATACTCCTTAATGTTCCTACAATGTAAGTGGACACAATTGATATACTACTAGTATTGGAAAGAGTAACTTACCCAAAATAATGAAATGCAATTCAGAAGTAGTTTTTGTTTGATAATACTTTTTGCCTGGGCTTGCCAGCAATAAAATTAATTGCCTTTCAGAAGTTCCCATAGGCCACACAGTTGAAAATTCATTCAGCCAGGTCATGGTTAGCCCTTGCAAGAATAGAAAATGTAATACATGGATGTTATATACTACATAAAATACCTAATTTAGGGTATATGTTTGCAAATGAAATGTTGCAGAATTTTGCCAGGCACTTTATTATGAACTCTACCTTGAACACTGGAGAGGTGTGGGAAATATATCTGTTCTGATGGACTTCATTATACATGTACCAATGCCTCAACCCAACACTTCTGCGTAGATTATTTCAAGATTTTATCGAGATGTATATGCATGTTTCTTTTCCACTTCCATTTCATTTTACAGGAGGGCACAGACCTGGCTTTCTACATTGGACAAATTGACAGGAAGCAGAGACCACAGCCCTTCATCTTGCTGATGGGAGGATCCTGGAAGAAGCCACTGCAAACCTTTGTCATTAGGAAGTTTTCGCTACACGACGCGAAGACCGAGAATACGAGGAAGCGATCACTTGTGACAGTCCCCGTACTCTGACTCCCGTCCCCATATCTATGCAGTTTCGCTTTCCTGTACAGGACGGAGGCGTGGGGACAAGATCGCTGATTGGTTGGCTGACTGGCTGGCTCACTCCTGCCCAGCATTGGGACCGAACGCTATTTTGGCCAAGTACCGTACTCGTTTTCCCCCGGACGGGACGTTCCTCAGATTTGATCATGTGCAGAAGCAAATTTCGCACACGACACGCTCAACTCCCGGCCGCGTTGTGCTTGCGAAAACTCCCTATTGTAGAGAGACAGGGATTCTTGTTTCCAACTTTGACAAAGGCTGTGGACTGTGCATTCAAAGTGCATTATGTCCTAGATGTAGAGTACCAGGCTCAATGTTTTGCTGCCTGGCAGTTCGTGGAGACAGTTGTGTACAAAATGCCTGGTAAAGTGACGTCCAATTCTGTGAGAGAGATCAGCACATACCTGAACTCTTCAAATCAGGAAGATTAGATGCGTAGAATGAGATTTTCATGGTCATCAGAAGTTTAATTGACAAAGTTGACTTTTAGGTCATTCGTCAAAGCAAAGGTTTGGCATCTATGTTTTATTTGTTTATAACTCAATAAGTAATGGATACATGTCACATGGAAAGATCAAAGGTCATGAGAAGATTGTCCTATTAGTGGGTAATGTTGGCCCTTGAAAACTTGTGATAAAGATGGGCTAGAAATGAATTAAAAAGGGTATTTTGCATAGTAGTGACTTAATGAAATATCGGGCAAGATCTTCACAGGTTTATACTGAAGCATGACAGTCAATTTTCAGAAATATAGCAATTGTGAAATTAAAACCTCATATCTGTTGAGCATAATGGAGGTGACACTCTGTACTGAATGTGGCCTTCATAAAATTCAAGATGAACTGTTTCGTAGAATGTATATTTCCATTATGAATTTATTTCATTGTATATAGAGTAATCTTCATTACTGCCATCTCTATCACAGGAGTGACAGAGATGATCTTTGCTGGACAGATGTGCTGTACTTGGCACATCCCAGTTATGAAAAAAAAAACAACTGTATGTGTTGGTAGCAGGTATGACTTCTCAAATTACACCAGTAAACAGGAGTAAATTTCATTATAATTACAATGTACTGTATATGTTATTTGGTCTGTTCAGATATGCTGAATATGGGTATGGAGTAGAATTTTCACAAGAGATAAAACTTATTTCTTAATGTGAATGGTTTCTCCATCTGCAGTATATTTACAGTCATCATTGTACTGTCAAGGAAATATAATCTAATAACCCCTGACTTACTATTGCAGATGTTCCCCAAAAGCATTGCAACTGAAATGATTCAAAATGTTGTTACATCAAATTGAACATTGTTAAAAATGATCTAGTTAATAGAGAAGCTGTGTAGTGCAATACCTTCAGTAATATTTTCTTAGTGGGGCAACAAAGTACAGTGTTGGGACAGAAAAGCAAATCCTTAGAGGGTCATTCCCTTATGCTTCGCTTATGAGATTTCCAAGCGCATGTAATAGTGACAAACACTTCAAGAACAAAGTCAGTGGTTCTAAGAAAATCAGATAATTATTCCAGGAAATAAGACTCATTCAAGATTTATCTTGTCTTGTCAGGGTATGATCACTATAAAACTGGATAATGTGTCTGTAAGGTGTGCATTGGACTGTAAAAGCATTCTGAAAAATTACATTCTCTGTGTACTGTTCATTCAGTTAGCCCTTTTGGACCCATCTGAGGGCAGCTGATGGTCCCCATGCACCCACACAATATGAGAAATGAAGCAACAAAATATTCAATGTGGCACAGGTATAGATAATCTCAAGCTGAACACATCCATGTTATGCATAATAATTAATTCTTTAATTATTGCATGTTTCAAATTCAATTTGTCATTGCAGTTTAGTTGAAATATTGTGAAATGTGATTTTTACGGCGTTAAGCGCCCCATTTGTATGTAAGTGGAATCAAAATGTACATTTGACAATACACTAATCTTTAGATGAGTCGAGGTCAATTCAGCTGGGAAATCACTTAACTCAAGCATAACAAAAGCTCGTGATTTTTCCTCTGCAGTCAAACTGCATATTTTTACTAAATCCGCGCAAGTCGACACATTTTTCTCGGTTCTCGAGAACTTCGACTTATCAAAGGTTAACTGTATAAGAAGAATTGTTACTCTGTATATATTCTGAAAATGGATGAGACAATTCTTGATTGGCTCAATTTGTTATTTGTAATAAGTTTGCACATCGATGGACATATTGACCGATTGAAGGTTTTCTAATGATACGATGTCAGCAATATAGACAGTGAAAATGTGCTGAAATATATAATTGGCCAAAAAAATAAATATTTGTGTTATTGTGCTTATATACAAGTGAGTTGTACAGTAATATGGGATTAAGAACTGTTTAAATTCTAAACATGAATATTTAATATTTGCTTTAAACAACCCAGTTGTATAGAATTACTTTTAAACAACCCGGTTGTATAAACTGACTTTTAAACAACAGTTGTTTAGAGTTTTAAACAACTTTTTTTAAACAACTCAGTTGTATAAAATTACATTTAAACAACAGTTGTTTAGACTTTTAAACAACTTTTTTTAAACAACCCAGTTGTATAAAATGACTTTTAAACAACAGTTGTTTAAATTTTTAAACAACTTTTTTAAACAACCCAGTTGTTTAAATTTCTTTTAAACAACAGTTGTTTAGAATTTTTAAACAACAGAGGGTTAAAAGTTTAAACAACTACGTGTTGTTTAATTTTTAAACAACAGTTGAGCGATTCACCGGTTAACTTGTGGTTGTTTAAAATTTTAAACAACCTTGTTGATTTTTTTCTAACAGTGTAACGCTCGAATTCACAATACTTACGCTCGAATTCACTTTGTATTTCTGCGCTCAACTAATGCTCGAATTCACATCGATTTTCTGCACTGAACTAAGGATCAAAGTCCCTGTGTATTTTAGCGCTCAACTAACGCTGGAATTCACAGTTGAATTTCAGCACAAAACTATCGCTCGAATTCACTTTGTATTTCTGCGCTCAATTAACGCTCGAACTCACAGCGATTTTCTGCGCTGAACTGACGCTCAAATTCCCTGTGTATTTCAGTGCTCAACTAACGCTCGAATTCCCTGTGGGGAATTACTGATATCACATATTCGAATTTGTGATATCAATAATTCAATTTGTGATATCACAAAATGGAATTTGTGATATCAGAATTTCGCATTTTTTATATCACAAATAAGAATTCTCGATATCCCAAATTCAAATAAGTGATATCACAAATTTATTTCGTGATATCACAAATTCGGATTTGTGATATCAAAAATTCATTTTGTGATATCACGAATAGCCATTGGTTTTTCAAGTGAAACCTGTTTTCGATATCAATAATTCGAATTTCTGATATCACTAATTATTCATTGAGTAATATCACAAATTGAATTACTGGTACCTCGACTTCGAATTCCTGATCTAAACACAAATGGAATTTGTGATATCAAGAATGGATTTTGTGATATCACAAACACAAATTAATTAAAGTTTATGCGCTACACTTACGGGAATTTGTGATATCACAAATTTAATGCTGATATCACAGATTGAATTCTTGATATCAGAAATTTGATTTTTTTTTTTGACATCACAAAATGGAATTCGTGAAATCAGAAATTAACTTTAAATGTTCGAAAGGCTCGCCATTCGGCCGAAACAGATTGTCCCGCTATATACCCCGTTCAGAATCCCCCTGTCTAGTAGGACCTCTGGAGCACATGCTAGATGAAAACTAGCTATTTTTTATACAAACTCAGTGGGTGGTAAGAGAGACCCCCGTTCAGAGTCCCCTTGTTGTCTAGAATGAGGTTCGCATACATTTCTATGGAAATCAGAAGGCTATTTTTTTCCACCACAAACAGCGCTAGTCACTGGAAGTGTGTGCTGTGTTTACGCTAGTCTGGTTTTCAAAACCTCTAGAAGTTGTGCTGTGTTCACGCCAGACGAATGGTCTCGGCATAAACACGGCGTGAACATAGTCTGGTTATCAGACCCTTTGCCAACTGTACTCCTTATAATACAAAATGCACCCTCCGCGGATTTTGTTGCCGCCCTTATCAAATGAAGTCACCGTTTTTGTCAAAGGATAAGACCCATCAGCTTAACTTGCTACTTCTTTTGTTGTTAGAAGCAGTAAATGTTTTGAAAAGGAAATAAGTGTGAGAAAACGGTCTGAAAACCAGATTAGCGTAAACACAGCACACACTTCCAGTGACCAGCACGGTTTGTGGTGGAAAAAAAAAACCCTTCCACTGATTTCCATAGAAATATATACGGACCTCACTTTAGACAACAAGGGGACTCTGAACGGGGGTCTCTCTTACCACCAACTGAGTTTGTATAAAAAATAGCTGGTTTTCATCTAGCATGTCCTCCAGAGGTCCTCCTAGACAGGGGGACTCTGAACGGGGTATCATGCTTGGCTGTCTAGCACGACATTCACGCCAGACTCGTGCCAGACTCACTCCAGACTTGTGCTAGATGCTTACGCCGTGACCTTTCAGAGTCCCCATCGTCTGGCGTGAACACAGCACAACCTCTAGAGGTCGTGCTAGACAAAGTGGGACGCTGAACGGGGTAAGGCAACGCCTTCCATCCTAATGTAATATAATTATCATAATATGACCGTGCATCATAGAAAGAACAAAAAGTAGCACGCGCTGATTTTATTTGATGACTGAAAAAGGTGAAATGGGTCAACCTAGCCACTTTTGACTTTTTCATATTTTCTGAAAGATTAAGTCTTAGACATTTTGCTAAGGTTTTGTATCATTAAACAAACAGAACGTGTGATTTTAGCAGATTATCTTAAATACTTTTTTTTAAATAGTGTGATTAGGTATGTCTTTAGAATCCCCCTTTTCATCTCCTAAAAACCCTGTTTACGGTCTCTACTTTCAACTCTAGTAACTTTAGAAAAGTTAATGCTACTGCTTTGTAAGTTGGAACTTATCATGGACAGAATATGTTAAAGCAACCTTTATTGTTGTTACTCCAGTGGATTACATCCTGTTTTTTGTCCCATTCATTGCACAGCTAGCACGGCTTGGTAATGATTAAGCGCTTGAATAGACCCTGCACTTCAGATCTTCTTTTGTGAATTCACACTTTTCCTGCGTGAGTGCATTCTGTCTGATATTTAGATAGGTTAGCGCGAGAGCCCGTTTGATTTGAATTCTGAGTCATTTTAAAGCTTAAAGAGTGCTCGTTTAGAATATGCTCTGAACTAAAAACTAATGTCTGGTGACTTTTTGTCAGTTTTGTGATTCATGTTCATATTATTATATGTATATGTATATTAGTTATACATATTATAATTTTATATGTATGTATTGACAGCAAATCTTGCACATAATAGACGTGGCTGGTGATGGGTAGCACCCCTTTTATCATCAAGCTTTCGGGCGAAATGCCCTTCTTCAGGATCTACACAGTCAATGACACAACGTATAGACAAAATCAACCTAGATGGAAAATCATACCAAACTTAACTAACCTTCAATATTATACATTCCAAAATGTACTCAACTACATATCAATAAATGCAAAACATACCTAAATACAACACATTTTGTGACAAAAACAAAGAAACAAACAAACAAACGAACATACCATTACTAAATACAATCTCTGAGGAAATCTTACTCTATTGGTGCTGAGTGTGGTCTTGTGATGTTGTCTGTGTGAAAGTTATGGTCGGGTGTTTGTATTTTGTGGAGGGGGGGGGGTCTGTGTTGAGGCTCGTTCTCATTTAATAAATCATAAAGTACCAATACTCAATTTCTGAATTATCCGACAATATAAAAACGTCCAAATTACAATTACAATTTCTACATATAAATGCACTTCTTTTAATACATACGAACATACACATCCGCGTACATAAATCATTCTATTCATACACATAAATCTATGAATCCAAATACCTACTTATTATATGTATATATATATATATATATATATATATATATATATATATATATGTATATATAGCCCAAACACAACACCTCACCCTAGCAGGCCTAACTCCAACCACCACCACAAATGTTTCGGTTCCCCACAACCGGCTGCAAATTGACTGCTGGCATGTAACCGGGCCAAATGTGAAGTGTGCATCTCACACCTCTTGACAAAGGGCAGAAAGCCCGAAAGTTTTAGTAAAATCACTTGTGAGGATTCAATTAAGCAACGTCTACCGCCTCCTTACTCTCGTTATACACACTCCAAAAAGATTGGTACCGTAGGGTACCGTGCCATAAAGGAAGCGTTCGAGCGGCCTCTGGAGGTACCTCAAAAGTTCTTATTATCGTTCTGTATTTTTGACTCAAGTAAGAGGGATTACACTTTCTTAACTCTTTTATTCGCACCTCCAACTCAGTCGACAGAGTGCCGACTTCGCATATCCTGTTCAAAAGCACAAAGCCGCCCAAACGGACCTATAAATCGCCAAATGCCACAGTACGATGAAAGCGTTCTGTTTGTTCTGTTTTGCATGCAAAAGTAATGCCCCTACAATAATATGGGTACTGGTCATTTGAAAGAAAACTCGATTGTAGATTTGTCATCAAAGCAAGGTTTGACATTTTCTCGACAACTTTGTTTATTACATTTTCAAGATAACACAAATCTACTTTAACTTAGAGAGATTTGAAAAGCGGATTGTTTCTCCAAAGCATGACTACATTGGTGACTCAGATCAATGTGGCACACAAGGGGTTCACACCAAGCACATATTCAAAGAGTTAAGCCACGGGGTCATACACAAGGCCCGCGCTTTATACGCTGCAAGCTTCTAATATCTAGTACAAAAATACGTGAACCTCTTCTGGCCCCCAATAACTAATACCCCAGTAGGCCTATAGTTGTGTTTCTTGATGGCAAGTGTAAGGTGTCTTTGTAAAAAGAGAGTGCTGGAAAGCTTAATATTGTCACGCTGTATAATAACTTATAAGAAACGTAGAAATGATTGGATACTGTCTCTTACGTAATGATGTTAAGGAAAATGGTGTTCAAATCTTGTAACTCTACACTGAATAGGCTTACTTTTTCGGAAGCTCAGATTTCTGTCATTTTTGCAGTACTGATACAATCAAAAATTTCTTGCTTGTTTCTTTTTTTAGTCTCAAAGTCAGCATGTAGGCTGTTATAGTTTGTATAATTATGTAATCTTGCCGAAGGGATTAAGGTTAAAGGA
Organism: Diadema antillarum; assembly: GCF_040938485.1. Classification (NCBI taxonomy): domain Eukaryota; kingdom Metazoa; phylum Echinodermata; class Echinoidea; order Diadematoida; family Diadematidae; genus Diadema; species Diadema antillarum. Next base: position 1,427,216 of record NW_027271017.1, on the reverse strand, counting down.
TGTCTATGCATGAAATTCAAGCGAACCACTTAAAATGATACAAGTACACCACAAGGATTTATTGCCAACAAGTGAACTGATGTTTACACAGTTGATTTAATCAAAATGTACAAGCGAAGCAAAGTATAGTCGGTAACCACTTTTACATCCTGCATTCTACTGACAGATTGTGAATAAAGTCGTACAAAACTGGTTAAGTTGTCATATCCATAACATATTCTTAACCAGGATATTTACCAGAGTCCTACACAACATCAAAAATAATTTCTTGCTCACCATTGATTTATAGTTTATTCAATTCAATTCAATTCAAAGGTTTTTTTTTCACTTCTTTCAACAGAATGTACAAAAAATATAGATTTGACATGCGTTTGAAGGAATGATACATATATAGCAAAGAATAACATTTGTCAATAATCATTACAAAATTAGGCATTTTTCATACAGACATATTTATACATTCTGCGAAAAAAGTGGAGGTACCCACTCAAAAGTCTATGCTTGTACAACGTGGGCACCTCACAGGAGGAAAAACAAAGGTGAAAACTTAACTACAAGTGTGCGGGATGAAAAAAGAAGTGGAAAAGGGGAAAGGGAAGAAGCAGAAATACAAGAAAAGAGACGAGACAACTAAAAACAAAAAGCCTAGATCAATCGATACATTCAAAATCAAACCAACATTCATAGGCAAAATCACATTTTCAATTTACGTCGCGCATTCACTCGATAAATTCACGATTTTTTTTACAAGAGTAACCGAAACGGTCTACACAAATATACATAATGACGCGACAATGTAACTAACACAAAGTGATGAAAAGGAGAAAAGACAAAAATAAGACATTCTATTATCAAATCTAATAGACATCTATTTAGGCTAAATTTAAGGTTTATCAACATTCTGTGAACATGGAGTTACAGAAAATCTCCGACAGAAAAAAAAAAAAAAGTTTTACCACACAAACAGAAATAATGCGACATGAAATTATCATCGTATAAAAGTAGCACCACACTTTGTAACCGTGCATCACAAAACGAACAAAAATGCGCACCCCTTGATCTTACGTGAGGACTAAAAAAAAAAAAAAAAAGTGAAATGGGTCAACCTATTCAATCTTGAGTTCTTCATATTTTCTGGAAGAGCTATCGTTTTTTTTTTAATATTATTCTTTAGCTTGGGATCATGGCATGAATGGGAAAGTGTGTTTTCAGCAGTTTTTCTACAACCCTCTTTTTTTTTTTGGGGGGGGGGGGGAGAATAGAACGATCAAGTATATGTCTCAGAGTACCCTTTTCATTTGGAAATTTGTAAATCCTTTACACACATTTCATTTTCAAGTCTAATAACTTGAAAGGGTAACTCTAATGCATTAAAAGTTGGTATTCTTCGTAGACAGAGTGTGTTGATAGACCGTGCTTAATTTCAGCTAATCTGATAGCCCCTTCATTGTTGTTGCTCCGGTGGTTTACATGCTGTGTTTTGTCCCTTTCATTGCACGGCTAGCACGCCTTGGTAAAGATTAAGGGCTTGAATAGACCATGTACTTCAGAGCCTCTTTTCTCAGTTCACACTTTTCCAGAGTGTGTGCTTTCTTTCTAGTATTTAGATATTTTAGGGGAGTCCATTTGAATAGAGTTATACATTTATTTATTGATTTATTCAGTTTTCTTTACCCAGGGGAGCCCCATCAGTGGTTTACACGCTGTTATCCTAGGGGGGCCCTGCAACAGAATGACAAAATATAACAGTTCAACAAACACAAAATCAAGGGCATTCCTTTTTACATCATAACATCAACACAATATCAATACTCTATACAAATCGTTTAAAGCTCAGAATTTGCTCTTTAAGAATCTGCCCTTAACTAAAACATCCATGTCTGGCGATTTTTTGTTGGTTTTGTGATGTAGGGTCACATAGTGTCGCACTGACACCTGAAGATAATCTAGTCAACAACCGATTTAAATCATCAATGATCACAGACCACTTGACACAAAAAAAAAATGTCTACAGCATAGAAATTCGTTTTGTGACATTAACAGCATATCACATACTGCCCTAATTAGCTGAATATAGAAGACTAATAATTATGATTGCTTAGCATGATTAAGATTGACAAGGTACCACCTAAACTCAGTTTACTTCAATACTCCTCTAAAATATCCATCTAACCAACAAGAACATAATCTTTTGATGAACAACTTTTTCAAGTCATGTACATGGTATAATGCTACTTGACTATTGTACATTCGCAAATTAGCTCATTATGGTATTTACGATATCTAAGACACTTGCATCATTCGAAATATTCGAAATTGGTGTAGTGAATGGATTCTGTTATAGCAAACCCTTCACTCGTTAACTCTTCACCAGCCTGAGATATTGGACATGCTTTTAGTAGTAAAACAAGTCGGTCCTCAACGGATTAAAAAATTTTGTTTCCCATGTTTTCAGGCTTCCTGTATGACAGCAATAAATAATTTACATATTTTACATATGCTAATTTCGTAATTACACTAGGTTATAGAGAAATTCTCAAAGGTGGCAGCAGAGCTAAATCTACTTCAATATCCTTATAGAACGCGTATAAAAAACAAACAAACAAACAAACAAACAAACAAACAAACAAACAAGCAAACAACAACCACCTTGTTCTTTATCCACTTTTCCAGGCCGTATACAGGGTCTACTCGCCTAGAACTTTTATCTACACAACAGGCAACCAGGCAACAATTATCTTTTTTGTTTCAATTCAATTCACTTCGTTTCTCATTTTCTGATCAAACAATACATGTACAACAATATTGAATTTTACAATACGGTACCAAAAAAAAAATAATCATTGAAATATATCTGGTAGGAAGTATAAATTTCACTTATATGATGCGACACTGAATTATCTAAACACACATATTATGTACACACACACAAACACACACACACATACTCATACATAGACAAAAACAAACACATCAAAAGCAGCCTTTGCAGAAAACCTTATATGCTAAAAGAACCGTAATGACCATCGATATTTATATTAGTCAATGCAAGTATGTAATTTTGATTATCCATGTAAACGTCATGAAGAGACGGGAAGGAAGTATAGGTACTGCTCAGATTGCACGTAATTTTCGGATTCGTTTATTTCAATAATTGCTAATTAGCCTTCAGCCCAGATACATGAAATATTGTCACTTCGATTCACAAAGCAATATTAAAGGTTCCTACTGGAACAATTTTACTTAGCTTGCTATGTTTCTATTTCTGACACCTCCCTACGCACAGATGATCAATTAGTGTACGCTTTCACAATATCAAAATGATCCACATCATCGTACAAGATATTTCGTACTTTATCGTTCTTTTGTAGCAGAGAATATAACGTTATGAGCCCTGATGGTAGTATTTTTATCTGCAATATATTATTGTTAGTAATCATCACGAAAAAGGGTCCGTAAAAGTGGCGAATAACACACCAGGAAACTCTGGAAGGACGCAGATGATAAATCCCCCGATCTCCTATATGAATACTCACATAATCCCTGATAACGTCACACCAGTAAACTTCCATACCTGTGTACACATACAAAATACAAAAATCTCTTTCAATATTGTGTAGCCCTTTTACGTTATATAATGTGAGAGACAGCACCGAAACTATTCACTTTGCATCGCTCTGCATCACTAAATTTGTGTTAAGCCCACACTAGCCGGATAACTTGTTGGTAGAATCTGATAATTACATTATCATTGTATTTCAGTCTGTTTCTTTTTGATTGCCCAAGGTAAGCTGCAGGATGACAGTGCAGTCGGCAATGATTTGCCTGAAGTCTCTTTTCAGCTGGTATTATTACTGCAGCAGTACTAGATCATCATCAAACTTATCAAAATAAAGGTTAAATTCTTACAGTTACGTAACTATGTTGCCCGGGTGACAAGGAATCTTGTAAGCGCATTACAGGTGGCTACTTAGTATTTCGTTGTGCTCTCGTATATTTCATTTCTTTTTCTTGCTCTTTTTGCTCTCTTTTCTTTTATACGTCTCTTTTCTTCTTTTCATAGTTTTCGTTACTAGGTTGTTTAAGAAGACCAACATTTCATCTATACAGGGACCTATACATTACAAGTTTTGCTTTTTAGTAGGCCCCCACATTTCATGTTTGCAAAATTGTCTTCTCTTGTATTCTTTGTAATTACGACGCTATGTTCAGTCTTTTGTCAAAAATCGATTGTGTCATGTTATTTATGTTTTGAGATGTGTAACAATAAATCAAATCAAATCAAAAAAGGTAATTAATCTTATAGGTTTCGTATCTTTTATACGCGTTTGATGATATCAACAGAATTTTACCGAGCGAGGGAGTTTTGAGTTTCTACAGTGTGCTTAAAGATAGGATACTATTTCAAAACATTCTATTATGGAGACCACAACATAGGTCTCAAGGAACGGGGAACTTTTCCTCTTTTCGTTGACAATGGTATAAGTGACGATTATCATGTATGACGGAGCACGTTGCTTTTAAAGACAGCAATGACAATTTGCACTATTTCCAAGTTAGTTCATTGTTTTATTTTATTTCGACATATCCGTATGCGTATGTAATTCCACAATTAAGATAAAAAAGAAATTGAATGCAAAATGTTCAAATATAATGGATATTGGTTAATGATCTTTAAGGAAGAAATGGTTCGGTCCTATTACGTGCTTAATTGTAGTAGCGATCGGCAGTAGACTTTGAAAAAATGAAATGAAGACGAAGCCCAACTTACGTTTCAGGTATTACAAAATAACAATTTCACGTGAATGAAAGAAAGAAAAAACTAGCTTTCACAGGTTTCAATATACAGCTTCTTACGTTCGAAATTTATGCGTATGTAGTGTAAGAGAAGTACGTTTGATGCAATCACATTCTTGACGTGTCCATCAAATGTCACTTGCATGATCGTATTCGCATTAAGGACCAGATAGAAAAGTCTGTGGATGAAAGAAGTAAGAAGTAAGAATATCTGCCACCTTAGATTTAGGATTAAACACATATACATTTATTACTAACTACCCATACCTTTGGTTTTGCTGTAGCCCATTACCGACGAAAGCGACTTATGAAAGCTTTCGTTACTGGATATTACATTTACTGAGAACATCTAAATTTCACCAACTTTTGACACTATACAATTCACACCATTACTATCTGATTCCGATCTGACGTATCTCCAAAATACGTTCATTTGTTTGCTAAGAGGAAAAAGTCAGGTATCAGTTGAAAAGTGGTTTTTGACGATGCGCGTATCTTTCGATCGATACGAGATCTTTATTCATCTTTCTCTTTCTTGTTCTCTGTATAATATATACATATAATGTATTTTGAATTAAACGACCGCTCTTTCGTGCAGTAAACTATCACTATTTTTAATGTATATAAAAGAACGTGTAATCTACATCCTGATTTCAGCAACCATGATCATTATTCACAAAGATGCCATGACGGGCAAAGACGTACAGCTCGGACAAGGTTTTGACGTTGCACCATTGAGGGATATTAGGTAAGGAGCTATAAAAGCTATAAATTCAGAAGTTAGGCCTACCTGTTTTTGATGTCAAGATGCATTGTTGAGTTTAAACCGGAATTGTGTAGCCTTAGAATGTTACGTATTGGCCCTCTGCTCATACCTGTGCGCAAGACTGTCAAGGTATTTCCGATTTTGTTGTAGTTCAGCATGTAAAGTTTGTGATCCGAGTGGTCGAGGGAGAGGGAGAGGCCTTTACCACGCAAATCTTAAAAACCAAACATGACAAAACAAAAACAAAAAGATAATCATGACATGCTTTGATTTTTTTTCTTTTTTTTTGTTCATTCCTGATTGACTATAGGAACCAGCTTCATCGAAACAAGATGTGAGAGTGTTACACCTGACTGGGTACCACTTGCTTATTTGGCTACGTCACGTGTAACTCTATTAACACGTTTTGTGAATCAGGGGCAGTAAAACATGGTATAACCCCGCATCCACCCTATAAAATTAGTCTCAGTCAATTTTGTTTTCACAGTGCGATTCCGTACGTGATACTTGAGGGAAAGGATATTCTGAAATGACAAGAGTAATGTTGTTGATTTTTGGCTAAACGGACGTGAGTGTCCTCGATATCTATGTACTATACTCCTTACTGTCAGTGATACTGGTGGTTGCTGAGTCTAGAAGAGTAGTCCGGATGACCGAGTTTGTGCTCTCACAAATCCAGTACACAGCCTTCTCAACAGGGTCAAACGACAGGACAGTAGGTGTCGGTGAGGGTGCTGCCCATCTATATGTGCTGAAACTTCCGAGTTTTATCCCCCCTTGCAATTCCAAGTCCGCTACAAAAAATAAATTGGCTGTCGAGATGACTGCAAAAGAGCGCTCCATCAATGGCGAATCTGACAAAACCAAATGTGGATAATTCCTTTCATATTTTCATTGTTTCTTACATCCACAGGAATTGTAACGTGAAGAAGAGAATCTCGTGTATTGTACAAAAAAAAAACAAAAAAACAAATCGAATCACGATAAAGAGGATATTAGAATTCCTCCAATACAGTCAGGCCGCAGCACGTATGCTCATAAGCCGATCCGGCAAGATTTATTCAGCACTCTACTCTCTAAAAAAAAAAAATCGAGTGAAAATATTCACTCTTGAAGGAGTGAATACAAAAAAGAGTGAATTTAGAGTGAAATTGGAGTGAATTTCGAGTGAAAACATTAATTTTCACTCATTTTGGAGTGACCTCAGGGATCACTCGAAGATTTTGGAGTGATCCCTGACGTCACTCTAAAACGAGTGAAAATGAACATTTTCACTCGAAATCACTCCAATTTCACTCTAAATTGACTCTTTTTTGTATTCACTCCTTCAAGAGTGAAAATTTTCACTCGATTTTATTTAGAGAGATAGTTGACGATCTTTGCGTTCCGAAGGTGACTGGTGAGTGCGAGATTTTGCAAGAGTTTGACAGGGCTATGGTTTTCACAGTGTAGTGACTTGTACATACATTCATTATGGCTACAAGTCACGGTAAGTTGTTCTTTAGACTTTGATCTTTGTTTTGATACCAGATTTGCGTGTGATATCGGTTTTTATAATGACGACATAATTAGTTGAATTTGCGTAAATTCTATACCTGTTCTTCACGGAAGATTTTGTCGTGTAAAGTTCCTTTTTGGTTCCTGACCAGATTAAGAAACTGTTGTTTCTGATCTTTGGCTTTTTCGTAGAGAGGAAACTTAGATGCTCATCGTTATATTATATTGGAGTCAAGGAGACACACTCATGATTTATACTAGTTTTTTTTTTTTTCGTTTTGAAATGTCTATAAATTTTACTCCTAAGCCTAAGGAAGTAGGAAGTATGCTACACACAACGTGTACAGTGGAACGAAAGAGTGTAATTTCAGCGACTGGCGCGCGCTGTTCCAAGCTTCTAGTCTGTCGTACACGCGTACCACGCAAGTCCGAAGCACAGAACTTCATGCGTGCCTGTACGCAAGCATGCGCTATGCACGCATGTGGCATAAAATCGTAGCAGCGTATAATGACGTAATGCAAGTGTTGAATGCAAGCGCTGTCCAATGAGAGAGCTTACTATCGTACTCTTGAGATTGCACGGTTTCAAGCTGACCAGCACTGACATCAATGTATATTTTACAGGTTCCTGACCGGATTAAGCAACAAATTGAAGACCTGAATATAAGAACGACCCAAGTCCAATTTTTGGCCAAATTCAGTTTGACATGGGAAATTGTAGCTTATGCATGGACTCATCTTGTGTATAAATGATAAATCCTAATTACCCCCGGAATTGCCTGAAATGAATGAGCTAAATCTTATATTAATGTAAGAATGAAGGACTTGGGTCATTCTTACATTCATATAATAGCGCCCTCTCTCATCCTTCTCTCATCTCTATAGCAGAATATCATGTAGGCCCTATATGAATCAAAGAACGACCCAAGTCCACCACCCACGAAATGGTCTCTCCACAATTAACGTAAATGTTAATTGTCATAATAATATATGCTCTAATGTGTATATACAATGTTGCCTTCCCATCACAGTTAAATAGAATATTATTGGACAAATAAACAAGACATGAAGTTTTTTTTTTTTTTAGTTTACTCGAAATGGTCTTCCATGGACTTTGGTCGTTCTTATATTCATATACTCAATTGTCAAGATATTTACATGGATACAAAGATTAAGATATGGACTACCAAATAATGCATTTTCATTGAGACGCAAGGCGAATTTGGTATTTTTTGACGTCTTGAACTTGTACTACACGAATTACTTCTTTATCATTTTTCAAGCTCAAATTACGCTGTGATATTTTTCATTTACAATAATATGAGTAACATGTGACGATAGCTTATATATTTTCCTTGAATTTGATACCAAATTTGTGAATATAAGGTTTATTTTTGTTGCCGAAAGCTCAAGGACAAAATCCCCTTCCGCAGCTCAATCATTACGTATGCAAGCCTCGAGTGGGCTTGCATACGAGTTGAATAACTACGAGCGAATTATCAGGTGCTGCGGTCTGACTAGATATATGGAAAGAATGCTACAGATTTATTCAGTGTCAGCTTCTTTAGAAAACTAGAAAAACACTCTGAGAGCGCAGACCTCCGCCAAGCAGCTTCTTTCCACCGATGATCTTGCTCTCCCCAAAGAGTTTTTTCTCCTCTCCACCATTGGGGAAAAGTTCTTCGGGCTCTTCCATGATAGGGTTCAGTGATTTCCACCCATAGGTACATACATACTGACAAAACGCCCGATTTCACGATATAGAAGCCCTTGTTACGTCATAAACCATCAGGTGAGCGGCGCCCCGCCGGGGGGGGGGGGGGGGGGGGGGGGTCACCCGGACACCAATTAGCGGGATATAAATCTCGAGATTTGTATCGGGATCGGTATCTCGAGTTTTTTGCACGTATGGAAAAAAAAAATCGAAAATTAGCGCGATAAGCATCGAAATTTTGCGCTAATTCCTCAATTAGCGAGATAATTAGCCCCGCGCCTATCACGTGTGAACGGTAGGGTTTAGAATCTCGAGTTTTTATATCCCATCATTCAATGCGCACATCACAACAGTGAGTACTCTGCGAAGAGGTCCTTAACCTCTTTGGCGCACTACAACAACAGCGCGCGACCCACACCACGTATATTTAAACAAGAGACCCGGGGATCACGCGCTCACCTGAGTAGGCCTATCGCAAGTTCACCTTCCACGCATTCTTGCAGACTCTTACCGGTGAACATTGGAAACTTATGGTGGGGGTAGCTTTGAGAGTGGGGGCATGGTGTCCATTTACATATTCCATCACACTGGTAAAAGTACCTACCAAGTGCACTGTACTTTGTCGAATGTTGGATTATGCAGCTTGGGGGAAAAAAGACTTAAAGCCCTACCACGTTTGATTAGAACTAGAGAAAAATATGATTTAGTATTCATTCATTTAGGAGGTTTGGACCCCTGGGGCCTCCAAGAAAAGCATGGTGCCCATTAACACACTTTGAAATCTTATCCCCATAGGAATGCTACTTGCCTAGTTTGGTGAAAATCCGTTATGTTGTTTTCAGCAAAAAGATGAAAATTTAGGCCCGCATTTGACCTCCCCCCCCCCCCTTCCATCCCGCTTCCTTGGGTCCCAAGGGATTAGAGTGGGGGAGGGCAACTCTGATTTTCCCATGAACAAACTTGAAACAACAGTCATCAATATAGTGACTCATTGTATCAACTTAGCTCAACCACTTCTGGTTCCAGAAAAAATCTGTAAACATCCCTTACACTGGGGGGGGGGGGGGGACCCCTGGGGCCCCCAGGTGGGGTATGGTGCCCATTTGATGGAATTGAGCTTCTATCTCCCTAGGGATGCTACATGCCACGTTTGGTGAAAATTTGTGATAGGGTTTTCCAGAAAAAGATGAAATGTACAATTTTGGTCCAAATTTAGGCCCCCTGGGGCCCTCCAGGTGGGGCATGGTGACCATGTGATGGGAATGAGATTCTTTCCCCCTAGGGATGCTACCTGCCAACTTTGGTGAAAATTGATAATGGCATTTTCAAGAAAAAATGAAAATGTACAATTTGCGCCCCATTAGGACCCCTCCCCACCCTCCTCCCCTTGGTCCCAAGGGGGGGGGGGGGGCACCCCTGATTCCGCTATGAACAAACTTGAAACAACAGTCATCAATGTACTAATTCATTGTATTAACTTAGCTCTACCACTTCTGGTTCTAGAGAAGAAGATTTTTTAGGATTCATTAATTTTGGGGGGTTTGGGCCCCTCTGGGGGCCCCCAGGTGGGGTATGGTGCCCACTTGAACAAATTGAAATCCTATTCCCCTAGGAATGCTACCTGCCAGGTTTGGTGAGAATCGGTCCAGGGATTCTCAAGAAGAAGATGAAAATGCAAAAAGTTTACGCACGACGGACGACAGACGACGCACGACGCACGACGCACGACGGACGCCGGACGAAGAGCGATCGCAATAGCTCACTTGAGCCTTTGGCTCAGGTGAGCTAAAAATTATGTCAAAGAGAAGCGCAGGCAGTGAAGCGGGCTGTGTGACGCAAATGCAGGTTTGGCTGTCATCTCGATCGGCAATATTAGCGGGGTACGTGTGAATAGTCAAGGCGCTAATTCCTGTAAGAGGCTTAATTAAGGAGTTCGTTCAACCCACCCCGCAGAAAAGGTTTGACCAGACAAGGTGGTAGATGGGACCTCCATGAACATCCCCAGGTAGTACAGTACTCTCCACATAATCGGGTTGGCTCGTTTCTTACCCGATTAAGCGGAGTACCCTATTATCAGAAGAAAACGTCTCATTCATAATTGGCACACACAATGTATATGTACATGCATTGTACACTGCACCAAACACCTTCACTGTATGTTTAACACGCGTGCTTGCACGGCACATTATACATACCTTACACTTGCTAAGTCACGGGCAATAATTTACACTCTTTTTATGGACAAATATGTCTTCAGAAAACTTTGTCGTTTGACTATAGACTCCTCGCTAACACGCAGGCATTTTCTGAAATGAACACGTCTATTTGCGTGCACTAGTCACGTAGAACGTCGGGTTACTTTTCGAGAAGCTAGTGACTGGGGAAAAGCAAAATTATATATGGAGGTGTGGTGCATGGCTTGATTTTTGTTGCAAGCTTCTCGTATATTGAATGTTGTAGCGGAGCAAGGGAGGAGCGCAAGTGTGTTCAACTCCCGTCTGTCTATTCAATTGTGAGTGCCAGCTACATGTGCAATGTTCGTTTACGTGTGGCAAGTCAGTACTGGTACATGTGCTTTCATGTTGAATCACTCCCCAAATGATCGGTCTTCTTTGCAATTTAAGCAGAGAATGCAATTAGTGCATTCATGATTTCTTAAAGTGTTATATCTGCGATAAAATGTGGGTAGAAATTAGACTACAATAAATCATTTACCCATTTATGCGGAGAGGCAACCCGATTATCAGGTAATTTTAATGTGCATTAGAACTGATTTTTACATTACTACCCAATTATCAAAACGGAGTACCCGTTTAAGCGATACCCGATTACGCGGAGAGTACTGTATGTGGTTCCAAATTGTGGTGTCAGTAGAATTTTACTGGCCACTTTTCATCATGATTTGTTGGAACAAACGTAAAAGAGTCTGCGCACGCCAAGACTATTACACGCACCACTAGCACTGCTACGGGCGCCAGTGCCAGTGCTGCGTGTAGTAGTCTTAGTGCGCATATACTTTTTCTTCGATAAACAAGGGTTTTGCCTGCACACTAACTTTTCACGCCAAGCTGGGTTCGGTGTAGTGTAGTTTCTAGCCGTTTTTTTTTTTTTTTTTATTTCGTCTTTATTTCAGAGTTCAAGCAAGCCGAGTGAGAGCGCATACCCGGTGATTGTGACGACCGAATCGCATTCACTGGGTGTGTGCTCTCACTCCACTTAGCGCAATATATACAGCGGGCTTCTGCATAATACACAAGCTGCAACTCAGAGAAATAAAGACGAAAAAACGGCTAGAAATTAAGACTAGGATCGGTAAACGCTTGTCGCTATTTCGGGCACTGAAAACGACAAACTAACACAGTTTTTGCATTTATTTCATGAAGAATTCATTAAAACTGCATAAAACTATATATGTACATGTTGCTAGAGATGTCATCCATACAGTGGGATTCATTGTAAGTTATAATATTGTGCATGGTTACCATGGTAACCGGATGCCTAAAGGTGACTGGTAACCCCCAAAATGCTTCCTGCTGCTGCAAACATTGTTTTGTTTTTAATCTTATAGATGCAATAAAAAAACGCACAATCTTTTATTGATTTTCGTTAAAAAGGTTTTCCCTGTTGCCATGGCAACAAGTATTATTCAATCAGAATTTAGTTGTCAATAACTCAAACACTAAAGCCCATAATTTCAAAAAGCTCAATGAACATGTCCTTCCTTCTGCATAAAGTGTACGACATCAGGTATATGTGAAGAATATTTTGAAGCATTATCAAGTTACAGCAAAATTTGTAAGCAAAGGCATAATAAATGGCCATTGAAAGAAAGATATCATTCTCGAATAGTAAAATGCATGAAAAAGTTGCGTCCGTCGTACTTTCAACACAAATTTGACTTCAAAGCATAGGCGAATGTATATAGTTTTTGATAATGTATGGACACAAATTTCCCTTGAAAATAAGATGAATACAGAAAGCAAAGCCAATATTCTGTAGTAGCTCTTTCGAGTATTTACAGAGCGATGGTTATTCAAAACAATCCTGGAAAAGAGCTGAGGAAAGCAATTGATTGTTTATGTTCTTAAAGGAAGTTTATTCAAGAATACCGATAAATTCCTTTCTAAAGAAGGAATATACACGTGCGCTGGATTATCCATCAAAGAATAAAGCGTACTTTTGTGTTCGTTAGCTATTGTAAAATATATATATATATATATATATATATATATATATATATACTATATATATATATATATACTATATATATATATATATATATATATATAGAATAAAATGAAATATCATGATATGTTCATTTAATTTTATTCAAAAAGTGCAGTAATGAATTAATGCTGAGGAGAGAATGAGGGAAAAATCTTGGGCGTCTTTTCCCTTTTTATCCAGACTAATTTTACAGTGTAGAGCTCATCTACAATGAGTGTTGTGCACGAAAGACAAAAGAAACAAACCTGTCTAAATTCCAGATATTTTTGGGAGTTACCAATCACCTGTAGGCATCCAGTTACCATGGTAACCATGCACAATATTATACCTTACAATGTATCCCATTGTATTGCTGACATCTCTCGCAACATGAACATATACAGTTTTAAGGCGTTTCGATGAATCCTTTGTGAAATAAATGCAAAAACTGTGATAATTTTGTCATTTTCAGTGCCCAAATAGCGACAAGCGTTACCGACCCTAGTCTTAATTTCTAGCTGTTTTTATCTCGCCTTTATTTCTCTGAGTTACAGCTTGTGTGTTGTGCAGAAGCCCACTGTATTGCGCTAAGCCGAGTGAGAGTGCAAAAAAAAAAAAAAAAAAACGGTTCGGGCGTCACAATCGCTGGGTATGCACTCTCACTTGGCTTGCTTCAACTCGGAGAAATAAAGACGAAATAAAAACGTCTGTAAACTACACTACACCGACCCCAGCTTAGCGTGAAAAGTTAGTTTGTAGGCAAAAACCGATGTTTGTCGCGGAAAAAGTCTTTGTACGCTAAGACTATAACACGCACCACTGGCATTGGCACCTGTAGCAGTGCTAGTGGTACGTGTAGTCTTAGTCTTAGTGTGCGCAGACGCTTCCTCGAAGAATATGGTCATGTCGCAACTAAAATGGCCTGTAAAATTTCATTGATACCACAATTTGATATCACATACTACCTAGGGGTGTTCCAGAGGGTCCAACCAACCACCCCATGCAGTCAAACCTTTTCTGCGGGGTGGGTTGAACGAAGTCATTTTTTCTGGGTCGCTGCGCCTGGACTAGAACGGTTGCAAAAAACTCGAGATTCCGAGCTCGATCGCTATCCCGCTAATTTGGAGCTAGTCCAAATTCTGGCCAATTTTTGTCGTTTCGTATCCCCTACACGCGCGGCACCATCGCATGCATTTACCCATATGAATCGCGCTATCCCGTAGACCGCGATATCCCCACTAATCTGTCCGCCCGATGACTAGCAAACTTGATATAGCTTTATACACCCTCAACGCCAGCAGTTACGTACGCGTACGTAACGTGAATAATTCAGAAAACAGTCCGAGGAGTGGACTAATTTGGAGCGTGTGAACGGTTGCCAAAAAAATCTCGAGATATGGAGCGCGATCGTCATACCGCAATGTTGTATGTGTGAATCCGGCTATAGAGAGTTAAGCGTCTTTGGCAGAAATTAGAGCACTCACTTTGGTTCGCGTGTGAAAACCTCAAAAATGCGCAGCTTGACCTCCTAAGTTCATTGACCCTACCTGCCAAAATCTTAAAAAAAAAAAAAAAAAAACTCTTCATAAATTCCCCCCAAAATTACCGGATCACTACCAAAATGTAATCATTTGTTACTTATGTCATTCTCAACCCTTTCTTTAAGTTTCATTCAAATCCATTAACCGCTTTTTGAGTTATTTTACACACGGACAAGCAAAAAAACAAAACAAAACAAAACAAAACAAAAAAACGGTAACTAATTCATAACCTCCTCCCTTGGCGGAGGTAATAAAAATCCAGTAGTACAGGCAGGCAGAATCAAATTCGAACGGAGGTTTTATAAGCAACTGCGAGCCTACCACAGTTTGCTTTCCTCGTAGTGGAGTCAAACACAAGTCTTTTCTGCATCATGAACGAATTTCTATTTTTGATATTTTCACGAATGAGGGTGACGGCGTATGTCGGGGTATTACACAAATATCATTTATCGATGTATGTATACAGACACACAGAGTTGACGCACATTTGAACAATTTTTAACGATGAAATATATTTGGATGTTTTCGTGCGCTTTAATCAAGTAAACATTTCCCCAAAGAAGAGTAGTCATTAAAGATTACTGAACTAACAAAATATTCGTTGATTTTTTTTTCTGTTGGTTTTGGTTTTGTGTGTGTGTGTGTGTGTTTTTCTTTTTGTCTTTTTTTCGCAACGCAAACACTTCTCAATCGTTTTAAAGTTAGGCGAGGGTCAAATTCACTAGGTCACAATATTGTGTATGCTGGTACATGTATGTATGTTTTCCTGCTTTTTGTGTGTTTGTTTCACTAGGACATCAATGTCATCTTTATGGAGTAACTTTCAATTTAACCAAAAAAAAAGTACAACTTGACTATTATAAGTAATCATGTTGTTAAGTCAAAGCGTCCCCGAAAGAGAGCTATACCATCTGTCCATTGCATAAAATGAAGTACACAGCAATTTCAGCACCACCACTACAATAATCGGCTTCAGTTTAAAATCTCTCCGTTATCACTCGGGCTGTACCATTGCTCGATCTTCTCAATCAACGATGGAATTATAATAATGATAATAATAAAAAATATTAATAATAATGATAGTACTTGTAGTAGTAATAATAATGATAATGATGATGGTGATGGTGATAAAAATGATAATGATAAAAGCATGTAACAGAAGACCAGTCTAAAAGAAAAAGTACAAGAACTTGTCTCAGTATTGAAAATTTGTAGCAAGAATTCTTTATAATTTCTGTACGCTTTTAAAACCGATTTTTGTAGCTTGATGAACTTTTAAACACAGAAAGTACCTTACCCTTTTCTTCACATAGAACCCATGGTTCCAAAGGCGATTCCAAAACGGAGGAGTTCCCTGCTGCCTTGGAAGATGAGCTCTTCGCTACAAGCTGTACGGTGCTTCCGTCCACCATTTGCCTCTTACCGCAGATCGTTAACATTTTCTTGCACTCCTGCGAGGCTTCTCAGCCATTTCAAATATACGTACATAACAAGATATCAAAGCCCGAAAGGGGATCAGCTAAGAATATTTTTCATAATAATGATATTGATAATGATAGCAAATATTGTAATGATGGGAAATACAGCAATTGCAATGCCCCAGTGAAGGTATGAAACAGATGCTATGCATTTTTGTTTGTTTAGTTGCTTTCATTTTATCACACGACAAAAGAATACATACATATGCCTACATTTAGTGCATACGTTACACGATGCATATAAGAGCCTTAGCACACTATTTTACAACGTAATTAAGAATACATGTATAAATATATGATGAAAAGAACTTTAGTTGATGCATTGGACTTTATGGAAGAATGCTATATTACCAAGTAATTCAAAAAGTTATCGTAAAAATAACACAGTTAAAGGTAGGGAATCCCATTTGCATGCCTTAAATAAAGAGTTGTATAAATGCAGTGGTATGTTGAAGAGAGTATCATTTTAGAAACTCCCATAAAGTATTGAAAGTGGAAGGTAACATTTAGTACATTTTTATTGACCGTTAGATTTTGAATCGAATTTTTTTCGGGGCTCACCGTATATTCCAGTACATTACTAGGCTAGCTTTGCAGACCCATGCACTGCATATGTGTCCATCATGTATATTTTGTGAAGAAAGTTCATCAAAACTTACAAATATTTCTATATACATTCTTGCCACACACTCTACATGTTATTACATCAGCTCTTATACTTTTAGATTTGTGTATAGATAAAAAATACAGAAGACTGCAACAAAAAGGCTTGAGTGTGGCTGACACACAGAACTACTGAGTAGTTGAGTTTTGTGCATTATTCAAATTCTAGATAACTGTTGACTTCCAAATTTCTCAGCAGTGGCCTAAACAAGTCCCCTGAGGTTCATATTTAATGTTTTGCTGCATTTTGGGAGGTCTGTAAAAGGTACTCTCTACCTTTAAGAAACTAGATAATGGCTAAAATACTCATTCAAAGTACGTTATACCTTAACTGATCGAAATTTCCAAAATGAAAATAGAAAAAAGGGGTGATATAAAGTAATGGATATTGTGATTACGTATTTGTAGCAATATAAGAAAAGAACAACGGGAGCCGCAAACATTATGCAGCGTACTGCAACACATGGATCGAGGCGTCGGGGTAAAATTACAAATTAGATTTGACTTGCTTAATAATGATGGACCTGTCAACAACAAAAAAAGAAGTTTTAAAATCGTCTATGACATAATGTCATAATTGTCAGGAAAAAGGTGAGAGGGAAGAAGAAATCAAAATGTTTTCTGATTGTATTTGTATTAAAGAAGGAAATGTAAAGAAGGTCGAATATCAAATAAACAAAGTATTGATATTATGCTGTACTGTGCAGTGCTGTGCTGGGTAGAACGTTAAAGGTCCTGTTTACCATTGGGAGCAGTGATTAAAAAAAAATGTTCAAGAAAACACATTTGATGCATCTGTGTAGGTCAGTTGCATCACAAAACATCCTGTCATATATTCTGCAATAAAACATGAATAAGATATCGCTATTTTTCTCAAAAAAAGGTAATTGTTCAAAATTTTGTATAGATCTAACAATACTCAAAATTGATTTTACAATTCAGATTTTTACATTAATTTCGTCTATCCCTAACTCAGATTTTAGAACTATTTTGAAGCACTAATGTTGGGTTCTTGTTTCATCTGCAGATGGTAAATTGTGCCCTAAGTGCAGTTTTGTTAATTGAAGTTTAGGAATATAATTGGGTTTTGTTCTTTATAGTGTGTACATGCTGTGTGTGTGGATAAATAACCATTGCTCATGGGTTGTCAGCATGCACACCTGCAGGGACCACCAGTGTTTCACCAGTATTTAACTCTTTATGTGCCATATGGTAGAAACCCCATGTGTGCTATAATTATTATTCTGATACACCAGCGTAGTCATGTTTTAATAAAACATTCTGTTTTCGATTCCATGTAACTGCTTTATTAACTGATTTTTGTTAAGATGGACATAAGTGAGCAAGTTGTAGAGAAAATGCCAAGTGTTGTTTTAATGAAAAATACGAATTGTATGAAAAATGAATGATTGTTTTTCTTCTAAAATGATCAGTAGTTACTTTACTGTAAAGGCATGCATTTTGCACACAAAACAGTGACAAAAACTAAGAACTTACACGCAAATTTATTAGGGAACAGTCAATCACTACATAAAGCGCAAGCTATATGTGAGACGAATGGAAGCGCGAAGTACATTTGGCGATTTATCGATCGGTTCGGGCAAGTTTGTGGGTTTCAGCAGAATATTCGAAGTTGGAACACCGTCCACTGAGTCGGGCGTACGAACGTTGCACATAAGAGTTAAATGTGCCTCTCACACAGATACATACTTCTACGAAAGCTGTAAAGAATAATTATATTGTGACCCACACTTCATTGAGAAATCAAACTTAGCCAGCGCTTTTCAGATTTTCCAAAATATCCAAAACTGTATGCGATTCCGAGTGAGCAGAAATCAAATTGTCAGAAACACAAGATATTTCCTCTTTCCAGCCTTCCCCCGCCCGCCGCACTTAGGGTCTTCGTTATAGTTATGAATATATACAAATATGATTATGTATTAAAAATTCATTGATAAAAATAACGTAGTTAATACAAACCATAATATTAATACAACTTTCTCTCGTTCCCTTTCTCTCTTTTCTCTCTCCTTTTCATTTATTCTTTTGATCTCTACTACCAAATCGATTGTTACGTGCATTACAATTAGGTCACGAGTAGTATTTTATAATCTCCTCTGTAAAGTTTGTGAGTTCAAGCTCTATATTTACAGGGAATATAAAGTTATATGTCACTGTCAAGTCGTCTTTGACATGCCATCTCCAAGTACTTTGACTTCACAAAGTTTCCTTTCATAGTCTTGCTATCTCCAGAAGATGGGTAATTTTGTTTTCAATAAAAAGTAGGAAGGTATTATTAAAAGGATTTTAACACCGGTACGTCTCGTTGGCAACTGTACTTTTTTGTATAAACAGCAATGTAAAATCATTTTAACAGCCGTAAACAAGGAACAACGTATCATAAAATATCTAACCTGCGACACAGGAGGAAATAAAAATTCATAGAAAAAAGAGTTACTATTTCCATGAGAGTGTTTTAAACCGGTTTATAGCCTAGACGTTTTAAGGCAGGGTCAAAATGTCCACCGAATGTGCACTGCTATTCTGTAAGAAAAAATATATATGTGACCCTGCACCTCAAAACAAACAAAAAGTCGCCAGACATGAATTTTTAGTTAAGACCATATTCTGAAAGAGCAGAATTTAAGCTTTAAAATGATGTGTAACTCAAATCAAATGGACTCTCCTAACCTATCTAAATATTGGAAAGAAAGCACAAACTCAGGAAAAGTGTGAACTGAGAAAAGAGGCTCTGAAGTACAGTGTCTACTCAAGCGCTTAATCTTTACCATACCGTGCTGGCTGTGTGATGAATGGGACAAAAAACAGGAAGTAAACCACCAGAGTAACAACAGTGAAGGGATTACCAGATTAAATTGAAATTAAGCATGCCTCATTAACACATTCTGTCCATAATTAATGCCAACTTTCAAAGCAGTAGCGCTATCCTTTCAAAAGTTGTTAGAATTGAAAGTGAAGAGTGTGGACAAGGTTTTTCAGAAATGAAAAAGGGATTCTAAAGACACACCTAATCACACTATTCTACCAAAATGTTCGAGATAAACTGCTAAAAAAACACACTTTCCTGCCCATTTTATGATACCAAGTTTTAGCATAATGTAAAAGAAGACCCGCTCTTTCAGAAAATATGAAAAAGTCAAGTTCGGCTAGGTTGACCCATTTCACTTATTTTCAGTCCTCACGCAAAATCAGTGTGTGCGACTTTATGTTCGTTTTGAGGTGCACGGTCACATATATTCCTTGATATATTATATATAATTGTATACATGTATATATATTACAGTTCATACGTATCTTATGTCAGTTGTTCTTTTTATTTCCCCTATTCTAATTTTGATCAAAATGCAGTAAAGTAATCTATTCCAATGTGGACAGTTATTAAGAAATCAATACAGGACATAATATTTGCGCATTTCTACTGCGGATAAATTTTTCTATCCACTCATTCAGCTATTGGATAGGAGACATCAACGCGTCATCATCTTCTAAAGGCTTACACATGGAGAACTTGACCTACTCTTAAAGGACAAGTTCACCTTCATAGACATGTGGGTTGAGTAAATGCAGCAATATTAGCAGAACACATCAGTGAGAGTTTGAGCAAAATCGGACAATCCGTTCAAAAGTTATGAATTTTTGCAGTTTCTGCTCAGTCACGGCTGGATGAGAAGACTACTATAGCTTGTGATATCACATGAGTACAACGATATAAAGAAAGAATAAAGAAAATTCAACATATTTCCATATTTCTCGCATAACAGAAGAACACTCGACTTCTCTCTTTCAGAAGGCAGGGGGAATAATTTTACCCTTAATAAACATCAGTAGCAAGTCGAAGAAATGTGTACTTTATTCAAAAAGTAAAGTTTTGTGAAATTCTCTTTTTATTTTCCTTATATTGTTCAATTTTCCTCAAACGTTCGCTGATGTGTTCTACTAATATTGCTGATTATTCTCTCAATCCTTATATACATGAAGGTGGACTTGTCCTTTAATAGATGAATACAATGTAAAAAAGGAACTATGGTACGACAGACCCATGTTGAAGGGTGTAATGACATGTCAAACGTCATATCTTAATCTCCAGCTAGCAAACACACATAATGTTCAATATGAATAACCGTCCAAAAGCAGTCGTAACATTCATACGTTCAGTAGTTCTCTAGATGAAATTATATAAGGAAAAATCTCCCAAAGCTAAGTGAATAACTCCCCTACTCTTGTCAACCCTCATAAACCCTTCCTGGAAAGCGCTCTTGGAGATACCATTTAAAACTTCAAGGTGGTACAGCCATGGATCCTGAGTTTCTTCCTCATACAACTAAGAACCATTTGTGACTCTGCACCTCAAAACAAACAAAAAGTCGCCAGACATGAATTTTTAGTTAAGACCATATGTGACACTGCACCTCAAAACAAACAAAAAGTCGCCAGACATGAATTCTTAGTTAAGACCATATGTGACCGTGCACCTCAAAACGAACATAAAGTCGCACACACCGATTTTGAGTGAGGACTGAAAATAAGTGAAATGGGTCAACCTAGCCGAACTTGACTTTTTCATGTTTTCAGAAAGAGCAGGTCTTCTTTTACATTATGCTAAAATTTGGTATCATAAAATGGGCAAGAAAGTGTGTTTTTTAGCAGTTTATCTCGAACATTTTTGGTAGAATAGTGTGATTAGGTGTGTCTTTAGAATCCCTTTTTCATTTCTGAAAAACCTTGTCCACACTCTTCACTTTCAACTCTAATAACTTTTGAAAGGATAGTGCTACCGCTTTGAAAGTCGGCATTAATTATGGACAGAATGTTTTAATGAGGCATGCTTAATTTCAATTTAATCTGATAATCCCTTCATTGTTGTTACTCTGGTGGTTTACTTCCTGTGTTTTGTCCCATTCATCGCACAGCCAGCACGGTTTTGGTAAAGATTAAGTGCTTGAATAGACACTGTACTTCAGAGTCTCTTTTCTCAGTTCTCACTTTTCCTGAGTTTGTGCTTTCTTTCCAATATTTAGATAGGTTAGGAGAGTCCATTTGATTTGAGCTATACATCATTTTAAAGCTTAAAGTCTGCTCTTTCAGAATATGGTCTTAACTAAAAATTCATGTCTGGAAACTTTTTGTTTGTTTTGAGGTGCAGGGTCATATATTCTGAAAGAGCAGACTTTAAGCTTTAAAATGATGTATAACTCAAATCAAATGGACTCTCCTAACCTATCTAAATATTGGAAAGAAAGCACAAACTCAGGAAAAGTGTGAACTGAGAAAAGAACAGTGTCTATTCAAGCGCTTAATCTTTACCAAACCGTGCTGGCTGTGCGATGAATGGGACAAAAAAAAACAGGAAGTAAACCACCAGAGTAACAACAATGAAGGGATTATCAGATTAAACTGAAATTAAGCATGCCTCATTAACACATTCTGTCCATAATTAATGTCAACTATTAAAGAAGTAGCACTATCCTTTCAAAAGTTATAAGAGTTGAAAGTGAAGAGTGTGGACCGGGTTTTTCAGAAATGAAAAAGGATTCTAAAGACACGCCTAATCACACTATTCTACCAAAAATGTTCGAGATAAACTGCTAAAAAACACACTTTCCTGCCCGTTCTATGATACCAAATTTTAGCATGATGTAAAAGAAGACCCGCTCTTTCAGAAAATATGAAAAAGTCAAGTTCGGCTAGGTTGACCACTTTCACTTATTTTCAGTCCTCACGCAAAATCAGTGTGTGCGACTTTATGTTCGTTTTGAGGTGCACGGTCACATATTCTGAAAGAGCAGACTTTAAGCTTTTAAATGATGTATAACTCAAATGAAATGGACTCTCCTAACCTATCTAAATATTGGAAAGAAAGCACAAACTCAGGAAAAGTGTGAACTGAGAATAAAGACTCTGAAGTACAGATTCTATTCAAGCGCTTAATCTTTACCAAACCGTGCTGGCTGTGCGATGAATGGGACAAAAAACAGGAAGTAAACCACCAGAGTAACAACAGTGAAGGGATTATCAGATTAAACTGAAATTAAGCATGCCTCATTAACACATTAAGTATGCCAACTTTCAAAGCAGTAGCACTATCCTTACAAAAGTTATTAGAGTTGAAAGTGAAGAGTGTGGACAAGGTTTTTCAGAAATGAAAAAGGGATTCTAAAGACACACCTAATCACACTATTCTACCAAAAATGTTCGAGATAAACTGCTAAAAAAACACACTTTCCTGCCCGTTTTATGATACCAAATTTTAGCATAATGTAAAAGAAGACCCGCTCTTTCAGAAAATATGAAAAAGTCAAGTTCGACTAGGTTGACCCATTTCACTTATTTTCAGTCCTCATGCGAAATCAGTGTGTGCGACTTTATGTTCGTTTTGAGGTGCACTGTCACATTTAGTGCATTTCCTATTCTTTTTTTTTAACTTAGGTTCTTGTAATTATTTATTTCAGGTGTATAGGTACCTCCAAAGTAGATATCCGACACAATTATTCTAAGGTCGATTTCAGGAAAAGGATTTCAGGAAAAGAGCCGTGCAGCAAAAATTGCAACAATGAAACAAACATCGGCAGCTCGGTTAATGAAAAAAAAAAAACACAATACGCTAGCATGACTTACCAGTGAGATCAAATAACATGAACACTGCTAAGATTACTCCTTTCATGTCTACAAGTTTAGCCAAACTTCACAACGAAAGAGGAAAAGGCCTGCCAGTAACTGCTAATACACCAGTTTGGTCTGGATACGCTGTTAAAAATGCAAGCAAACTCGGTGCCAGCGAAACAGGGAGCAAAGTCGAAGCTATTTTCTTTGTCATTTTTTTTTTACGCGAATGCACGTTATCACATCCACTTTAACCTATATGCAGCTGACTGGAAATTTGCTTTTAGTCAGGGTTAATATCCTCTGTGTGTCTGAATTGAGACTAATCGCGCTACAATAACGATCGCATCCGAGGATGCAGCATAGGCCTAGAGCTGCGGCGGCTACATTCAAATTCGCGGAGCCTTCCCTTAAGTTTTGCTGGCAGGGGACCTTTAGAATATTCACAACTGAATGACAGGCGTAGTGAAAATTAAAATAGCAATAACAAAATATATCTCCTTTTCACGAGTTTAATTGTAACTAAAGCATCGGAGGTGACAACGTTTTGACAGAGAGGAGAAAATCCATTATTTAAGCCCTAGTCTCGCTGTGAGCTGTTTTTTCATGACTTTCGAGAGCATAAATTCCATCAAAAGGATTGTTTAGATTCGGTGGAGATGGTAATTCAGACTTGAACTTTATTTATTTCATGAAAACCGTTTTTTCTAATCCCTACGATATGCAGAAGCAAAGATGTTGTTATGAAAGATGGGTCCCATTTTTTTTTTTTTCAAACGACTGCTTTGTTTCACTTTGCTTGTGGATATTTCAGCCATTACAAATCCGATTTTCATCGAATAAACTCTGAATTCTTCTTAAATATATCGTATCATAATACTGTTATGGTCATAAGTATAACGGAGAAAATTGCCCATAAAAATGAATTATGAAGAGTTAAAATTGATTATATAGTTGATTTCAGCTGTAAGTCTATGACAGCCTGTGTAGTAAAGAAATTTAAAATCGATTTTATCTTTTGATAAAACGGGGCCCAGCTAATGTCGCCTTAAAGGACAAGTCCACCTTCATATACATAAGGATTGAGAGAATGCAGCAATATTAGTAGAACACATCAGTGAAAGTTTGAGGAAAATTGGACAATCCGTTCAAAAGTTACGAATGTTTTAAGTATCTGCGCAGTCACTGCGGAAAGAGAAGACTACTACAGCGTATGTCACATGCGTACAGCTATGTAAGGAAAATAAAAAGAGAATTTCACTAAAACTTAAATTTTTGAATAAACTGTACATTTCTTCGACTTGCTACTGACGTATGTTAAGGGTAATATAGGTTTTCCCGGTCAATTTCATACTTTTGTCGTTCAAGTTCCTATTCCGAGCATTCGATTTCACGTATTCCACGCTCGCAGCATTGAATCAGCAATCAAATTCAAAATCCGGTCATTCGAATTCACTATCCGAGCATTCAAATTCACTGTCGGAGCATTCAAATTCACCATCGGAACATTCAAATTCACTATCGGAACATTCAAATTCACTATTGGAGCATTCAAACTTAAGAGAGGAGCACGCATTTCATCAATGAGCATTCAAATTCATGTCAAGCTGGCGACGGAATCTCGTCGGTCATTCAAATTCGTGAATAGACAACCATGTTCCAAATAACTGCATTCAATTTAAAAGAAGTCCTGAATTTAGTTAGTTTCGGGCCGTGTATGCATGTGTTTCTCATTTGGCTTTGAATATGTTGGGATTTATGATGATTATCTATTTTGCGGCAGAGGACCACCTGTTCATTGACAATTTTGAACTCGCGCTTAGCAAAAAGGAATATACAGGCACATGTCCCTCTGATTGGACATAAAGTGGAGGTCCCATGTGGGAAGAGTCACAACTCATGCACGTAAAAGATCCCACTTCATTTATTCATTGCAACAAACAGAACATCCAACTGGGCCCCATATGGAAGACCAGCTATTGCAGCTGAATATGGGTTATCCAGCCATCTTCTTTGATGGAAAATGAAACAAACAAACAAAAATTAGGCACTGTATAGGCCTACAGACGAGCATAATACGGAGGGTTGGTTGACACTTTCGAGGAAAAAAAAAAACAATTTCGACTATATTGAAACTGATACACGAACATTTTATCTTGTTTGTTGTGTATTGTCGTCTTATTGATTTACTTTTGCGGGACTATGTGAGATTATTGTGTGTCAGTTTGTCTTTAAATTGGTGAATTGTCATTATGTGGTTGGTGTTGGGGCGTTGTCAGCATGCGGTATCATCAAGAAATATGATTAAATTGTCGTTGTGTTGTTTGGATGCACTGCTGGTTGCACATTACAATTTGAAATTTATTGAGATGAAAAACAAAAGAATACATGTGCAGAGAATAATGTAGAACCTGTAAACAATCATAATTACATTATATGCAAGCCTTCAGTGGTTGTGTTGGCCCTTTTTCCTTTCTTAAAAGTCTACTCCATTTTCCTCGTTAAATTGATTGCACGAAGTAGGAACTTGATTGCCTACAAAATTGAACGTAACAAACAAACTCATTGGGACTATCACATGACTATCGCATGAATTTGAATGCACGAGTAGGAAAGTCGGTGCTCGCATTTTGAAATTGAATGCCCAATCGTGAATTTGATTTCACGAAAACGAATAGAACGCCCATAAATGAAATTGATCGCTCGGATTTTGAATTTGAATGCCCGAATATTTTCGCGTGCGTGCGCTGTGTGAATTTGAATGCACATTATATATGAATTTGAGTGACAATAGTATGAAATTGACGTGGAAAACCTATATTATTCCCCTGAGAGAACTCGAGTGTTCTTTTGTTATGCGAGAAAAAATGGAAATATGTGGAATTTTCTTTATTCTTTCTTTATATCGTTGTACTCATGTGACATCATTAGCTATAGTAGTCTTGTCATCCAGTCGTGACTGAGCAGAAACTTTAAAAATTCATAACTTTTGAACGGATTGTCCGATTTTGCTCAAACTCTCACTGATATGTTCTACTAATATTGCTGCATTCACTCAACCCACATGTCTATGAAGGTGAACTTGTCCTTTAAGTACACCTCTGTGTTATATAGAAATTGACTGAAAAGCACACACGTCAGCTCGTAGACGTCAAAGGAGGAACAATTGTGACCGTGCATCACAAAACAAACAAAAAGTCGCGTCCCTTGATTATACGTTAGGGCTCAAGAAAGGTAAAATTGGTCAACCAAGTCAATTTTGAGCTTTCCATTTTTTTTTCTGAAAAGGCTATTCTTCTTCTACATGATTCTTGAGTTCGGGATCATTATAAAATTGAATGGGAAAGTGGGTTTTCAGCAGCTTTTCTACAACCCTTTCTTTTGGGTAGAGTATTGTAATCAGTGTTTTCTTAGAGACCCCTTTCATTTCCTCAAAATCCTTTGCACCATCTTCACTTTCAACTCTAATAACTTTTGAAAGGGTGGCGCTAGTGCTCTGAAAGATGGCATTTATTATGGTCAGAATGCGGTAATAGACCATGTCTAATTTCAATCTAATCTGATAAACTCTTAGTTGTTGGTGCTGCAATGGTTAACATCATGTTTTTGCCCCATTCATTGCACAGATAGCACGGCTTAGGGAAGATTTAGCGATTTAATAGACCATGTATTTCAGAGCCTCATTTCTCAGTTCACACTTTCCAGAGTGTGTGCTTTATTCCCAATATTTATATAGGTTAGGAGAATTCATTTTAATTGCGTTATACATCATTTCAAAGGTTAGAGTAAGCTCTTTCAGAATCTACTCGTAACTAAAAATCATGTCTGGCGACTTTTTGTTTGTTTTGTGGTGCAGGGTCACAATTGATCTTGAAAAACCTTTCTTTTATCTTAATAAGACGTTAATACCGGCTTGAATTATTGACGTAAAACCTACGTCATATAATGTCGTAAATATAACGACGAAACGAACTGACTACAAAAATACGTCATAATAATGATGTAAACTTGTCATCTATAAAACGTAACACATATATGACGTATCATAATGACAAGTTGACCAGTTTCCGAAAAGCTTAGAATTACGTCTTTGAAGCATCAGTGTACTGTATAACGAAGCAAGGGGGGCGATAGGGGCGGTCGCCCCTCCCCTCTCTCCCCCCCCCCCCCCCTCTCTCTCTCTCTCTCTCCCTCTATATATATATATATATATATATATATATATATATATATATATCATGGCTCGACATTAACTTTTTTGTTTGGTGGCCCGACGGGGCCACCAAAATCCTAAATTTCAAAATTTTGGTGGCCCGAGAGAAAAATTTGGTGTCTCGAAAAAAAAACCAGTAAAAAACATTAAAAGTCCTTTTTTTTAATGAGTCAAACATTTAAGATTTATGATAGTAAGAATTAGAAGTTGGACATATCTACTCATAAATAAACTTAAACAAACTTGCAACACTCACTCTCAGGCATTCATTCAGTCCTTTTCATCCATCTTTTGAACAAATTTAACTGCTAATTGACTTCTGGCGCAAAAAGTTACGAATTTATTGACATACTTTTCAAAAAGATTTGGTAGCCCGAGGTGGGCCATCAAATTTGCCCTTTTTTGAAATTTGGTGGCCCGACTTTCATTTTTGGTGGCCCCGGGCCACCGGGCCACCGTTAGTGTTGAGCCCTGTATATATATATATATATATATATATATATATATATATATATATATATAATATATTTATATATATTATAATATGTATAACATATATACAAATTGTATAAAAAATCTTTTCTGAGTAGCAGCAATGTCTTCACAAGCACAATAGCAATTCAAGTTTCAAACTTATTCATCTTTGTTTTTTTCCTGACAAAACAAATTGAACATTGCAAAGGAATTCTTGTATTTTTTCATTCGTAATAAGATTATTCAACATTCACCCAAATGTCTGCCAGTATGGGCCTTACAGTTAACAGAGAATTGAGTTCTGTATTCTGTAGTTTGTTCGAAATATTGTTTTAATCTCTTTTGAACCTCTTCTGCTCTAATTCTTGTTCCAGTGTCTGTGGTGCACGTCGCAAAACCGAAATCCACGAGTCATACAGTCCATGAGTTCGACACTAAGGAAACTTTAAGGAAATTTTTGCTTAGTCCCGTACCAACGGTAGGGCTAAGGGGGGGGGGGGCCTTAGCCCACTTTCTGTTTACACTCGTTTTTGCCAAAGGGGGCTAGCCCCACCGATTGTCCGGTACTATCTGGCCCTGCAAAATAGCAGGGTTAGCACCGCAATTGCGGTGCCAAGCAAGTGAGTGTAAACAGAACGAAAAAATAATCCTGGGCTAAGCGACGGAGACGAAGTCCGACCCTCACTGACTAATCAGAAACGAGGTAATCAAGTGCTGCCGGTGCGTGCGTGTACGTGTAGGGTACACAGCGTAATCATGAATATTCATGTGGTTTGGAAAGTCCGGGGCTAAGAAATACGAGTGTAAAAAGGTCAGTTTTCTCCTTAGCCCTGGACAAGAGATAGTACGGGACTAATTGGCGAGTGTAAAAAGCTGAAAAAAATGGTACGGGACTAACGATAATCCTGGGTCAGAGAAAGTCCGGGGTTAAGAAACACAAGTGTAAAAACTAGACATACACAGTCTTGTTTTGTCGAACTCGTGTGCTGTTTTTTTATTCGGTGTAAAACTTTTGGGCTTTGTTTGTCTTTAATAGTGTCAACATTATGGACTGTATGACAAAACACTCCTTAACTCTTTTTGTGCCATGGTGGAAACCCCCTGTGTGCCACATTATTCTGAAACACGAAGGTAGTCATGCTTTGAGAGAGAATTCGTTTTTCCAATTTGTATGATTTCTACACTAAATTTCTGTTAAGATGGACAAAATAGTGAACAAAGTTAAAGAGTAATGCCAAACTTTGCTTCGATATAAATTATATGACAAATCTATTTTCATTTTTTTCTTTTGAATGACAAGTTGTTACATTATTGTAAAGGCATGACTTTTGCACATAAACCGTGACAGAAACTAAGAATGTACACGCAAATCTAGTTGGGAACACCGCTTGATAGTCAATCACCACATAGAATGCAAGCCGTATGTGAGAGGAACAAAAGCGCGAGAAACGCTTTCATTGTACCTCGGGATTAGCCATTTATCGATCGGTTTAAGCGGCTTTGTGTGTTTAGCAGAATATGCGAAGTTGGCACATAAAGACTTAAATTGCTCTGTTCAAACGCTTAAAAGTTAACTGGATCGGTTGGTACCGTAGGATACCGTATAGTACCGTGCCAGGTAGTGAGCGTTCGAGCGGCCTGGGAGGTATCTCAAGAGTTATTATTTTCGTTCTCTCTTTTTAGTAAGAGAGATTACATTTTCTTAAGCCACTGGGTCATACACGTTGCCCGTGCTTTATACGCTGCATGCTTCTAATGCCTAGTACAAAAATAACTAAACTTTCTCTGACCTATTACAAATACCTAATGCCCTAGTAGGCCTATTGTTGTGTTTCTTGTGTTTCTTGTGGTACGGGTAAGGTGTCTTCGTATAAGGAGAGTGCTCGAAGACTTAATATTGTAACACTGTAAAGTAACCCTATCAGAAATGTTTGGATCCTGTCTCTTACGTATTATGTTAAGGGAAGTGGTGTCAATTCTGGTTACCCTACATTGAATAGGCTTACTTATTCGGACGCTCAGAGTTCAGTCATTTTTTTTTTCAGTATTGATACAACTTAGAATTTGGTGACTGTTGGAATTTTCTTGCACTTGTTGTTGTTGTTTTGTCTCAACGTTAGCATGTGAACTGTTATAGTTTGTATAATTATGTAATCTTGCCTATAAGGGATTAAGATTAATGGGTGTTTGTGCATGAAATTTAAGCGAGCCACTTAAAATGACACAAGTAAACGTTATATAGCTGATGATGACTCCACGTAATTCCGCCAGCCCTCCTGTTACCGGCGATGAGCCGTCGGTTGACCAGCCATCGGCTGGTCAAACAGCCGCATCGAACAGCAAGGGGACAATGACCTGAAAAACGCTATCAATAGGCAAGTTTCTGAAGCTCTTTGTTCCCGTGCAGTGATTGACAAAGTAGCGAACGCCATTTTCGACCTAGTTGAAAAGCGGCTCGAAGAAGAAGTAACTGCCAAAGTATACGAAGCCATAAGCATGGATCTGGAGTCAAAATGCAGTGAGATTAAACAGTTGAATGAAAAAGTGAAACTTCTCCAAAACTCTGTAAAAGACCTGCAAACTGCAAAGGATGAGGCTGAGCAGTATAGCAGGAGAAACTGTCTGCGAATACATGGCATTACTAACACGCCAAACGAAAGTACGGATGACAAGGTACTAGAGGTCATCAATCGTCATCTAGGAATCGACATGGGACCAGCCGCCATTGACAGATTACACCGGGTCAATCGACGCCACTCGAGTAGCCATGGCAACGACGTGTATTGGATCAATACAGGGACACTACGCTGGACCACAGAACTCTGCAAGAGTTCTGTGCGCTGGACCGTAGCATAGCGCCACCTACGCCGATGCGGCAAGGCAGAGCAACCCACGAGCGATAATTGTGAAGTACGCCCGCTACAACGACCAGCCAGCAAGGAAACAAGTCACGCACAAAACTGAGGCATGTCTAAGGTGCGAAGATCTTCATTCGTGAATCTCTGACGAACATTCGGTCCTCGCTGTACTGGGAGACACTCCAAAACAACAAATTCCCATCTGTGTGGTCTCAAGACGGAAAGATCTTTGCCTTCACAAAAGAAAACAAGCGAATAACCGTTGCATGCAAAAATGATTTGGACTTACTCTGACTTATTAGCTTCGTTTTCGTACAAGAAACAAAATTCTGTGGTATCTTTTCATTATGACTATAAAATTCCCTTGTTCAATTTGTGCCTACCCGGTACGAAACAATCAGGCCTCAATATTATGCGTCGACAACTTATGGGTTCATGTAAAGTGCTGTACTGTTTCTACAAACGTATTTCTGTCGAATGAAGGCTGAATATGTAGCAAATGCATTTTCGAGGAATTACCTTTCATGAATGTACATGATCTTACCAATTTTGATGTTTGCCATCCAAATAATCAATCAACATGTGACGACGTCAGAAATAGTGGTAACCTTCCCCTGTCCTACACAAATTTTAACGATGCATGTAAATTACTTTCGAGCCAATCTGGAATTCATGTTACTCATCTAAATGTCCGTTCTTTGTATAAATGCATTGATGAGAAAAGATACATATTCCAGAAATCACCATTTCACATTATTTCTTTTCGTGAAACGATGCTTGACAAAAGTATTCCAGACGGAGCTGTAGCAATTGATGGTTATATTACAATAAGAAAAGACACGAATACGAATGGCGGAGGAACACTGTTTTATGTTAAAAAGGGGTATCTATTGTGAAGTCAGGCATGACTTGATGGATGATGATCCTGAAATGCTTGTTATACAAATTGACAGAATAAAGCAGAAGCTTTTCTGATATGTCTTTGGTATAGACCACCATATTCTAAAATATCTTTGTTTGGAAAGTTAGATAAGAAACTTTTTCCAAAAATTGAAATATTAGATTTTGATGTTATGTTGTTAGGTGATCTGAACTGTAATATTTCAACCCAGCGTAAAGGTTCATCTACCCAGCGATTACTGACATTTGCTGAGGATCATCATCTAACACAAGTGATTGATAAGCCAACAAGAATTCCCCCTGCTCCTCGACAGTCATTGAGCTCATATTTCCTTCTGTCCCTGAGAATGTTACTCATTGCAATGTTATATCAATGTTACTTAGTGATCACTACATGGTGATAGCAACTTGGGGTCGAGTTAAACATAAAACACAACACAATAAGTATGTAATGACACGTGCATTTGAAGATTTTTTAGGAGATTTGTCTAATGAATTGTGGGAGGATGTTGAGGAGGCCTTCCTGAAGTGGATAACG
The DNA here is from genome assembly GCF_040938485.1 of Diadema antillarum. Taxonomy (NCBI): domain Eukaryota; kingdom Metazoa; phylum Echinodermata; class Echinoidea; order Diadematoida; family Diadematidae; genus Diadema; species Diadema antillarum. The sequence goes on along the minus strand of NW_027271017.1, from coordinate 1,394,950 downwards.
ACGTTTATGAAAGTTATTGATAAACATGCACCACTTAGGAAAAGAAGAGTAAAGTACCCTGGATAACAGCTGAAGTAAAAGATATGATGTATTAGAGAGATGAAGCTGAAAAGAAAGCTAAAAAGACTAACAGAAGCAGAGATTGGAATGATTATAGAAAGTTGAAAAATGAAGTAACATCGACTATGAGAAAATTGAAGTAACATCGAGTATGAGAAAATTGAAGCATGTACTAAATGGTATTAATGAAAACCAAAGAAATAGTAAAAAGGTGTGGAAAGTTATACAAAAGATATTACCCACTAAAGCTAAAAATAGAGATGTGTGTAATGTTCAAATACACAATAGGGAAATTGCTGATTTTTTAGAATTGGCAAATGTGTTCAACAGTTATTTTTCGAACATAATACATCAGATAAAACAAGATACAATATTTCAAGGAGATTTTAGACAGTATGTGAAGACGGAGTTTGATTCAACTTGTGTATTTACAAGAGTGACTGAAAGTGATGTTCGCAACGTATTTGATAACATGTCCTTGAATAAAGCTACAGGTTTGGATGGAATACCTGCGAGATTCGTCAAATTGGCAACGCCATGTATTCTTCTACCACTTACTCACATAATAAATGTATCCCTTTTGAGTGGGGTCATCCCCCGTGAATGGAAATGTGCGAAAGTCGTTCCTTTATTCAAAGGCGATAAGGAAACAGAGTTAGCAACAGAGTTTCGACCTGCATGTATTTCCATTCTTCCGGTTTGGCTAAGGTCATTGAAAGAATTGTTCATTCTAAAGTCACCAAATACCTGTCTGAATAGTTTATTTTGTCTACTAATCAGTCGGAGTTTCGACGCGGTCACTCCACTACCACAGCTTTGTTAAATGTTACTGAAAACGTATTGTCCAGTATGGATAAAGGCCTGGTTTCTGGGCCCGTAACATTAGATTTGAAAAAGGCCTTTGATAATTATGGTCGACCACACAATAATGGTTGAAAAGTTAAGATTATATGGGTTTGACCACACAAGCCTGTTGTGGTTTACAAATTATTTAAAAGGAAGAATGCAAAGAACAGATGTGAATGGTGCCATGTCTAACCCTGCTCCAGTTGTGTACGGGGTGCTACAAGGTTCGATACTTATGGGGCCGGTATTATTTTTACTTTTTATAAACGATAATAAAAGTATGGTTACAGCTCGTTATTCCGAAGGTTCGTTATTCCGAAGGCTCTTTATTCCTAAGATTCGTTATTCCGAAGGTTCATTGTTCCGAATTTCATTTTCGGATTAACCAATCTTCGGAATAACGAACCTTCGGAATAACACCACAAATTTTCGGATTAACAAACCTGTAGGTATAGGGAATTTGCGTGTTTCGGAGTAACGACCCTTCGGAATAACGAACCTTCGGAACAGCGAACCTTCGGAATAACGAACAGCACCCAACGAGATTACTCACACGGTTAAACATTGTGGTTCATCTCTTTATGCAGATGATACATATATGTATTTTTCTTCTGATAATCCTGTTGAAAGGACAACACGTGTAAATCAAGATTTGAAAGAGTTTTCTATGTGGTTGACGGCGAATAACCTTGTTTTGAATGCTGATAAATCAGAATAAATGATTTTGGATTCCAGGAAGAAGTTGAAGTATTATAATGATTCTGGTATTATCCTTCAAATAAATGGTAAACATGTGAAAGAAGTATATAAATATAGCCCAGCATGGCTACGGGCACATATAATAAAGTAGAGAATAGGATAGAAAGGTTTAGGAAAACAGGGCATTACAGTTGTTTTCCAAGTCACCCTGTGACGTCAATATTAATTAGTCTTTCCCCTTCATGGAGTTTATGAACCCTTTGAAAACCCTTTGCTTCCAGCTAGACTTTTTTTTCAATCTCCCTCTCCCAAAAAAAGTTATTGGTCGTAGAATTCATGAGTTTGACATTGGCTACTTTCTGCAGCTAGTGGTCAGTTCCCTGCACTCTCCATCCCCAAAGCCCCAGTCCAAATTACGGGTGACGTGTTTTTGCCCTCTGATCCCTAAACATGAATGACCCTCTGAGATGGAAGGTCGTTCTCCAGCCAGAACTTCTCCTTTATTTTGACGTACTTTAGGGGAGCGGGTCAGACAGGAATTACAAAGACAATTTCAGGGGCAACAACTCAGAACAATCATGACGATAACGTTGAACGCTATAAGGACACAAGTATTCATTTGCTTTATCATTTTGTTATCCAAGAAACAATGAAGTCTTGACCTCTGGTTACAGAGAAAGAGGAAATAAAAAAAAAACAAAAGACAGTGGGCGAGTTAATCAGAAATGGAGATGAATCAGAGAAAACGGAGTTCCACAGAAACTAATGGGAGGAGCTAATGGAATATCTGACCAATAGGAAATTAATTTCCAGTGAAGAACACACCCAAAAATAAGATTTACCCAATGAAATACTTTTAGGGAAAGGATGCCAATAGTAAATTTGTCATACAAGACCTTGTTTGAGCAGAGATTATTAGAGAGGGGAAACAATAATCAGAGCAGAGGAGCTACGTGATGAGAGAGACCGGAAGATAGAGAAGGGGCAAGAATAGTTGGAGACCACAGAGATAGAGTCAGGAGATCCCCTCCCTTGTACATCATGCTCCACTCCATATTAATCAACTAAACTCTATAAACCCTGTGAATGTGACAAGGATCTTGCTTGGACTGCTCTAAAGTTAACGAGTTAACTGGTGGACAACGACAAGTTGAGAAACTGTACGCCACGACCAGACAGAACTTTGGTTTACACCAGTCTGAGTGTAACGAACTCCAAATAATGTAGTTGACTGGTGTCATCGGAGATGTTGAAGCGTCCTGTCAGATTGCCACAACGTGGACGGCAATGGTGACGAATCGTTTAAGGAAGCAGTGAAAGCAAACCGGTTAAAACAGACGCCCCAGCCCTCGGACGAGCTCGACATGCAGGCGAGAACCTCATCCTGCGACCATGCCGATGTCGAGATAAGTGGCAGAACATCATTTATCTCTACTGAAAAAACCCCTCCCTTGAAAAGTGTTAATGAAATAATGGTCTCCAAAGCCTGTGGAAGAGTTAAGTGATGACTGATGTGTTTCACTGTGTAGTAAGAAAAGAAAATTGTTTGTGATTAAGTTTCCGTTTCAGACCTACGAGAAGGCAGGTTGGTGAATAAATATGCTGTTAGCAGCATTGACATTACCCCTGTAAATTTTATCATTCTCCCGCATTTTGTATTCACTGTTGTTGTGAAGAAATGTATTATCTAGTCTCTTTCTGACGTTTGGAAATTTGATGATGTTTGGTGTCTATGTGATTACCTAGCCCCCGACCAGTACAGACTAGACCAGACCAGACCAGGGAGGTGGAGTCTCACTTCCCTGACCAGACCAACATTTATCCACCTCTGTACAACATTGGCCGCCCCTTGAGACAATTTAATAAGGGGTGTGGGGTGACATGGAACTCACCGACCGTCTTTCCCGTTATCAGCACGATGCTCTTGTATTTCTATAATAGGTGTAGGATTTTTGTTTAGCATTTGTAAGAAATATGATAAATATGTGCACCTCTCAACTGGTAGTATGTAGGTTAAGTTCTTGTAGCGAATATTTGTTTCTGTTGTCAATATTTATTCATATGTTTTGACTTTGCCTTTATTCGTTCTGGCATTGAATGATATGGTAATCAATGTTCAGGAAAGGGATGAATGTGTAGATCCTGCTAAAATTCGAGTAAAATGATGCAATGGTAATACAAACTGTGATATTTAAAGATCACTATTTTGTTCTTTTCTCTGAGAAGCTATCACTTTATTAAACCTTTGAAATACACACAGGTGTGGGGGCTACATAAATGTAAATATTTAGGAGAAGTATTTGATCTAAAATTAACATGGAAACTTCACGAGGATTACATAAGAGGTAAAATTTTGAGAAATTTGTTCCTACTGAGGAAAATCGAGTTTTTTGTGATTTTTAAAGTTGCAGAAATGTTGTATTTTTCTATCATTCAATATCATCTGGATTATTGCTCACCAGTATGGAGTATTGCTACAAAGTCCACTTTGAATAGGCTGTTTGTTTTACAGAAAAGGGCTTTACGTATTGTTTTAAAGGTAGATAATCTAAAAAGAACCTCAATTTGGTTTAGTAAATCAGGTATTTATTCGATGCATGTATATGTTTGTTGGAAAAGAGTAAATGTGACTGTGCACCAAAAAACGAACAAAAAGTCGCACACACTGATTTTATGTGAGGACTGAATAAAGTTGAAAACTGTCAACCGAGCCGATGTTGATTTTTTCATATTTTCTGAAACAGCAAGTCTTTTTCTACATTATACTAAAATTCGGGATCATAAAACAGGCAGGAAAATTTGCTTTTTAGCCGATTTTTTGGAACATTATTTGGCAGAATAGTGTGATTAAGTGTGTCTTTAGAGTCCCGTTTTCATTTCTTAAAAACCTTGTACACACTCTTCACTTTCAAGTCCTATAACTTTTGAAGGGACACTGCTGCTGCTTTCAAATTTGGCATTAATTAAGGAAAAAATGTGTTAATAAGGCATGATCAATTTCAATTTAATCAGATACACCCTTCATTGTTGTTACTCCGGTGGTTTACATCCTGTTTTTTTTTTGTCCCATTCATTGTGCAGCCAGCACGGCTTGTTAAAGATTAAGCGCTTGAATAGACACTGTACTTCAGAGCGTCTTTTCTCAGTTCACACTTTTCCTGAGTGCGTGCCTTCTTTCCAATATTCTGGTAATACAGGTTTGCCCCCGTTTAGCCTGAACGGGGTCAGGCTAAACTCGGACTCGGGGATAACTCGCCCTCGCTTTGACGGCGGGCTGAGTTGTATTGGTTGTCCCTCTGGATTGTACAGTGTTGTACTATGAGAACGGCCTGTATAAACTAGCACTTCGCGTTCTGGCTACTTGCAGTAATGGTCCGAGATGTTAAAACGGGCGCATCAAAAGATCTCTTTGGCGCGCATGCAAAATTAGTGTGCGCCTATCGGGCACCTCTAAAAACAAAATGACGCTTGATAAACAACAACAAATACTCCATATTTCCTTCATTCTTGTTCACTTAGCGTATGAGTACATTTCCGTATGTCTTCGCGTTTTTCTTTTTTCTGTTTCTATTTCATTTGTTTTTCCTGGACCAAAAGTCACTTGTATTTCTTTTGTTAATTCACCAGTCTTGTGTCCTTCTCACTCTCCCTTTTATTCACCTTCATTTCCCTTCTTTCTCCCTCCTCTCTCTCTCTTTCTCGTCATATTTCCCTTTCTTTTCTTTTCTTTTCACCTTATATCGTGTATATGTTGTATATTTCTATACATTTTTTTTCTTTTCATCAATCGCATTTCATTCTTATTTTCTTTTTTATAGTTTTTTTGTACACTTTTTAGACTTATTTGTAATTCTGTATTCATCTGTGCTATTTCATTGCACTCCGATACCCTGAGTATGGGTTGTTGAGTAAATAAACTTTCAAACTTTCAAACTCTCAAAGACAGCGCGTCTCAGCAACTGAGGTGATGTGCGTATAGGCTTGAAGGACCACGCGCTGTCCATTTGTTTTGTACAGGATTATCACGCGCTTTCCTGTCTGTTCAGTTAGGCCTCGTTTGGTATTATGCAGTAGAATATGGCGATCACGAACTGCTTGTAAATTGTCTGAAATAGGGTCGAGTTTTCCCTGAGACCGACTTAGTCTGGATTCTTGTGGAATAAAAGTCGGTTTTCTTACTTTTATTATTTTTCTCAAAATACTCCAAAAACGACTCATCATCCCGGCAAATCGCGTCAGCCAGGTAAGTTTCTTAAGTAGACTCTTTCGATATATTGCAAGCAAATATGAAATGGTGCCAGACGGGTTCTCAAACCCTTACCAAAAATATGTTTTCAATTTAAGTTGAGCTCGCTGAGCATATTTCTATCGTGTTTTTTTTTAGTCCGCTATTTCTATTACTGCCATTATTGTAATATATTGTTTTAATATCAGGGCCGGCGCAGCGTTTTCAAAAGAAAAAAAAAAGCAAAAAAAAAAAAAAGGCCTCAGCTCATCTCTTCCCATCCACTTCCGGGTTTCTTCAGCTCTCTCTTCAGATCTCTATCTATTTCTATTCTAGTGCCACTTTCGTACTTCCGGGTTGAAAAAAAGTGTGGGGGCCCAAAATGATGACACCTTATGTATTCCTTTGTATGGTGCACAAAAAGTGTGAGGGCCCGAGCCCCCACGGTTGCTCCGGCCATGAATATGTCGACTGTAAGTCCTTTTGTGCATATCGACTTGTTTATTACTACTGAAATAATTTTGCTGAATTATATCAATTTGTCGACTGTAAGTCACTTTTTTTTTAATTCTTACAATGATTTCATACCCATGCTGTACAAGTCTTAAAGGGATTGTATAGTTTTGGTTGAGACCTAATTTCAGGTTTCAAACATTGTTTTTGTGAGATAATGAGAAACCTCTTGTGAAACATGAAAGAGCATGTAATTCTATGAGGAATTCAACATTTATTTGATGAAAATTGGTTTTGAAATGGCTGAGATATCCAAAAAAGAACGATTCTAATAAAGTGTGGGACCCACACTTTATTACGATCGCTTTGTTTTACTTTGTTTTTAGATGTTTCAGTCAATCCAAACTCGATTTTCATCAAATAAACTTTGAATTCCTCTTAAAATGGTATGCTCTGTACTATATCATAAGTGTTTTCTTGGTATCTCGCAAAAAGTTAAAAGCCTAATTCTCATCTCCACCAATACTGTACCATCCCTTTCATGTGTATTTATCGCTATTGTTGTTTTCATATGTATTTTTTATGTATGTCAAGTGGACCTCTTTGAAAATCAGCTGTCCTGAAAGGGCTATCCACCCTATTGCTGGAAATAAATAAATAAAGATAAAATAAAATGTGTCCATTTATTGCCAACAAGTGAACTGATGTTTACACCATTAAATAAATCAGAATGTACAAGCGAAGCAAAGTATTGTGTCAACATCACTTTTGCATTCTGCTTCTTCTACTGACAGATTGTTGAATAAAGCCGTATACAGGATAAGTTGTCATATCCATAACACATCTTCACCAGGATACTTACCAGAGTCCTAGGTACAACAGCAAAACAATATATTGCTTACCATTGATTCATATTTTATTCATTGGCAAAAACACCTTTTTCCTTTTACGTCGCGCATTCACTTATTCACGACTATTCACAAGAGTATTTAAAACGAAACGGTTTACACAAACATACATAGACGCGACAATATTACTAACACAAAGTGATGAAAAGGAAAACAGAAAAAGATAAGGCATTTTACTTTCAAATCTAATAGACATCTAGTAAGACTAAAAGTAGGATCTTATCAACATTCTTTGAACATGGAGTTACAGAAAATCTCAGACAGAAAACGAAAAGTTCCACCACACAAACAGTTACTGAGTATAATGCGACATGAAGTTATCGTCGTATAAAAGTAGCGTCATAGGTAACCATGCATCACAAAACGAACAAAAATTCGCACCCCTTGATTTTACGTGAGGACTCAAAAAAGGTCAAATGTGTCAACCGAGTCAATCTTAAGTTGTTTTTTTTTAATATATATTCTGAAAGAACTATCCTTCTTTTACATTATTTTTTAGTTTGCGATCATAACATGATTGGTGTATTTTTAGCAGTTTTTCTACAACCCCTTTGGGGGGAAATAGAATGATGAAGTGTCTTGAAATAACTTGAAAGGATAACTCCACTGCTTTGAAAGTTAGCATTAATCATGGACAGAATGTGGTGATAGAACATACTTAATTACAGCTAATCTGATAATCCCTTCATTGTTGTTGCTCCGGTGGTTTACATCCTGTGTTTTGTCCCTTTCATTGCACGGCTAGCACGGCTTGGTAAAGAAAGATGAAGTGCTTGAATAGACCATGTACTTCAGAGCCTCTTTTCTAAATTTACACTTTTCCAGAGTGTGTGCTTTCTTTCTAGTATCTAGAAAGGTTAGGAGAGTCCATTTGAATTGAGTTATACATCATTTAAAGTTCAGAATCTGCTCTTTTAGCATCTGCCCTTAACTAAAAATTCATGTCTGGCGACTTTTCGCTGGTTTTGTGATGCAGGGTCATATAATTATGTGTCGCACTGACACCTGAAGATAACTAGTCAAAGACCTGGCTTAAATTATTAAAGGTCATAGAACACTTGACAAATATGAATGACCACAGCATAAACTCGTTTTTTTTTTAATTAACAGCATATTACACACTGCGCTAATAAGCTGAACATAGGAGACAAATAATTATGATTGCTTAAGGTTCTCAAGGTACCACCCAAGCTCACTTTACTTCAGTACTCCTCTAAAATATCAATCATCACCAACAAGAACAATAACTTGTGGTAAACAACATTTTCAGGTCATACATGGTATATGATAACTTTACCATCTACTTTACTATATATATACATACGCAAATTATCTCATTATGCTAATTACTATATTTAAGACACTTGCATCATTCGAAATGTTGGTGTTGTGAATGGAGTTGTCGTTACAGAAAGTCCTTCACTCGTTTACCCTTCATCAGCCTGAGATATGGGAGATGCTTTTAATAGCAAAACAAGTCCGTTCTCAACGGGTTAAAACGTTGTGTTTCCCTTGTTTTCAGGCTTCCTGTGTATTAGCAATAATGATATAACATATTTTACATATGCTAATTTCGTAATTATACTATGCAATAAAAGAAAAATGCCCAAGGTTGCCAAGGTGGCAGCGAAGCTAAATCTATTTCAATAATCTTATAGAACGCGAATAAAAACAAACAAACAACAACAACCGTGTACTTTATCCACTTTCCAAAACCGTATACATGGTATAATCTCCTACAACTTTTATCCAGACAATAAATACACCGAAACGTTATGGATTCAAGGCGACAATTATTCTTTTTTTTAAATTTAATTCACTCCGTTGATTCATCTCATTTTGTGATAAAACGATAAAACACTGTTTAATTTTTTTTTTCTTTTTTTTTTTTTTTTTTTTTTTTTTTTTTTTCATTCAGTATTTATTGGTAAAAAGCAAATGCCATTTACAGCAAAGAATAAAAAAATCAATCGAATTACAGAATCACATAATAAAAAGTGCAGCAAAACAAAGTGGATACTTAAAATATCACATAACAAATATGACAAAAATACCGTGTAGAAAAAATATACAGTGCAAATTAAATGTCAAACCGCCATTTTTGAAAATGAATACCAAGTTTGCCTTTCTTTTTAGAAATTCTATATTCTATTTCTTTATTATTATTTAAGTAAGCCTGGAAAGATTCAAAAGTAGGGGTTTTATTCTGGAATTTACAGACATATATGTAATACTTTACAGATAAAAAAATATATGATATATAAGAGTCTCCATAGAGACCGAACATTTTCTCAAAATTAGAAAATATATAATTTTTCTTTTCCTTGTGATTTATAATATCTATTATCTTTTGCCATAAAGGTAGTATATGGGGACATAAAATAAACAAATGTAAAAAAGTTTCAGGCGATTTATTACAAAAGAAACATAATGATGAATCTTTTCTCTTGATTTTAAATAGAAATTCATTTAATGCTATTGCCCTATAAAACAGTTTTACAAAAAAGGATCGTAATCGAGTATCAATGGTGCTTGTCAAATTTCTCATAAGGATTTTTTCCCATATGGGAGAATTTAGGTTAAATGAGTCATTCCAAAAAGAAAAATGATTAACTGGGATGACCTTTTCCAACATTACATCATATACATACTTGGAAACCTTACGAGTTTGCATAAGTTTACCTACAGTCGTTTCAAAAATAAAATCTTGATTTATTTCTGAATGTGTGAGCCATTCTTGTGGAATATTCTTCATTAAAAAATTATATTTCCTCCTATCAGATTTATCTATATCATAATTAAGCACCAGCTCTTCAAATAATTTACTCCCAGGGTGAACAGGATCCAATAACTCATTAATATAAATCAAACCCTTCTGTAACCAATTATCATATACAAAGTATTGTTTTGATCTGGATCGAATATTCTTATTAAACCATAAAGACTGGCATGCACCTATTTCAGAATAAGCTGATCCAAATTCAATTTTAACCAATTTTTCTCTGAATGAATACCAGGACCTTAAAGAATCGGCTAACTGAACAGATGGCAATTTCTTTAAAATAGATTCTGGAGCATTAGTTTTCCACAAAATATCCGTTACCGGAGAGAAATTCTCTAGAACTGAAAGCTCCATACGTTTCCAGAAACTGTCAAAACTTTCATCATGTAACATTTTAACCCAATTCAATTTCTGAGAAAGAGCAAAAATCGAGGGGTCGATCATTCGTAAACCACCCTGGGAGTAATCATTACATAAATACTGCCTTTTAATCCTATCATTGCCCCCATTCCAAATGAACTTATACAATATAGTATTCAAAGATTTGAAAAACTTACTAGGAATCTTTATACACAAGACTGAAAATTGATAGAGGAGTTGGGGCAATAATAGGGTTTTTACAACACAAATCTTCCCAATCAAAGAGAGATTCCTAGCTCGCCAACAATTAAGTACACTTTTAATTGATTCTAATTTGGGCAAAAAATTCAAATTAAATAACTGATTTACATTCAAAGAAAATGTTATACCAAGGGTTTTAAATTGATTTTGCGTCCATTTAAGGCCTTTTTCAGAGAAAGGAAAGTCAAGGGAGCCTTTTCTAGAACCAATCCATACAGCCTCAGATTTTGAAATATTTAGTTTACAACCAGAACAAACAGCAAAAGTGTCCAACAAATTAAACAAAGTATTGAAAGAATTTATAGATCCATCTAAACACTGTTTAATTTTACGATACGGTACACACACAAAAAAAAACTAACGTTGAAATATATGTGGTAAGAGGTATAAAATTCACTTACATAATGCAGCACTGAATTATCTAGACAGACATACTATGTACACACACAATCATCCGCACACAAACACAAACACACGCAAAGCAACGTTTGTAGAAAACTTTATATGCTACAAGAAACGAAATTGACATCGATAGTTATATTAGTTAATTCAAGTATAATTATTTCAATTATCCATATCAAAGTCATGTAAGAAATGTAATGGAAACATAGATACTGCTCAGATTGCACATCATTTTCAGATTCGTTTATTTCAATAATTGCTAAAGTAAGCCTTAAGTTTAGATACATGAAAGGGTGTCACTTCGATTCATAAAGCAATACCTAAAAAAGGAGATTCCTACGGGGGAAATTGTACTTTAATAGCAGCTTGATATGTTCCTCTTTCTGACACCTCCGTAGACACTGATGATCAATTAATGTACACGTTCACAAAATCAAAATGATCCACAACATCATCATAATTATAAGAAATTTCCTGCTTCACTATTCTTTTGTAACAGAGGATATAGCGATATGAGAGTTGATGATAGTATCGTTATTTGCAATATATTATTGTTACTAATCATCACGAAAAAGGGTCCGCAAAAGTGGCGAATAACACACCAGGAATCTCCGCGAGGACGTAGATGATAATTCCTCCTATCTCCTACTTGAATACTCACATAATCCCCGATAACGTTGCACCAGTAAAATTCCATACCTGTGTAGATGTACACAATACATAATAGTACAAAATACAAAATAAAACATATCTCTTTCTATAGTGTGCAGCCCATATACGTTATATAATGTGAGAGACAGCACCGAAACTATTATTCTCTGCCTTGCTCTGCATCACTTATTTCAGCCCACAATAGCCAGATCAATTGTAAGTGGAATCGGATAGTTAGATTATCATTGTATTCCAATCTGCTTCTTTTTGACTGCACAAGGTAAGCTGCGAGACGATAGTGCAGTCGGTGATGACTTGCCTAAAGTCTCTCTACAGCTGGTAACTTTACTAAGAGATTGCTAGATTATCATCAAACTAAATCAAATAAAGGTAAATAATCTCATAAATTTCATATTCTTTATACGTGTTTTGTGATATTTATAGTATTTTGCATTGTATGTTTTGCAGAGGGAGGGATTTTTTTTTTTTAGTTTCTACAGTGCTTTCAAAACTACGATAACCAAAAACTTTGGACCAATACTATTTCAAAACATTGTACTATGGAGACTACAACGTAGGTCGTAAGGAATTGGGAACTGTTCCTCTTTCCTTTGAAAGCTAATTGTCGTGACGATTATCATGTATGATGGAGTAAGTTGCTTTGAAAAACAGCAATGAAATTTTGCACTTTTCCCAAGTTTGCTCATTGTTATATTATTTTCAGCATATACGTATACGCACTTATTTTCAAATAAATAAAAAGTATTTGAATGCGTAATTTAAAAAAATGTAAAAACAAATTGTGGATATTGATTAATAATCTGTAAAGGAAGAAATACTTTCGTCATATTAAGTGCTTTATAGTAGCAGCGATCGGCAATAGACTCTAAAAGAAATGAAATGAAGATGAAGCCCAAATTACGTTTCAGGTATTACAAAATAACAATTTCACGTAAATAAAAAGAAAACAGATAGCTGTTAAGGTTTCAATATACAGCTTCTTACGTTCAAAATTTATACGTGTGTGGTGTGGGAGAACTACGTTTGATGAAATCACATTCTTGACGTGTCCATCAAATGTCACTTGCATGACCGTACTCTCATTAAGAACCAGATAGAGAAGTCTGCGGATGAAAGATGTAAGACATAAGAATATCTGCCACCTTACACTTGGGATTAAACATACACATTCCTTATACCTGTACCTTTGCGTTTGCTGTGGCCCATTACCTACGAGAGCAACCAATGACGTTATGTGCAAAGCCATCGTTACTGAATAAATATGTTTACTGAAAACACCTACACTTCATCAACTTTTAGACACTATATACAATCCATACCATTACTATCTGATTCCGTTCTTCAAGAAACATGCATTTGTTTCCTAAGAGGTAAAAGTCACTCCAAATATCGAGGTATCAGTTGACCAATGGTTTTTGAGGGTGCCTGTATCATTCGAGCCATACGAGATCTTAATTCATCTCTCTCTCTCTCTCTGTATATATATATATATATATATATATATATATATATATATATATATATATAGATAATGTATTTTACGTGAAATTACTACTCTTTCTTGGAGTGAATTATTCCTGTTCTTAATGGCTATAAAGGAACGTGTAATGTACATCATGATTTCAACAATCATGATCATAATTATTCACAAAGATGCCATTACAGACAAAGACGTGCTGGACAAGGCTTTGACGTTGCACCATTCAGTAATATTCAATAGGTAAGGAGCTATAAAAGCTATGAATTCAGAAGTCACCTGTTTTTGATGTCAAGATGCATTGTTGAGTTTACACCGGAATCGTGGAGCCCTAGAATGATACGTATTGGACCCCTGCTCATACCTGTGCGCAAAACTGTCAAGGTATTTCCATTTTCCTTGTAGTTCAGCATGTAAAGTTTCTGATCAGAATGGTCGAGGGAGAGGGCTAGTCCCTTACCAGGCAAACCTGTAAAACCAAACATGAACAAAAAAGGGGAAAAAGATAATTATGAAACGCTTTGATTTTTTTTTTCCATTCTTGATTGATTTTAGGAACCAGCTTCATCGAAAAAACAAGATTTTGAGAGTGTTAACATTCGACTGGGTAACACTTGTTTATTTGGCTACGTCACGTGTAACTCTATTAACACGTTTTGTGAATCAGGGGCAATAAGTATGTATCCTCCCTGTAAATCAATCTCAGTAAATTTTCTTTCCGCAGGGTAATTATCTATTCAGTAGTACACAATTCAGGGAAAAGAATATTCTGAAATGTCAAGATTGTTTTTTCATTTGGCTAAACGGACGGGAGTGTCATCGTTTTCTATGAGCTTTCAAAGTCAAATTTGTATTCCTTACTATGAGTGATTTCGGTGGTTGATGTGTCTAGAAGAGAAGACCGAATGACCGAGTTTGTGCCCTCACAAATCCAGTACACAGCCTTCTCAACAGGATCAAATGACAGAACAGATGGTGTCGGTGAGGGTGCTGCCCATTTATATGTGCTGAAACTTCCGATTTCTATAATCACTTTCAATGTCAAGTCAGCTACGAAAAATAAATTGGATCTCGAAATGACTGCAAAAGAGCGCTCCTCTGGTAGAGAGTCTGACAAAAACAAATATGAATAATTGCTGTTATTGTTTCATGCATCCATAAGAGTGGTAACCGTGAAGAAGAGATATTCGTGTACACAAAAAAAAAAAATCAAAATAATCAGGATATTCCAATCTCTCCGATATATAGCAGTAACTATTAGTAAATGGAAAGAACGCTACAAACTTATTCCGTTTCAACGACTTCTTTAGAAAAAAAAAAGAAAGTCGGCATGAAGGCAGAATTAAATTTAAAGGCCGTTTCGCACCTTTCCAGGCAAGCCTTGCGTGTGATTTGCGAAGAACAATTTTTGCTACCCGGAAGTTCCCCCGAATAGACACACATGACAGTACCTATCACGTATCTCACCCGAAGTTACCCGTAGTTGCGCACGCAGGTCCAATTTACCCGCAGCCCCCCCCCCCCCCCCCCCAAAAAAAAGTGGTCTGTTACACCTTATCGGTCTTGTTGCGTATGAGGGTTTTCCAGCACGCAGAACTTTTTCTTTTCTTTTCTTTTTTTTTGTGTTTTGTTTCGCGGGCAGACAAGGATTTCGGCGAGTTTCGCGTGCGTCCTGTATGCTGGATCCTTGTTACGTACGTTCTACGTCCATTCCATGTGACCTGCGTGTCAGGCGCATTGGTGGCGAGTGAGGGCTGACAACTTGGTGACAGAATGGTGACGGAATATGGCGGAAGTCCAACATGATGATGCATAGATGCATAAATCCACGGGCTATCTACTCACTTCAAGCGGGTCAAGTGCTTATGACTTGCGGCAGCTACGGGCATCCAACTGGTGCTCTGCGTTGGTCTCTGCGGACAATCCCCGCGACTGACGTGGAAAAATGTTTTGGTCAAGGCCGTGTCACACCATAACGCGGGCTTGTGGCGAGGAGGTAGTTTCCAGCACGTAGAAGATTTTCAGCGGGCGAACAAGAATGTTTGCAATTTTCATTCATGCCTTGTCATACCGTACGGGGGAACTTCTGCGGCTTGACTTGCGGGGAAACAAATTTACTCCAAGTAGCTCTCCGCTGTTGGTCCGCACCTGACAGTATCTAGCGCGTAGTTGCCCGGAGGTGCTCACGCAAGTCCGATTTAACCGCAGCCCAGTTTTGAGCATGACCAAAACTTCTTCCGGGTGAGTCGCGGGAATGCCCGTAGAGGTCCACGCAGAACGCCAGTAGGAGACCCTTTTTAATAGCGGCAGTACTTCCCAGGCAATTCCCACGCAGGTACTTCGCAGTCCCGTATGCAGCCAAGATAATGAAATTCTGTGAGATTTCAACCATTCCATTAGAGGAATTCCTTCACTAAGTTGACAGCCCCCACGCGACTGGTACAAAGGTCACACAGTATACTCGCAAGTATAACGCGTCCAGTAAGTAAGACACATGCGCTGACTCGCACAAATTCTTTTCCGCCCTCAGGAATGTCCGGTATGCTAGAAAATCCCTACACGTAACAAGCCCGAGTAGCTTGCCCGGAAAGGTGTGACAGGGCCTAAACACGGTTGCGGGTAAAAAAAAAAAATATGCGTGCGCACCTCCGGGCGACTTCTTTCGAAATACATGCTAGGTAATGTCATGTGCGGATATCTACGGGGACCTCCGGGTAGTCAAAATTGTTCTTTGCAAGTCGCACGCAAGGCTGGTGTGTCACGGCCTTTATGCTCAAAACTTTGCTGCTGGTAAATCGGACTTGCGTGCTTACCTACGAGCAACTGCGTTTGAGATACGTGCAAGGTATTGTTTTTTTGTTTTTTTGGCCAATTGCGGATAGCTCCAGTTCGTTTATTTGTTTCCCCGCAAGTCAAGCCGCAAAACTTTTTTGTTTAACATTTTTGTTTAAAAGTTCAATCAAAACATTGATCACTATCATTATGAGAGGCAAGAAGTGAGGTGTCGTCTGCATATAAAACAAAATGAGATTCACGGCAGGAATTGACAGTGTCGTTTATATAAATCAAAAACAGTTAAAGTCCAAGAATAGATCCCTGAGGCACATCCGTATTAATATTTCTAATAGACGAATAAAAAGAATCATAAACAGTAAATTGTTTCCGTCCACATAAATAAGATCTAAACCACTTAAAACAGACACCGAACACCGTAATATTGCAATTTCTGAAGTAAAATTTCATGAGAAAGACAGTCAAAGGCTTCAGAAAGTTCCATGAATATTGCCAAAACGTCTTTATCATCATTCACTTCTTGAATTATTCTGTCCTGCATTTCCTTACTGCCATATATGTAGATAGATTTTGCCGGAATCCATACTGACCATCGTATAATAAGTCATACTTTCTTATATTTTTGAAAGACAAGGCAAAATAGATATCAGACGGTTATTTGTGAATATTCTAGGATCATCTTTTTTAAAAACTGGAATAACTTTTGAAACTTTCCTTTTGGATGGTACGATACCAGTACTTAACGAAAAATTACATACATGCAAATAAGGTTCAACAATATAAGGTAAAACATATTAACCACAGTTGGATCAATATCGTCAAAACCACTGGTTTTCCCAGACTGTAAACCTATGAAGCCCAAGGGGGGGGGGGGGGGCACATTGTGCTCCCCTACCAGATTTTCGTTTGCCACTCCTTCGCCCTTAATTCGATTTCAACCAAATTAGGTGACTTTTCCTAAAATCTTATTGCAAACATTTTGATATACAATTTAGCTATATTTGATGTTACTGGTTGCCATGGCAACCATAAACTGACAACCATGTGAGTCAGATTATGCATCTTTTTTCTGTTCCCATTTCATTTAGCAGCATTACAGTGTATGAAATGGGTGTTTCTTGGCTGAAATTTGTTAAAGGAGCAAAATTTGAAGTAATTATGGTCCTGGTTTCTTATTATTTCCTTTGTTTTTATGTGACAAAGGCATAAAACAATAGATATAAAAGAGATAATTGAAAACAATAATATTTTCTAAGGATTGCCCTTATATTTTGAGTTATTTTGATTCCTTCATCCAAGTTATGCCTCTAATAGCATTAGTTTATCATATTATCAATTGAAATCTCTAAATTCCAGTATTATGCAATATGAAATGTCATAACTATACATGTGCCCATCCCAAACATTTCATCTCAGGTCTCATAATGTATCACTATGTTGATATGAATAGCGCCCCCATGTGGTGATCTTGTGAAATTTCAACCGTAGCAAATAATAAAATTCCACTTGCTTATCATTTGTGGCAAATATGAAAATGATTGATCTATAATAAGACATATTTAATGGGGATAGAGAAATTATACAGAAAAATCATGTTTTGAGCATAATTATTTCCTATGTATTTCTTTATATTTTGGTAAATAGCGCCCTCCATGGGTGACCTTGTGAAAATTCAAATAAAAGGTCATGTAGAGTATGAGTTACTCTACCCACGTGCCAAATATGACGATGATACACCAAATGATAAAAAAGTTATATGGGGGGGGGGGGGCACAATGTGCCCCCCCCCCCCACCCCTCCCTTGGGCCTGCGAGGGGTCAAAATAGCTAGGGCTTAATAGGGTTAATGCCTTTCCAATATCTAAGATTTCATCTACTGTGACTGGTTTAAAAAATCAAAGTATTAGAAAGAGGTTTGTTCATATAAATGGAAAAAATCTTTATTATGCATATCAGCCATATCATCAGCGGATATGTTTGATCCAATATTAACGAAGTATTCATTAAAATGTTCAGCAATATCAGCGGTATCATAAATATCACTTCCGTTGTGCGAAAAAGTTTGTTTTTTATTGGTTGTAATCTTTTGCTTTCCCTAAAATTGTATTATTGAATTTCCATGTCACTTTTGAATTGTTTTTGATTAGATTAAACTTTTTTCGAATAAAAACCCTTCTTTGCTCTTCGTAAGCAAAGAGTAACTTTATTACGAATTTTCTTATATCTTTCATAATTTTGTTCAAGGGGAGAGTTCATATATTTCTTGTAATATTTATCTTCATTTTTTATAAGTTTTAAAAGTTCACTTGTAACCTACGGTTTTCTGATTTCTTGATTTCTCTCTTTAATAGAAATAGGTAAGTGCATATCATACAGATTAATGAATATTTCGTAAAACACATTATAAACCCCCTCGGGGTCATACTGTTCATACACTCTTGACCAATCCGTGTTTGCTAGGTCAGCACAAAGGGTAGCGAGGTTTTCTTTAGTAATTTTCCTAAATATTTTTGGTTTCTTACTGTTATGTCTCTCCTCTGGGTGTAATGATATATAAAATATTGGTAGGTGATCAGAAATATCTGTCATGAGGATACCTGACAGAGTGGAAATGGTATTATCATTAGTGAATATATTGTCGATAATTGTGGCTGACGTAGCACTGCCGCAAGTTGGTCTATCTATCAAGGGGTGAAATCCGGAAGAAACACTTACATTTACAAACTCCAGTATTGATGAACTTATATCTTTTTTAGTGAAATCGATGTTATAATCTCCCATCAAATATACGCAATTTTGTTTTATATCAAATTCACTGATCAGTTTCTTAAAAAAAGGAGTGAATGTAGAAATGGAGTATTTTGGTTGGCGATATATCACTCCGTCTATAATATTTCGAAATGATTTACAATTAATTTTGATGATTAATGATGATCAACTCCTTCACATTGCTCCTTGGACTCATAATGTGTAAAGTTTAGCTCTTCTCGGATGAAGAGGCCAACTCCAACCCCACGACCAGTTGGTCGGTCCACATGGATAAATTTGTAACCGTCAAGTGCAAAAGGAACATATATAGCTGAATTTATCCACGTTTCAGATATAGCTCTCACTGAAAACTTAAATTATAATGCATAAAAGGTAAGAATGGATTCTACCAAAATTTTCTCACATGCTCCTTGCATTGAAATGAATCATGCTGAAGTTTTTTGTCACTGAGCAGTTTTGTATTGCTTCATTCAATACAGAAGTCAAGAAATATTTAGTTTTTGATGGGACTAAAAATCTTATTCATTTAATGTTCAACTTGATAATCATCAGGATCTATATTGGAAGAATTCACAAAATTGTCTTTGGATTATTTCATCGCCGTAGACAAAGGACTTAAACTTATAATCTCCGATTTTTCCTAATGGGAAATGAATTGAGTGATTGTATTTGTCGTTCAGGTTTGAGCAAATATCTATATCAGTTGAGTTATATGTTTCCATATTTACATTTTGTTTAATACGGTCTTCCTTTGTCGCAAAATCATATGGCATTTCTAGAGAAAGTATTAATACAAAGGGAAAATAAACAACAGGACAATTGTCAAACACAAAAGAAGGCAAATACAGTAGTTAGCACTGGAAGTGACAATGAACAAAGAATATGTATACATATAAAAATATATATTTCGCTCCTACGATCAAAACAGTATAATGGGGAAAATATATGTGAAGAGCAAAGAAAAAACACACAAACAAACAAACAAACAAACATGGTTCAAATTAACAAGCGTATAGATTTTTGGAATGTGTCAGGAGTGACATGCAACTTTTCTATTATTGCCATCAAAGTTTGTGCAAGTCTTGTTTGCTGCGTATTGTGTTTGTATCATCGCTTGATGATATAAAAATAATAATGACCACAGACGAATTTCAATAATATGTAAACAGAAAACGCATCTGAACGCATCTGTCTCAGAATAAGAATTTTTGAAAATGGTATACATCCAAATTTGTATCAATGGTTATGTATAATGTCAATATGTACGCATTTACAAGCGTGTTTTTTTTGTGTAGTTTCATAAACCTTTGAAAAGTTTTGTAATTGTTGTTATATGATGATGTTTACTGTACTTATATGTGGATTGCTTATTGTTTTCTTCTTCACTCGTTTTCTCTTTGTTTTTCCCCAGCGCTTTAATAGAAATATGATATCAAACGCTCCATCAATGTTATGTATTATAATTATTAAAAGAAAGTGCAAGTCCTTACTCTCTGGTTCACATAGAACCCATGGATCCACAGCAAAAACGGAAGTTTCCCCCGCTGCCTTTGACGACGAGCTCTTCGACACAAGTTGTAAGGTGTGTCCGTTCCCCATTTGCGTTTTGCCGCAGATGGTGATTATTTTCTTGCAATCCTGCGAGGCTTCTCAGCCAATTCAAATATACGTACATGACTAGAAGTCAAAGCGTGAAATGGGACCCGCTTATATTAATCTTGATAACAATTATACTGTTGATGAAAGTAAAAAATTTACAGCAATTACAATGCGTCAATGAAGACATGAAACAGATGGTATGCGTTTTGTCTGTTTAGTTTGATTTATTTCTGTTTTTTTTATACCACACATTACAAAAGACTAAATACATACACGTACGTTTTGCCCATAACATTACACGATGCATTTAAGCTTTAGCATATTATTATTTTACGAAGTAATTAAGAAAACATGTATGAATACATTATGAAAAAAAAAAAACATTCATTGATGCATTGAACATTATAGAAGAATGTTATATTACCAAGTGATTCAAAAAATCGTAAAAATAACAACAGTTAAGAAGCTAGAGAATGGCTGAAATATTCATTAAAATTAAGCTATGCCTTTAATAAATAACCAAAATTTTGAAAAAAAAAGTAGAAAAAAGGGGTGATTAAAATAAATGAATTTTGGAAATATGTTTTTGCAACAATTGCAAGAAAAAAACACGCCAAGATACCGCAAACACTCAGCAGCATACCGCTTGACATAAATCGAGGCCTCATGGGAAAAAAAATTAAAATTAGATTTGACTTCCATAACAATGAGGGACGTGTCTACAAAATATAAGGTTTAAAATCAATTACGAAATATTGTAATAATTATTGGGTAAAAATAGAGACGAAAACAGTCAAAATATATTCTGATTTTATTTTGTTTCACAAAGTATTGAAATAAGTGTGCTGCTGTGAGTACAGTGCTGTGCTGTGCAGGGCGTGAAGTGCAAAATGTTTCTAAATTTTAAGGTTGGGCATATAATTGGGTTTTGTTCTTAGTGTGTGCATGCCGTGCGTGGTTGGATGAATAATGGAAGGTCGTTTATCCCGCCAGTCCCGATGGGTTGTCAGCAGAACATTAGAGATCACCAGTGTACCAGCCATCTTTTCCTGGCTAGCCTGTGGTGTGTTGGAATTCCCTAGACAGCATACCCACGGCATCTCAGAACACTACCCAGCAACTGGGAGTTTAAATGTAACCATCATCAATTCAGAGGTGTAACCCCAGTCCTCCGGCAGATAATCCTCCATCGACACCCTCCGGACTGTAACTGTAAATCGTCAAGGTTGCCTCTAAGCCCCTCTCTGTATTCCCATCACCACCCAACAACTTCGTAACAATCCATGGAGATCCTGTCTCCATCCTCTTTGCCCACCAGCTTTCCCCCTCCCTTCCACTTGTACTCTTATCCCTCTGACCCAACTCCTCACATATCGTCCAGGAAACCCCCTGCACCCAACCTACACAGTCGTGACAGTTTACAACTCTGCTCTGCACCCTCTGTTCTCACACCCTTCTTTCAACTCAGCGTACCAAAAAAAAAAAATCTTCCCTTGCCTCCTCCACATCAGGGGCAATATTTGATGCTATGCAAATTTTAAGAGTTAAATACAACAGGAAAATATCAGTGTAAAACCTGTGTAGAGGGGAAATCACAGGGATTAAGATATATATTGCTGGTTGATTGGAATTACAGAGTAATGATACTGAAGTATGAAAGCAATATTAGGGGTCAGGGAATACCTATGAAGAGTAGCAATGAAATGCCAAATGACAGAATGACGAGATCAAAGGCGTCCGAAGTGATATGTGAAGTCAACGCAGACAGAGGTATGCGTATTCAACTCTTTATGTGCCATGGTAGATAACTTACGTGTGCTACATTATTCTGAGACACCAACGTAGTCATGCATTGAGAAAACATTCTGTTTTCAAGTCCATATAACTTCTGTATGAATTGATTTGTGTTATGATGGACATGTAGTGAGCAAGTTGTAGAGAAAATGGAAGCGTTGCTTCCATAAAATTTCTGTGAAAAATGGACAATTGCTTTTCTTTGAAATGATCAGTAGCTACATTACTGTAAAGGCATGAATTTTGCACACAAAGAGTGACAAAAACTGAGAATTCACACGCAAATCTATCAGGGAATAGTCAATCACCATACGTGAGACGAATGAAAGTACGAGATGCAGTACTGTTGCATTTGACGATTTTTAGATCGGTTTGGGCAGGTTTAAGCAGAATATGCTAAGTTGGAACACCGTGGACTGAGTCGGGCGTACGAACGTGGCACATAAAGTGTTAAATGTGTCTCTCAGAAAGATACATACTTCTATGAAAGCTGTAAAGAATAATTACATTGTGACCCACACTTCACTGAGAAATCAAACCTAGCCAGCGTTTACAGATTTTCAAAATATCCACAAATACAACTGTATGCCATTCCGAGTGAGCAGAAATCAAACTTTTAGAAACACAAGGTATATTTCCGCGTTCCAGCGCCTCCCCCCCCCCCCCCCACCCCCCGCCCGCCGCAATAAGGATCTTCGTTATAGTTAGGAATGTATACAGATATGATTATGTACATGAATTTATTGACAAAAATAACGTAGTTAATAGGAACCCGAATATTAATGAAACGAAATATAGCAATTTGGTTTCTTTCTCTCTCTCTGTCTCTCTCTCTTTCGCTTATTCTTTTGAGCCCGTGATCTCTATTACCACAGTGATCGCCACGTGCTTTACAACATCATGTACGCCACGAGTAGTATTGTGGAAAAAGCTCTTTCTAGAAGTTTGTGAGTTCCAACTCTATTATCTATGTGTCCACATGTCACAAGTTTTCTTTGACATGTCATCTCCAAGTACTTTGACTTCACAAAGTTCCATTTTATAGTCATGTTATCTCCAGAAGATACGTAATTTTGTTTTTCAATAAAAACCAGGAAGGTATCATTAAATGGATTTTAACAACGGTGTGTCTCGTTTGCAACTGCACTTTTTATCAGCCATGTAATTTCATTCTTACAGCCGTAAACAAGGAACGAGGTATTATTATTTATATGTCTACATGTCACTGCCAAGTTTTCTTCGACATGTCATCGCCAAGTACTTTGACTTCACAAAGTTCCCTTTTGTAGTCATGTTATCTCTAGAAGATAGGTAATGTTGTTTTTCAATAAAAACCAGGAAGGTATCATTAAGTGGATTTTAACAACGGTGTGTCTCGTTTGCAACTGTACTTTTTATCAGCCATGTTATTTCACTCTTACAGCCGTAAACAAGGAACGAAGTATTATAAAATATCTTAACCTTCGTCACAGGAGGAAGTACGAGTGCATAGTAGGAAAGAGCTATCATTTCCTTGAGGGTGTTTCAAACCGGTTTATAGACGTGGTTTTAGGAAGAAGAAAAAATGTCCATCGAATGCGCATTCTATTCTCTACAATGAAAAATACTCTTTGATATACTAGGTGTTTCAAAAAACATTTCCCACTTTTGATCATTACCACATAATTCATCCGATAAAACTGTCATGAGTAATAGATGAATAGTGTATACAATTTTGTTGAAGGTGATTTGAATGTGAAAGCATAAATCAGTTTCATTAAATCTAAGATTGATTTTGAAGTAAGTTTGCAGTTTTGGACAAATTTTAAGCCTCTGTACAAAAATTGAACTTTGCACAGGAAAAAAAAAATGATGTGTATGTGAGTATGTACTGACAATGGCCCTGAACAATGGACATACCTGAACCACCTGTTGACTAGGCGTCAGTGTCGCGCTCCCAGGCACATGCATGCTTAGTCTAAAATTCATGTGGATTGCCCTGGGCACTGCTAGTCTGAATTCATGCACGGTAAAGGGTAAAATGCGTGCAAATGGAAAAAGTAAGTACATGTTTCCATGTGTTTGCAATCGCCACATTTCATTCAAGCTGGATATCATTTTCATATTTTGCTTCACATATCACTAAATTTGGGATATAAATAAGCATAAATGATCTAAAGTTCTTCATTTTGATGCAACTGTCTACTAATAGTCTGACAAATTTTTCGCTTTTTCGATAAAAAGAGATCATTTTGGCAAAGAGTTCAGGAGCATTCAATTCAATTCAAAGGTTTTATTTTCACTTCTTTCAACAGAATGTACAAAAAATATAAATTCGACATAACTTACGTTTGAAGGAATGATACATAGATAGCAAAGGATAGCATTTGTCAATAATCATTACAAATTTAGGCATTTTTCATACAGACATATTTATACATTCTGCCAAAAAAAAGTGGAGGTACCCACTCAAAAGACTATGCTTGTACAACGTGGGCACCTCACAGGAAGAAAAAAAAGGTGAAAACTTAACTACAAGTGTGCGGGATGAAAAAAGAAGTGGAAAAGGGGAAAGGGAAGAAGCATAAATACAAGTAAAGAGACGAGACAACTAAGAACAAAAAGCCTAGATCAATCGGTACATTCAAGATCAAACCAACAGAGACTATTAGCCATATTAGAAGTGTAGAGCATTAAAAGCGACGAGAAAGTGATATATACAATTGTATGGAATTGCCGATAGCAGAACACATTATCTGTTCTGTGAAGGCACGTAAGTTTGCAATAGGAAAAACAGGGGATCCGATGCGGAATTCCGCGAAAGACGCGACCTAACAAGCCTATGAAAAATCAATAGCATCCTGGTGCTTACAAAACCTACTTACTGAAAAAAATTAACAAACAAAATTAATTTCTTTCTGTTACATTATAAGACTTAAGAAGGAATGATTTCAATCTTTTTTTGAATGAAAACAAAGAAGGAGCATTTTTTATGTCTGGACTAAGGGAGTTCCAGAATCTTGGGCCTGTATATATAAATGTCTGCTGAGCTAAAACCGTTCTAAGCAGGGGCAAATGAAATTCATTAGACTGTCTTGTTGGGTAACTATGGTATGTCAGGTTACGAGGAAACATAGAATCGAATATAAGCGGAAGACAGTTATTATTATAACTATACATAAATTGTCCTAAATGAAATAAAAACAAATCCTTAATTTTCAGAATTTTTTAATCGGGGCGATTTGTTTCGCAGAGGATATATTTCAGGCTCCATATACACAAGTGTATACTCTAATTGATTTTCTTTGCTTCCTATCACCATGTTTACGACAGAACAGAAGGTATTCATTGTAATTTCGTTTTTCAGAAGTAGGGAGATCACTGTCGCGACTCAACGACAGTATCGGCAGGCGTTTGACTTTACATAGATACTGCCAGAGGCTGCACAAAGACTAGGTGTGATGGCAGAATTTCTCATGAATATACAAATAATACACAGGTGAGAGTGTGTTAGTGGAGATGTAGCGCACACGAGGGTATTTACAATTGTGGAACATGCACTACATTGTAACTACCCGAGAATGAACTGCACCTCCTCTATTAAACGTCACGAGCTTAAACCTGTGTATTATTTGTGACCCTGCACCTCAAAACAAACAAAAAGTCGTCAGACATGAATTTTTAGTTAAGACAATATTCTGAAAGAGCAGACTTTAAGATTTAAAATGATGTATAACTCAAATGAAATGGACTCTCCTAACCTATCTAAATATTGAAAAGAAATCACAAACTCAGGAAAAGTGTGAACTGAGAATAAAGACTCTGAAGTACAGATTCTATTCAAGCGCTTAATCTTTACCAAACCGTGCTGGCTGTGCGATGAATGGGACAAAAAACAGGAAGTAAACCACCAGAGTAACAACAATAAAGGGATTATCAGATTAAACTGAAATTAAGCATGCCTCATTAACACATTAAATATGCCAACTTTCAAAGCAGTAGCACTATCCTCACACTTGTTATTAGAGTTGAAAGTGAAGAGTGTGGACAAGGTTTTTCAGAAATGAAAAAGGGATTCTAAAGACACACCTTATCACACTATTCTACCAAAAATGTTCGAGATAAACTGCTAAACAAACACACTTTCCTGCCCGTTTTATGATATCAAATTTTAGCGTAATGTATAGGAAGAACCGCTCTTTCAGAAAATATGAAAAAAATCAATTTCGGCAAGGTTGATCCATTTCACTTATTTTCAGTCCTCACGCAAAATCAGTGTGTGCGACTTTATGTTCGTTTTGAGGTGCACGGTCACATTTGATTTACAAAATGGGTCGAAAACTAACATAATTTTTTCATGTACTTTTGTGGGTCAATACCCGTCAGCTATACATGTAGCACTCGTTCAAAAGTTAAGATGTCCGAAGATGTTCGTCCCAAACATTTACGCAAGTCGCACTCGGAAATCCCGCACATAAAAGTACGTATAAGAGTATACGTACCATACGCCATCGAAACATGTTATGCACAAGAAAGGCCGGCTGGCAGCCCGAACTAGAAGTTGTTTACAGGATTGTAAGCGCGTATAGTAGCGCGCGACGCACTTGTAACAACTGCGCATGTAAAGGCCCCGTCACACTACAACGAATGCCCAACGAATGCCCAACGAATGTCCAATAAATTTGAAAATTTGAAGATACATGTATGTTCACATCCATTGGTTATAGTAGAATAGTATGTAACATGCTTGGCGTTCTTTGTATTCATTAGCTATTCGTCGGGATTCGCGGAGATACGCTGGAGCCGATTTTTTTTTAAACATGTCCAAACTCTCCAGCGTATCTCTGCGTAACCCTAGGAATAGCTAATGAATTCAAAGAACGTCAGACATGCAAACTGTCTTCACATTTTTGAATTCGCTGGGCTTTCGCTTGGCATTCGTTTGGCATTCGCTGTAGTGTGACGGGGCCTTAAAAGGATAAGCGCTTCCAATTGGCTACATTCTCGAACCCATTTTATAATAGATAATGAAGCATTCAAACTTTGGCCATTGTTCAGGACCATTGTCAGGGTGTTAACCCCACTCCTATACACACTCATTGACCCCTGTGCAAAGTGAAAGTTTTGTACAGAGGGTTGAAAATAGAGCAAAATCTTGAACCTAACTGTGAAATCAATCATGAATTTCATGAAACTGATTTATGCTTTCATATTTAAACTACCTCCGACAAAATTGTACACTATCCAGCTATCACTCATATTAATGACAGTGTTATATGTTATATAGTTTTAGAATTGTCAAGAATCAAAAGTGGGAAATGTTTTTTGAAACACCTTGTATTACTAGTATGTGTATATCAATGATGTTTTTCATACACATTTCATTTCATTTCTTTTTTCATCTCCCCTATTCTCGACCCAGGTGTATAAATGGGTACCTGGCAACGCTAGGGTAATAAAAATAGCAGGGCCCTCTGGTAGAGCAGTGGCAACATTGAAGATGCTAGCCTGGGTAAATAAGACCTTACTATCGTCATTATTATTATTATTATTATTATTATTATTATTATTATCATTATCATCATCATCATCATCATTACTATTATTATTATTGTTATTCTAATTTCGATCAAAATGCAGTAAAGAAAATTATTCCAATGTGGACAGTAATCAAGAAATCAATACAGGACATATTTGCGCATTAATACATACTGATAAAATTTTCTTTCCACCCATCCAGCCCCTATTGGATAGGAGACATCTACGCGTCACCATCACCTAAAGGCTCCTCCATGAAGAACTTGACCTACTCTTAATAGATGAATATAATATAAAAAAGAAAGTATGGTACGACAGACCAACGATGAAAGGTGTAATGTCATATCAAACGTCATATCTCAATTTCCAGCTAGGAAACTCGTTCAACACTCTAATGTTCAAGGTGAATAACCGTCCAAAAGGAGTCATAAATCCCAAAGTTCAGTAGTTTTCTATATGGAATTATATAAGGAAAAATCTCACAAAGCCAAGGGAGTAATATCCCTACTCTTGTCGACCCTCATAAATCCTTCCTGGGCAAGGCTCTTGGAGATACCATTGAAAACATACAAGGTGGTACAGCTATGGATCCCGAGTTTCTTCCTTTTACAACTAAGAAATATTCATTGCATTTTTCCCACTTTTTTTCCAGTATTTTTTTTAATGTTCTTTTAATGATTTATTTCAGGTGAATAGGTACACAATTGAAGGGGTCGGTGCAATATAGTGCTAACCCACACTTCTGTCAAAATTGAGTTACATGCATTTTCATAATCCTTATCCTTCACCCTAACCTCCGTGAAAATATCATACTTGAATTCAACCAATAAGATGGTAAAAAATGCATGCATCCATGTCTTATAATGTACAATGCATGGACTTTCCAAACATTCAACAGCGAGTATCTCAAAATGACTATTGTGTGGATTAGCACTATATTGCACCGACCCCTTCAATTATTCCAGAGCCGATATTTTAGGGAAAGAGTAACATAAACTGCAACAACGAAACAAGCATCGGCAGCTCGGTTTATAACCAAAAAAAAAAAAAAAAAAAATGAATACGCTAGCATGACTTACCAGTGAGATCAAATAACATGAACACTGCTAAGATTACTCCTTTCATGTCTAAAGGTTTAGCCAAGCTTCACAACGAAAGAGAAAAGGGCCTACCCGTAACTCCTAGTACACCAGTTTTGTTTGATGCGATGTTGAAAATGTCACCTAACTCGGTGCAGGCGAAACAGAGAGCAAAGACGAAGCTATTTTCTATGTCATTTTTTTTTTTTTACACGAATGCATGTTTTAACATCCGCCTACACCTATATGCAGCTGATTGGAATGTTGCGTTTCGTCAGTATTAATATAACCTGTGTGTCTGAATTAAGACTAATTGTGCTACAATAACGATCACATCTAAAGATGCCGTATAGGTCGCGGGGACCTTTCAACTGATAGGGGGCCTTTATATTCACGACTGAATGACAGGCGCTGTGAAAATCAAAATAACAATAACAAAAAATATCCTTTTCACGAGTTTAATTGTACCTCGAGCATCGGAGGTGATAACGTTTTGACAGAGAGGAGGACATCTATTATTTAAGCCCTAGTCTCGCTGTGAGCTGTTTTATCGTTACTTTCGAAAGCATTATGAATTCCATTAAATGGATTGGATGAGATGAGGATTCAAATTTGAACTTAATAAATTCATAAAACCGTGTTCCTATCGCTGCGAAAGCCAAAAACAAAGACGTTCTAATGAAAGATGGGTCCCGTCTTTTATTACGACTGCTTTGTTTTACTGTGCTTTTGGATATTTCAGCCATTTAACATCCGATTTGTATCGAATAAACTCTGAATTCCTCTCAGATGTATTGTATCATACTATATAATATAATGATCATACATATAACGGGAAAAAATCGCCTCTATAGAATAAATTTGCCATCTATTTGACGTATGCTGATCAGACCATTTTATGACCAGCATATGTCGCCTTAAATACACCAATCTGCTGTATAGAAATAGACGGAAAAGCACACACATCAACCCATGGTCTTATGGACGTCAAACGAGGACAAATTGGACTTTTAAAACCCTTCTTTTATCTTAATAAGACGTTAATACCTGGTTGAATTATTGACGTAAAACTTACGTGGCATTATGTCGTAAATATGACGACGAAAAGCACTGGTTATAAAAATACGTCGCATTGACGTCATAAACTTGTCATCTATCGTTTCTATGATGTATCATAATGACAAGTTGACCAGTTTCCGAAAAGCTTGTTACGTCTTTAAGGCATCAGTCCAGATTGGGCGGTCACCCCCCCCCCCCCCTTCTCTCCCTCTCTCTCTCTCTCTCTCTCTCTCTCTCTCTCTCGCTCTCTCTCTCTCTTATCACTGTTAGTTGTGCTACCAGGCATGAGATGATTGAAGTTATAAGTTGAGATTGTCATATCTGTTCTCTGCAATTAATTTATTGATATTGCGTCTCGTATCAATGATTCCCAAATGCTATTTTGTACAAATCAACATACTATATGGATATTAAAACATGATATCAACCCAACAAACATGGGAGCCATTTCATAAAAGGTGTTAGGATAGCAACTCTTCCTGGAATGGCAACTTCTGATAGAAACAGCCAATCAGGAAGCTGGTTTCTTGTCGTTACTATGACAATTTCTATTCCAGCAAGACTTACTATCATAAACTTTTTATATGAAATGGGGCCCTGGAGAAAGCACCCACGCTATTCTCTAATTTTTAAGTCATTTGAATAATTACACTCAGTAAAACTCAAATACTCAAATTTTTAGTACCAAAACCACACTTCAATTTCATTCGATTCAGTTCATGTTCTCTCTATATGTTCAACTCGTACAAATTTATGTACAATGATCAGATGATCCTCTTGCTCATTCAGGAACTATCAGCTCTAAATATTGCATTGATTTTTTAACTACCTGCTCTTTGATAACTTTCTAACTTGTTCGGGGATATAATAACCGTATATCATGTTTGCAAATTTGGTATTATCTACAATACTGCTAAATTTAAAACATGGCCTTGCTAAAAATAGCTGCCCAGCTGAAAGCAGGCTTTTAACCTGTGTATATCATGAAATCAAAGTCAAAACTAGAGCTCAATATTATCCGTAACAACCTATCGCAGTTATAGATAACCTAATGTCTATGGTACAGCAAAAGGCTAATCATTTGTAGAAAATGCTCCAAGCATTCACTTATTTGCCCAATTCATAGTCATGAGAGCAATAAACATTTCTAGTAGAATCTCAGGTCTGTTTGATAATGTATTTAAGCAGTCAAACCAAACATTTGGGATACATTTTGTTTTTGATTTGTTTTGTTTTAATATCCTTACACGGAATTGACACGGAATTTCCAAATAGATTATACACGTATCATCCAATGGGTACAGTCATCGGATGCACGTCATGAGACCGAAACCCACGAGGCATACATCCGACGAGTTATACAGCCCTCAAGTCATGCAGTTCTCGAGTTACACAGCCCGTGAGTCATACAGCCCATGAGTTCGACACTAAGCCAACAAGACCGACACATAAAGCCCCGTGTTGTGATGTCAAAATCGTGGGCCGTTTAGCCTTGTGTCGAGCCTCCGACTGATGACTCGTGGGCTGCATGACTCATTGACTTTTTTATTTTCAATGTAGAACTCGTGGGCTGTATGACTCGTGGGTGTCGATCTCGTGGTATAACCCTTAACCATCACCTGATCTCCCTACATATATATTCTTAAATATGGCTCGATAACTTATTGCCGCTGTGGTGCTAGAGTCACACACGGCCGGATTTCGTACCGGGTCCATAAGGAATTAAAACAGTATTGACCCTGTTCGGGCCGTAGAGTCCCGCGTTGACGCGCATCGATACCCGTGTCAATTCCTGGTGGATTCGGGGGGCTACGATAAGACGTTGAAAAAATATTTCGCCATGTTCAAAATTTTCTCACCGAATTCGACTCCGTATTGATATCCGAATTGACCCGGTTCGAACCGCATTGACTCTCATGGGTCCGTTGCAACCCGCAACATAAAACCGAATGGACTCTTGCCGTATACCGCATTGCCTGCATGCAACGGATGATGACAAGGTTTACATCCGGATGGGTACGGGTCGAATCGGGTTGACACGGGTCGACAGGGTTCGAAAAGGATTCGGTTAAGGATTTAAAGCGGATTTTTATACGGTTCGATACGGGTCATTAGGGGTCCCTACGGATCGAACCGGGACGATACGGTTTTTATTCCTCAAAGACTTGGTTCGAAATCCGGCCGTGTGTGACTGCACATAAATTGCCCTCCATTCCGAGACTCATCCGGCTCATTTTCACCCGGATCAAATCCGTTTTGTGACCCGGCCGTGTGTGACTCTAGCATGAAGTGACAGTAAAAATAGGGCAAATGGCCCTTTATAGCAGACCCTGGGACACTACTTAATAGTACATTTCGCTTCTCGTGGACAAGTTGTATAATCTGTCGTCAAGGTGCATTGGTGTTTGCAGCGGGTTTCCATTGGAACGGAAGATACCTCCAGTGGGGTTCCTGCGATCGGTGATTCCGTAACGATCACGAGGACGTTCTGATTCTGGCCGTCGTTGACGATTAACATACCTGAGACTGACGTCATCAGCTGATTCCAGCTGCTTCCTCTAACAAGGGGGAGAGAGAGAGGAGAGGAGAGATTGTGCACTGAGGTATATAAAGTTCCTTAAAGGGGAAATCGAGTCCAAAATTGAGCTAGTCTGATAAATAAGAGTAAAATCTTACGAGTTCAACGGTAAAAAATTCACTGAAATTGGATGAGAAATGAGTAAGTTATGAAATTTTGATTTGCAAAACAGTTTTTGTGCAGTGGATATGAATATGCAAATGAGCGAGCTGACCATGTCATACCCTCACGATTTTTCGTTGAGCATTTACATATAGAAATGAAGAAAATGTATCTGTCATTGAAGTCTGAAACATGATGTTATTCCTGGTTGAATGATATTCAGAATAGTTATCAATTACATATATCAGGATTGAGCCTCGGTAATAATTGCGTTCGAATGAAAAACTGGAAGTTTCACAATTTCAAGTACAAACTATATGGCAAGATTGATTGTTCGAGAACTGTTCCCTCAAAAATTAGTGAAAATTCGAAATGTCATAACTCCCTTATCTATCATCCGATTTCGATCAAAATCTTACCATTGAATTGTTAATATTTTACTTCGTCCAATTAGGCTAACTTATATGTGGACTGGATTGCTCCTTTAATTATTTGATTTGTGATCATCCACGGTTTATACCGC
Source organism: Diadema antillarum (assembly GCF_040938485.1). Taxonomy (NCBI): domain Eukaryota; kingdom Metazoa; phylum Echinodermata; class Echinoidea; order Diadematoida; family Diadematidae; genus Diadema; species Diadema antillarum. The sequence goes on along the minus strand of NW_027271017.1, from coordinate 1,361,993 downwards.
TCTCTCTGTATTTATATTTGATAATCTCAATACTACATGAATTGATAGGTATCAAAGTACGTTAAAGCTTTCTTTCAAACAACACATCATCTCGCCCTCAAATACAATGACAAATGGACTAAAGTGTGTCATCTCTAAAGAACATATGTGTGACCCTGCACCTCAAAACAAACAAAAAGTCGCCAGACATGAATTTTTAGTTAAAGGACAAGTTCACCTTCATAAACATAAGGATTGAGAGAATGTAGCAATATTAGTAGAACACATCATTGAAAGTTTGAGGAAAATCAGACAATCCGTTCAAAAGTTATGAATTTTTGAAGTTTTTGTGCAGTACCCGCTGGATGAGAAGACTACTGCAGTGTATGAATAACTTAGATGTCACATGCGTACAACAATATGAGGAAAATATAAAGAGAATTTCACAAAATTCCATCTGTTGAAAAAAGTATACATTCCCCTGACTCGTTACCGACAAATGTTATGGGTAATATTATTCCCCCTGCCTTTAGAAAGAGGAAAGTCAAGTGCTCTTTTATTATGCGAAAAAAGTGAAAATATGTTGAATTTTCTTTTACATTTTCTTTATACTGTTGTACGCATATGACTCACAAGCTGTAGTAGTCTCCTCATCCAGCGGTTCCAAGACAAAAATTTGAAAAATTCATAACTTTTGCATCGATTGTCCAATTTTCCTCAAACTTTCACTGATGTGTTCTACTAACATTGTTGCATTTTCTCAATCCTTATGTTTATGAAGGTGAACTTGTCCTTTAAGACAATATTCTGAAAGAGCATACTTTAAGTTTTAAAATGATGTATAACTCAAATTAAATGGACTCTCCTAACCTATCTAAATATTGGAAAGAAAGCACCAACTCATTAAAAGTGTGAACTGAGAAAAGAGGCAAGTACAATGTCTATTCAAGCGCTTAATCTTTACCAAACCGTGCTGGCTGTGCAATGAATGGGACAAAAAACAGAAAGTAAACCACCAGAGTAGCAACAATGAAGGGATTATCAGATTAAACTGAAATTTAGCATGCCTGATTAACACATACTGTCCATAATTAATGTCAACTTTCAAAGCAGTTGCTTTATCCTTTTAAAATTTATTAGAGTTGAAAGTGAAGAGTGTGGACAAGGTTTTCTTCAGAAATGAAAAAGGGATTCTAAAGACACACCTAATCACACTATTCTACCAAAAATATTCGAGATAAACTGCTAAAAAAACACACTTTCCTGCCCGTTTTATGATACTAAAATTTAGTATAATGTAAAAGAAGACCCGCTCTTTCAGAAAACATGAAAAAGTCAAGTTCGGCTAGGTTGACCCATTTCACTTATTTTCAGTCCTCACGCAAAATCAGTGTGTGCGACTTTATGTTCGTTTTCAGGACGAGGTGCACGGTCACATATGAGTATATGAATATAAGAACAACCCAAGTCCATGGAAGACCATTTCGAGTAAACTTTAAAAAACTTCATATCTTTTTTATTTGTCCAATACAATTTTATTTAACTGTGATGAGAAGGCAACATTGTATATACAATACATGATATTCTGCTTAAGATGAGAGGACGAGAGAGGGCGCTATTATATGAATGTAAGAATGACCCAAGTCCTTCATTCTCACATTCATATAAGAGTTAACTCATTTATTTCAGGCACTGGTAATTAGGATTTATCATTTATACACAAGATGAGTCCATGCATAAGCTACAATTTGCCATGTCAAACTGAATTTGGCCAAAAATTGGACTTGGGTCGTTCTCATATTCAGGTCTTCATATGTATCCTTACAATATGTGTGAGACAGACATGGGAAGAAGCTAAAGCCGATACGACATACTGTTGCAGTAAGATTGAGAATGATAACTTAGGACATACCGAGCAACATCGACACCTTTTTCCGACAAGAAGAATACATCCGGCTACCAGCACTAAGAAGAACACCATACCAAAGGCAACAGCGAACACTCCTCCGATGCCAATCCTTAGGTTGAACTCTGCAAACAGGAGAAAGATATACAAGAAAATGAAAATCATAACATTTACAATTATGATAAAAAGTACGGAACGTTGGCTTCGCTATGATGGAAATGATATCAGTATACTGGCAACAGACTGATGTAAATTCTTCTCATTCATCCAGTCGAAGTACAAGATCAACAATCAGTTGAATCAAGAAACTGGAAATATACTCACTGTTGCGATGTTTCGCCAATCATCAATTGGCTTCTTCTGGCGAATAAAGCTCCCGATGATGGAATGGCCTTTAAACAGTGCGAGATTGTGCAGAGTGCACTGGACCTTGTCCAGCGCGCGAAAGACGGCTTGGAATTTTGCGAACGGCCCGGTCCCACGCGTGCGATAAATTGAAGCGGAGACCTCCTCTCTTGTTAAGCGTAGGTCTCTCCACACATTCCCAGATGGCTTCCTTGACACCACTCTCAAACCACTTGGATTCTCTCTCCAGAATAATCATTTTATTGGTGTTAAAAGAGTGTTTGCTGGCGTTGATGTGTGTGTATACTGCTAAATCCGGGATGCTTTCTAACTTGCTTGGTCTTCTGTGTTTGTTCATGCGAGCTTTCAGTTTTCGTTGGGTCTCCCCTATGTAGAAATCATAGCAATCCTCCTGGGAATATCGGATGCTATAGACAACGCTTCTCTGCTTTTCTTTGGCAACTAGGTCCTTGACGTGAACTAATCTCTGCCATAATGTGTTGTGGGGCTTGAAAGCAGTAGTGATGTCCTGTTTCTGAAACAGCCTTTTGATCTTGTCCGACAGATCATACACGTACGGGATAGTGATGGTGACTTTCCGTCCCTGTACATGGTGGGTTCTCCATGTGTTCTTGCTTGGTTGTTTCGGGGTGTCGGCTTTGGAGAAGGCCCAGTCTGGGTATCCACATCCAGCTAATGCATTTTTGATGTTGGTCTTTTCTTTTTCAACCTCAGATGGACTGTGAACTATGGTGTCTGCTCTGTGGAAGTGGGTCCTGATGACTGCAAGTTTGTGAACCAAGGGGTGATGTGACTGGAAATTAAGATACTGGTCCGTATGGGTCGGTTTTCTGTATACTTAGTGGAGAGGGTACCATCTGAATCGACGTGAACCTCAACATCTAGGAATGCCAGATGTCCATCCTTGTATGTTTCTTGTGTAAAGGAAATGTGCGTGTCCAAGGAGTTGATGTGACCAAAGAAAGACGCACTCTCTTCTTCATGGAGGATTACAAAAGTGTCATCCACGTAACGGAGCCAGACACACGTGGTTTGTGTCCAGAGGATTTTGCGAACGGCCCGGTCCCACGCGTGCGATAAATTGAAGCGGAGACCTCCTCTCTTGTTAAGTGTAGGTCTCCCCACACGATTATGTCACTCTGAGTTACCGAAACCGAACATCACAGAGAAAGAACGACGTGCTTTGGAAGAGTCAGCAGGTGATGATAATATTGTAATTGAACCAGCAGACAAAGGGAGGTTTGTAGTTGTACTTGACAAGGACAAGTACTCTGGCAAATGTCTAGATTTGTTGGACGATAAGAAGACCTATAAGAGCATACATGTAGGTTACAACCCTACCCAATGGACAGAGGAAGACAGTAACTGGTGTCATTTACAAGATCCACAAAGATGGTGGTTTCAGCGATAGACAAAAACAGTTCTTGACTCCACCTACAGAACCTACAGTACCAGGATTTTATGGCTTGCCAAAGGTACATAAACCTGATCCTATTCCAGTGAGACCCATTGGAAGTTGCATTGGCTCTGTAACTTACAGCCTCGCCAAACACGTTGCCAACATTGTAAGTCCCTTAGTAGGAAAGTCGCCTCACCACGTGAAAAACAGCCAAGATTTCGTTGAGAAGATTTCACACCTCAAACTAGCGGATGACGAAACGTTAGTTTCATATGATGTTAGTGCTATATTTACATCTATTCCCTCATCAGAAGCAGTAAATGTGGTTAAGACATGTCTTAGTCGGGATAACAGCTGGAAGGATCGTACTTCACTTTTCATAGATCAGATTGTTGAAGCGTTAGGAGTTTGTTTAAGTACAACCTATTTCTCCTTCAACGGCAAGCACTACATATAACAACATGGATGTGCTATGGGTTCTCATGTTTCTCCCATAGTTGCTAACATTTACATTGCAAGAGTTTGAGACCACAGCAATGAGTTCCTACTCTGGACACAAACCACGTATCTGGCTCCGTTACGTGGATGACACTTTTTGTCATCCTCCGTGAAGAAGAGAGTGCGTCTTTCTTTGGTCACATCAACTCCTTGGACACGCACATTTCCTTTAGACAAGAAACATGCAAGGATGGACATCTGGCATTCCTAGATGTTGAGGTTCACGTCGATTCAGATGGTACCCTTTCCACTTCAGTATAAAGAAAACCGACCCATACGGACCAGTATCTTAATTTCCAGTCACATCACCCCTTGGTTCACGAACTTGCAGTCATCAGGACCCTCTTCCACAGAGCAGACACCGTAGTTCACAGTCCATCTGAGGTTGAAAAAGAAAAGACCAACATCAAAAATGCCTTAGCTGGATGTGGATACCCAGACTGGGCCTTCTCCAAAGCCGACACCCCGAAACAACCAAGCAAGAACACATGGAGAACCCACGGTGTACAGGGACGGAAAGTCACCATCACTATCCTGTACGTGTATGATCTAGCGGACAAGATCAAAAGGCTGTTTCAGAAACAGGACATCACTACTGCTTTCAAGACCCACAACACATTAAGGCAGAGATTAGTTCACGTCAAGGACCGAGTCGCCAAAGAAAAGCAGAGAAACGTAGTCTATGGCACCCAATGTTCCCAGGAGTATTGCCATGATTTCTACATAGGGGAGACCCAACAATCGCTGAAAGCTCGTACGAACCAACACAAAAGACCCAACAACTCAAAAAGCATCCCGGATTCAGCAGTATGCACACATATCAACGCCAGCAAACACTCTTTTAACACCAATGAAGTGATTATTCTGGAAAGAGAATCCAAGTGGTTTGAGAGTGGTGTCAAGGAAGCCATCTGGGAACGTGTGGAGAGACCTACACTTAACAAGAGAGAAGGTCTCTGCTTCAATTTATCGCACGCGTGGGACCGGGCCGTTCGCAAAATCCCAAGCCGTCTGTCGCGCGCTGGACAAGGTCCAGTGCGTTCTGCACAATCTCGCACTATTTAAGGGTCATTCCATCATCGCGAGCTTCATTCGCCCGAAGAAGCCAATTGATAATTGGCGAAACATCGCAACAGTGAGTATATTTCCAGTTTCTTGATTCAATTAATTTTTGATCTTATAAGGGCAATAATTTCAGAAGTGAGACTTAAAACAATAGAGACCATAGGCGGTTGTGATAGAATTTGAGTTTCGAAAAAAAAAAGCCTGATCTACATGTAGTCATTCATCTGTCATATTTTGATTGCTTTCCACTTAATAGCAACGAAGGTTAATCCTAGCCAAGGATCAAATCATTTTAGCTGGCAGATATTCGACAAAATGAGCCAAAATTTATGTTAAGCGTCCTCGCTCATTACTTTTTTTTTTAAAGATGCGTGCTTTTTTGTTGTTGTTACTTTGGGGAAAACTAAAGAAAGTAGGAAGGATCGATCGCCACAAATAGTTATAATCAAATATTTCATTTAATGTATAGAAATATGACTCAATACATTTTAGATTCCCACATCAATTTTTCAAACCAAAAATTAAAAGTGTATTGGCGGCCTCCTTGAAAAGAAGTTCTCCAAGCTGTTTTTGTTTGCTTTGTTGTTGCTGTTGTATTTCCTTTGTCTTATAGACAGGAATATATTTACTACCTACATAAATGGCTTGAAAATAATTAATCAGATAATGTTTATGCGGATGTAATTAAACGCGCAAAAAAGGATCAAATAAAGCTGTATGAAAATGTTTATATTAGTTTGTGAGTTTTCATGCTTTGGCCTTTATTATGTACTGATTGCGACACCTTCTCAGTGTGTTATCCTTGATTGGCATAGCTGGTTGATTTAATTGCGGTATGCATGATAAGATAATTATGTGAGATTTGATGTCCAACTCACCACAGTTTCGACCACTCCCGAGTTCTTCCGGGCTAGTATCACTATATCCACGATTACATGTACAGGAGAAGGATCCTTCGTAGTTTGTACAGTATCCGTCTGGTGAACAATCGTTGGTGTCATCGTGTAGGCATTCGTTAACGTCTTTAAAGATAAGCCAAACAAAAGGAACTCGCCATGTTGAAAGTACAACGCATGTTCACAAGATCGCACATTTTAAGAATCCACAACTACGATATGTGTTCAGCGGTTGCGATGGTATTAACTGGGTGTTTGTGTAGGCAAACATAACACATTCGTCTATCAGAAAATAACATGACAATTACGTCCACGTGATAGAGACGAAAACAGTGGCGGATTCAGAAGGGGGAGGGGGCGCCCCTCGTTGTTTCTTGTTAAAAATAAAAGAAATAACTAAAATAAATGAAATGAAACCAGGAAGTAGCAGCAAAATTATCCCCCCCCCCCCCCCCTTTACGGAATTCCTGTATCCGCCCCTAAGAATTTTTTTTTTTCAACGACATCAGTTTGTCCATACATCCTGGTACAAGAAGATTTTTATTACAACTTCCGCACCTGAAACTTTCGTATCTTCTGGTGCAAACTCCAGCGTTGTTCTGCCGTCTGTCCCAACTCCATTTCGCACGGCCCCCATAACGTCATAGCCTACTGTCGACATGTTGGTTGTTGCGGGGACGAACACGTCAGCAGTGAATAAAAGGCTGCCATTTTGAATATCTACAACTTCCAGTCCAGTGACAGATGTGGTTTCCGCAAGAATCTGTGTCGGGTGTAAAATATGATTACAGTTATTTCAAACTTGATCAAGCATAGACATTGACTGTTAAAACAAGTCCCTTGTTATTCATGTATGAGCTAACACATCAACCATGACCATATCAATGGAGCGGGGAAAAAGACCAGTACCTAAAAAAACAAAAGTCTTTTGATGCCGGTAAAGCATCCATTTCAAAATAATATATCTCTACGAACACTTTGTTTAGGTGTTTCATTTCATTTCATTTATTAAGTTTCTACGCTCATCAAACAGTGTTGTACTTACAATATGCATTCATGACAACGCAAATTAACACATAAGTTATCAGTTCAGATTTTACAAATAATGTCAACAAGACATAAATTCAATTGAAATCATTCTCAAGTACATTACATTCATGACGGATGAATAAAATTGGGTGTGGAAGAAACCTACAAAAAAACAGGTGTTTGTGAGAGTATGATTATTATTCCTTGATTACCAAGGCAGCAAGACCTGTGCATGTATGGGAAGAAAAGGCTTATTGATTTTTTTTTTTTATGCAGAAAGTAGGAATTTCTGAAATTTGTAATATACAAAATATTTACCACGCGTTTGAAGACCTCACTCTTTGTGAGAAATTCTTCGGATTCCTGGTCTGCTAAGTTGCTTGAGTAGGTCAAGTTCACCCCGTTCTCCGCCGTCACGTGAACAGTGATACGATATCTATACACCTCTGACAAGGAATATCACAACATCGAGTTGCGTTGAGGGCATTGTGTCTTTTTTAAAGCACTCGATCAAAAATTGATATATAATTATATATATATATATATATGTATATATATATATATAAGATTATATATGTAATATACAGTATCTGGCTAACTGTAGGCCTCTATACTTACACGTTTTCATTTGTGAATCAAGCGAATGTTTATGATACAGAGAAGATCTCTATTGTACAAAGAAGAGAAAAATTAAAACTTCTTAGAATCAGAATGAATGTTTGGCACGGCACGAGTGAAGTTTTACTTATACTCATTTTCAGTGTTAATACTATTGCGTCATTCTTGTAGGAGTTCTAAGAAGACAGGCAAAGGTCAGTCAGTCTTTCCTTTATTACTCGTTTATGTAGTAGTATTTCATTTCTCTGCTAGTATATTCGGAACAGATATAGTTTGAAACATACCTTCACAAAGTGTCATTCTTCGTATATAGCCAGGTCTACATCTGCACTCGTTCTCAATACATTCTTCAAAGACTGAGCACTTCGGGTCCGCCTCACACCCTATGACATCTTCAAAGAGATAAATCAGCAAAATCTTTTGATATGTTTTGTTTCCGAATTTTCTCATATGCATGCTATAGCAGGCTAGAAGGACCATAATTAGTACTGCCACACATGCATATACATATCATGTGTTATAACAGTAGTGACATTATAGACGCGCTTGGCCATCAGGTTGGTATCATAAGGACGCACTCAATCAATGTATACACTATAGGGCAGTATTATACATTATGTTACTATATGATTATGACGCTATAGTTTAAAAAGGAGAAAACGATTAAATTTTGTGACTGTGTGATTCTTGACAGCTCCCCTAACAGTTCGATTACTTCACAGTTTATATAGCTCTTTGCAAATGGAGTCCAAGAAAGAAGTGTGAGGGAGTGTGTGTGTGTGTGTGTGTGTGTGTGTGTGTTGGTTGCTGGGTGGGTAGGAATAAGTTTTATTTACCTAGAACAGAAACGGAAAAGTTGCATCGTGCTGTGTTCCCCGCAGCATCTGTGGCTACATATGTGAGAGTCCTGGATCCGATTGGTAATTCCGACCCGTTTGTGACTCCTACAGATTCAAACGTAGTCCAAGCATAGGTTGTATCATCAGATGCAGAAGGCTGCCCCCAGGTGACGGCAGCCGTTGACCTCACAGGATCAGCGTTAAATGTCTCCGACGTCGGACAGGTAATTTGTGGGATGTCGTTATCAACTGTAATTGCGAACCGAAAAAAAAAGAGGCAGCCATCGTACTAAGTTCTTAGGAACGTATTAAAGTCAGGTGAAATAATCATGTTCTTTTTTCTACCACATGAAGACCCTACTCACAAATAGTTTTGAGGTCACTGCTTTGTGTCAAGGCCTATTTCAAGTTACCAGACACGGACTGTTAATCATTACTATGTAGATGTTATGGCATGTTGTTGTTGTTTTTCAACATGGAATCACAAATCCATCATTATAATTCTATTATAATTAAATTGTCATTACTTGTATTTGCAACTTAAAGATCGTTCTTCTAATCTCACCTGGTAGACGAACCCGAAAGCGATTCTTGATTACAGCTTGCCCTGATTCTCCCCTCACTCTTACAGACGTCAGCTCATCTACGAACTCGCCTTTCGTATCGAAGACTTTCATCACTGCTAGCGAGTCTACTTGCTCACCAACAAAGATAAATTCTCCGTAGACTGCTAAGTTGAACAGCTGCATTGTACCGCGTTTTATGACGTTGTTCACTTCACCCCTGCCATCAACATTGACATAGCCGACTAGACCGTCGGAAGTGGCCCAGAATAAACGAGCGTCTGCATAGATATGAGCATTGTAAAAAGGCAAGAAATAATACATTTATAGATGTTTCTTTGACTGTTTCTCTGAGAAGAAAGATGCATATTCGATATTCATTGCATATATTCTCATACTAGTAATGAAGAGGAGAGGAAAATAAAAACGAATTGTTGGGTTTATGGATTTTATATGAAGAATCAGTTTTGTCAACCAACAGAAGACCTAACATCTTGAAAAAACAATGAACTTTCACTGTCATAAGAATCATCGTGGTGTATAGTACATGGTCATCACAATACGCAGTTAGGCTTTTAACCCTTTGAAAATTACACATTTGAATTCTAAGTTCAACGATATTTGTAAGAGTAATGTGAAATTACAAATGACAAAGTGTTGAACTGTCGTACAAATTCCACAGTCCCTGAAATATGGTCTTGACAAAGTAATTATGTTTGTAGTGGACAGGTGACGAAATGCTAGCCAAGGTTATATTACTTAATGCATATGGTATATTTCAATGGGCAATTTTCATCTAAAACCTACATTCAGCGTCATATTCTTGTCGGTAATGTATTTATAACGTCGTTCTGCAATAGGCCCTACTTGTACTGATGGAACGCTGCTCTGGTCAAAAATTTAATGCTTATATCCAAATTAAAAAAAACAAAATCCTCACTGGCAACTTCATATGACAAATAGTCGACTTTTGTTCCGTTCTTGAGGTACGTCAAATCCTCGCCGTTGCTGTTTGTCCGAATCAGATCGTAGGTTGTACCATTTCTTGCCAAAAACAAGTACCTGTAAAAGCACACCATACTTAAGGTATCAATGAATGTAATGGAGGGACATTCGATAGTCAAGTGATGAGTTGAGACTTGCGGCAAGTTCTTACACATGATCATAGGGTTATATTGATACACGATGGCACACAACACAGTAAATTGTAATACACAGAAATTGTTCATCTTTGTGTAATAAACCATCCAAAACTACAATGAGTGGTTAATATTTTTTTCGTTCTTCTAATGCGAGAGGATAATGATATACACAATTAATGTACTTTGTATTGCACAAAAGTGCTTACCCTTTGTTTTCGTCGATATCTAGAGCGAGAAAATCTATGCATCCGCAATTTCCACTGCCGATAATCTCCGTTGGTGGTTGACTTGCTGACTGGATAGCCATCATATGAACCGCACCGGGGTTGGTAGTAGTCCAATAGAGCACCTTGGTTAATCTGTTCACCCTGAGTCCGCTTAGGCGTCCACCAACTTTTAAAGATGATTACATGAAGACATTTTCAGGAATCAACATTTACCACCATTTGTGTCTACCAACTTAACACCTCTATGCCAACAACCATTTCGATAAAGACGTTGGATATATCACAGTGTAAGAGTCCTTTGACACAGGTGCATGATCGCCAGAGTACTAGTATCGTTGGCGATGACATTGATCTTCAACAAAATACCTTGGAACACATTTACTTAACCCCTTTCTCTATTCTTTGTAAGAACTCATTCCAGACGATCTCTTGATGTTTGGACTCGTGTTCTCTAGTCTGAAGAGACCATTTGAATTACTTTGCGGGTATAAACTAAACGGAAAGCATCGATTGAGTTGGGTGTAGGAACCCGGGGCAATATGCAACCTGGGGTATAAAAGCCACTCGCTTTTAAACACCATTTAATACTTCAAAAACCATGCATTACATAAAACAAGACAGCACAGTACGTTTCAAGGGAACCGTCCATGTAAAGGACGTTATCTACAGATTTCAAAATTCCTTGGATTAATGTCACATGGGTCATATAAACATAAAAACAATCTACTCCGCACTCCCTCGTCCTATAGAGTGGACTATAGGAAATTAATTAATGGGCCTTATTAAATTTTTGAAAGCAAAACCTTCTCTTTTGTGAAATCAAGAAGGTTTCTACACCGGGCTTTCACGGTGGCCTTGACAGGTCGTTTCTGTGTGTGTGGATGGGCGGGGGGGGGGGGGGGGCGGTGGTCTGGCTACTTGGTCCAGGAGGATTCAAAACGCCCAGCGATTCTGCCAGGGGTCTACCAAGGCTAATATTTAGGACACTTATCACCCTGACATCAAAACGAACTATGGAACTTATTTATTGTTTGACGTACTTGGATTAACCCTTCTCTTCTTTGTATATTCCAAGCTAAAAGTCAGAGCGTGAAGCTTGGCGTCATCGTCTTGAGAATACTCTCATAAAATAATTCTTTCTTTCCACAGAGATGTTGCGTTAGCCAACCCTAATCTTTTCTTTATCCAGGAATATGGCATGCGTTAGGCATTTTGGACCATGAGAGTTTAGATGCGGTCAAATCTGGAGTAATCCCGATAACTTTTCGAAAAACAGGGCTCAGCTCTATGAGCAAATAAGCAAAGGTAAGTCACAAATAGAAAGATAATCCACAGTGCACTATCAGGTCTCAGTTTCGGTCTTCTTCTTTTTTCTTCCAGCCATTGACTGTCTACTGTATAGCTCCTGTCTGATGGAGCTTCCCTGCTTTTACGATACTACACGGACATACTTTATTCATTTATCTGGATGTTGGGTGATAGAAGGCTTTTATACGGTACAACATGTATTCTTTCTTGGGTATGTATATTTGGCCCTGATAAGGGTTTTACCAGTTTCGACGTGTCGGGAAGCATTTCTTGCCGTTTTCAAGAGAAGTGCAGGGCCACATTATGCCTGTCCAAGAAAGAATACTTGGTGCACTGATAAACCTTCTACCACCCAACGTTCTACCGCCACAGAAGACTTCAAAGCTTTTATCGGGATGTGATCTCAAAATCGAGGCTTTCAATCAAGCTAAGCTTTTCTATTAAGCTAGGGTGATGCCATGAATGAACTTCAAAAATAGATTTATAGAAGAGTAAAACTTCTACTTACCAACACTGGCATTCGCAATTATTTCCTCGTTAGACCCATGTCGACCTACTCGAGCAATACCATTCGTGATATCCGCAAAGTATACTTTCTCGTCAGAAGGATCGAAGTCAACGTGAAGTGGTTCTACACCCATTGTGACGGTTATGGCTTCGAAATGATTGTCGAAAATATTTACCGCATTGTTTGTTATGTTCGACGTAAGGATACGCTGGTTTTCGCCAATGAGTAGCTGCGTTCTCGCTGCAACATGAATACAGTACATTTATTAAAATCAAAACGCTGCATGGGGGTAAGATATGAGTTTTTTTAACATAACCATTGATCTGTGAGAAATATAGCTTCTATATTTCACCGTGAAGGTAGTGTTCTCGGAATCACCGTAGATGTACACTGACCTACAAACTGTCAGGTTCAACATACAAATCTGATAATGAAAAAAGTGCATACATACTTTAAAGAAAGAAAATGATATTGTTTCTATCTTTTGCAAACATTAGTGGGGAATTATAATCATCAAGGGGGAACAGCCGCTGTCGGAATCACAGATGGAATATTACAGCAAAGGTTGGAGTGACCACGTGGGCAAAATGTGAATGGGAATAGCATGACAATAGGAAATTCTCTTTCTAAATGCATGTCTTTCAAAATCATAAGGATGACGGTAAGCCTTGATAAGTTATTAATGATTATATAGATTGCCCTCATGATGTCGTTGCAATCATAAAGTACATACAATATCCAATCCGGGCCAAACTGGAGGAGAAACTAGCCCAAATCCTGCCATCGTTTCATATCAATAGTTACATTATGGAGAGACTGCTTATGCATTCAAATTGGCTTTCTGTGTTTATGCTGAATACTTGTAATAGTTGCAATGCAACAGCAGTCTAATTCTGCATGCCAAAGTACATAATATACTAGAATCCAGTTTTATTCTGAAGGCAAATGAAAACTAGGTCACAATTGTGATCCATAGTATACTTTCGTTTACTCTATATCACATAGTTTACCTCAACTTTGCTTATAACCAAACAAACTTAAATTTATGTAGACCCTGTCATATATGTCCTTGTACGGCCCTTAAACCACTTATTTTGATTTCGACCAGTTATCATCATAAATACCGTGTACCCAATTTTTTTAAACTCTAGAAACACTACGTAACACTCATTTTGTGCCGTTATTTTGGTTATTAGATATTGACATTAGAAGTACGAAATAAACTGAAACTTAACGTCAAATAATGAATGCATCATATAGCGAATCTGAAAGCAAAAATAATGCTGTCTTTCAAATTAGGTGATTACGGGTTTGTGGAAATGTACATACCTGAGTCAAGTTCCATATTGAACGAAAAATGATTGAGTGATTGAAATCAGGCGCCTAAAAAGAGGCTACCATCCAAGCTGATAATGGACAACAAACCGTCTTGAAGATTACAGTTTTGACTGGCAACTTTAAAACGTTCTCGTTGCAATGTGTTATGCATTAGTTACTACCTATCGAATCTGCGCAACGGTGCTTTAAGGAACAAAGCAAGTCGAGGACCTTAAGTACTGATAAAGTCCTGATTGAGAAACGATTCGAGAAAGAGCTTTAAAAGATTATTACCTATCTGGCTTTCCTGCTGCTGCGGCAGGAACAGACTGGATCTGGACTAAGAGAAAGAATGAATGATTTTCTTACCTGGTCCCGTCACGAAGGAAGCAATGATCCAAACAATTTTCGTCCAGGTGAACATGTTAATATAATATGCCGTCCTATTAGTTATTTTTTGGCAATGCGGAATGAGTTAGTGTAAATGCAGTATATGGAGAAGAATATTTGATATCACAAATATGTGCGATGCAATAGGTGCGATGTAAGAGTGGATCCTTGCGTGACGTCGGTCGATAATTCCGAAATCAGAAGTCCCTGTATTATGCGCTAGGATTTAATTACAATAACTCTCACTCAACTCGAAAAAGGGTGGAACCTCAAAAATTGTTTCGTCTGAGAGTGGAACGTATTAATACCTATACATCCTTGAATTGAAATAACAAACACTATTGTTCCACAGAGCTAAGATTCCTCGAACCTTGCATTATGCAATCATGCATGCCCACCTCCCTTGTCTGTCCATGGAGGTACTATAGGTGTGTGTGTGTGTGTGTGTGAGAGTGTGTGTGTGTGTGTGTGTGTGTGTGTGTGTGTATTTATAATGCTAATATAATAGTGTGTGTGCCGATGTGTGTTCGCTACTATCAAAGTTGAGAGTACTATAGCCAGATGGAAACACTATCAATCTTACTCGAATAAGGTTAGAGTGCCAGCTTTTCTTTGGTATAATTTCGTTTTAGGGATTAAGATAGTTCCAAGGGTGAGTTAAGGATTAAAATCAACAATACGAAAGTCTTAATCAGTATCAGTAACATTAAGTTATTTAAAACACGTAAAATTTAGCCATATTTGTATTTACTGCGTTCACACTCCTTAAATACAGGTCCGGAGTTGGACACTTCCTTTAAACGATATTCCCACACCTTGGATCTTTCAATCTATAACTTATTTTGGAGATTTTGCATAGCTCCTGCTCTACAAAACTACCTGAATGTGTAATTGATATTCTAGTTTGGGGTCAATTCGGTGCCTCAAATTTAAAAGATATCGAAATCATCACAAACACGCACGATTTTATCACAAGGCAGTGGACTCTGACCATTCTTCTTCCAATGTCACTCGCTCCTGCTACACCACATCCAGATCCTAATTATGTCTTCTTCTTTTTTATGTCTCGAAGGTGTAGGCCAGGAAACTATACAGGTATCTGTTACTGGCCTTTCTGTGAACTTAAATAAACCTTGGTAAGAAGAATATATCTCTTGGACTCTACCTTGAATTTCTGCTGCCACCAATTACGCCGTCTATGATATGATGTCATAAGATACTTTTCTATTAAATGTTGGCAATCTATATGCATGAATTTAGAAAAAATATGTAGGGTTTGATTACAACATGTATCCCCTCTCCATCGCTTTCCCCTCTTTTCTTTCATTTCATTCCAAATATTTTCTCTCAATCTTACACCAATGAATTGTGAAGCCTTTCTGTTTTTCTTTAGTTACACTTCTGAAAGTGTTTGTTCTTTTCTGTTGAGGTTGACAATGTTACGTCACAATCGAGTATTTAAGTGACACATGCATAATGACGGCGTCACACTGTCCTGAAGTTGAACAAGGATATAAACACGATAAACGAAATGCTCAAATTCGGCTCTGATGGTGTTACTATCGGGTTATTTGTGAAAGCATTTTTTTAATATAGTAAATTAAGCAATGGCATGACCTCTGGTGTAGTTTCTCAGGCTGCTATAAAAAATAATCCTTAATGTTTCTGCTTTTGATCGAATTCTTAACCAAGTTTTGGGCTGACTTTGCGAGAAATTGAATGTTCCAAATACGTCCTGTCATCTTGTTGAAAGTTTTATGACGACACTGTAACAGACTTAGTATGCCAAGGGACGAAGGAGAAAACGATCTACTGCTCGTCATTCCTCATGTACACATAAAAGAAAAACTTACTGTAAAGCATCATAACATACTGCAAGATGACCATTTCTTCATACATGCAGGACTGTTACTACTGCGACGAGTAATAAAGGCTAAAGAGAATGTCCAAAGGCATGTCCATTATTTGTGCAATGTATTTGCTGTTCAAACTCGATATATTGTATAAGCATGGAGCATGGTGTAGGCATACTTTAACTACAAATTTGTTCTATTCAATTTCAGGCTTCGCACTGTCACGAAATTGAACGTTGATGGACTTGCGATAAGAAACAAAGAAATGGCTCTGATCATAATTACTTCATGTTGTGAGGACATCCTGATCCATCCTTTGACAGCCAATGGACTTACCCAGGCTGCAGCAGCAACTTCATAGGAGGTGACAAAATTTCCATGTAGCCTTCGGTTTTAAGTTGCGCGTCCTTTGGGTAAGCTTTATTAGAAATCAAATCGTAGCTTTCGTCTATTTATCGGATTGCATTGTGTAATCTCCTATACATGATTTGGCTGTTTGTGGCTTTTGACAATGTTCGCGGCCAAATTCGAATGTACTGTAAATTTCTATCCCCGTATTGCCAATTACTAATGGCTAATTATGTTAACTAAAACTTCAGTATAGAGTAGCATTTAAAGGTTCTATTTACCTTTAGAAACAGCGAGAAATGTTCAAGCTGTCACACTTGATGCATATATATGTGTAGGTCTGTTGTATCACAAAACATCTTACCATACACAATTTTTGCAATAAAGCATAATAATATAACGAGATATCAGTATTTTTCTCATCAAACCATTACTGTTTAATCTGGAAACATTTTTTATTATAAGTATTGTTCACATTTGTGTATTGAACGATGCATAACATCAATAATACGGATTCAAATTTTTATAGGGTTGTTTCTATCCCTATTTCACATATCAGAACTATTTTAAAGCACTAATGCTGTTTTTTTTTGTCTCTTCTGCAAATGGTAAATTATGCCTCTAGGCGCTAAGAAATATTTTCCTCATAAGTCTTGTATAGCTGTTATATTCATTTATTTTGGAGTTTTGTTAAAGGTTTCGCTGAGAGATAGTGGGAATTTACAGAAACACGTAACTTTATTCGTTGCAGTTGAAAGTAAAACCATCTTAAAAAGGATATAATGTTTTGCTCTACTAACTCGAAAGAACCTTCTCTGGACATTCTATATACACAGGTGTGAAATTCTATACTGGTGCAACGCTCATCGCAATTTTGTGATGTTTCATACAGTTCCTATATACCACTGGAAAAATGATGCGTTTCCTTTTGCATGCTCGTGGAGTTTCATGGTGCGTTATTCGCCACTTTCGCGGGCCATTCTTCGTCATGATTACCAACAATCGCATTAAGCAGTTACACATACTACCTACCGGTCAGATTGTACCATTTCCTCCTTTGCAAGGAGACACTAGAATACACGATATCTTAGACGATGGAATGGAGCAATTTGAAATTGTGAATGTTATCATCTATTGATAATCAACGTTTATGAAGGTGTATTGGGGAACGTAACATAGCAAGGTAACGGTATAATTGCACTCGTTTATTGGTCTCTTTAGGAGCGTTAAGAAAGGGGAATCATGCTTGAATGTACGCTTATCAGCTATAAAGTAGTTTACAAAGATAATTTTGTCACATTTTTCTCTGTAGCCAGTATAAATCAGTTACATACCAAATATCATAACATTTCATAATCATTTTATAAATTCACATGTGAAAGCAATGAAAGCAACAAATTGTGTACGTACTTCTTACGAGCAGATCACGAACGTCTAAACGTATAAACTCTACGAGTCGTTCGTATGAACGCCGTACGAATCTCTGTTCATAAGGCTTTTATGCGAACGTCGTAAGAGTCCTCTGCCAACAACCTAGGACGTTTTTACGATCTTCTCAAGAATTTGAGGCATCTAGAATTGTCCCGAGACCATACGAAATCTACAAAATTCTTGCGTGGTATCTATTTCGCTCGATGTGGAAGAAAAAAAAATCTTGAACAGGACCATCGAGAGGGAGAGGGTGCGCTGACATAATATTTCAAAAGGAATTTCTATTGGTCCAAGGCCTTTCAAGCGCTTCAATAGCATAAGTAGTGAGAACACTGTTGTGTCATTCTTAACGCGTAAAAGTTTCATGATGAGTATCTGAAAGTAAAAATTGCATATGATGTTATCACTGCAGGGGATCATTTATTTTCATGAAAATGTTGGGCCCTTGAAAGTCATCTTTATGCCGCAATCATGTGTTGGATTTTTTAATCTCGGTGAATTTTACAGTACGCACAATAATGTAATATTTAAAACACCTCATCATTAGTGCCAAAATTCAAGTCATTGTCAAAGTGTATAACATTTTGTTGTTTTATTATAGTTTATCTTTTATGTTTATTCTTACTCCTTTCATAGTCACATTACGTGGTAATTGAATGTCTATAACATGCCTGCTAATTTCCATGATTATTATATTTTATCGTATCATTCTAATGTTAATGAATGACATAAAATTTGCATAAATGCAATGTTCTATAAACTGATGGTCCGCTCCAACGGTTATTCTTTTCGTGTGCAAATCATTTCTCTTTGTAGATGACGCTAATGCACTTTGTTTCGACTGAACGTATGGGTCATGACACGACCAATACATATATGATTATATATATATATATATATATATATATATATATATATTATATATATATATATATATATATATTTATATATATAATGTTACTTCCAGTATAAAGGGAAAATGCGGAACAATGGTAGTTTGGGGGAATTTTGTAAAAATCATGAAAATATTCAGAAAATGCAAATATTGCCATTAAAAAATAAACATCAATATGGGCTCAATGACGCACTGAAGTGACGAAAGCACAAAATGCATGTGATACCACTAAACTCTGTATCTTGATAATGAAAAAAAATAACTTCTTTTGTAAGAAATAGCAGAAATACCTGAATTCCCCCAATGATCCGTTTTTATGCACATCCAATATACTCACTTTTTTTTTTCCATCTCTGCCAGTCTCCCCTAATATTGTATTAATGGTGCAGTCCATCTGTGCCTAATTGTGGTGTTTAGTCCTGAGGCCCCAGATCAAAGATAAGGCTTTGGAAAAGTCATTGTCAAAACCTTAAGGGGAATAAAAAATTTCCCCTTTGGAATGAATTCCCCTTAAGATACCTCATTTTCAGACGTATATTCTCCCATGGACGCTTTTATACTAATGCATATGCCTTTATATATACTATAGGCCTACTATGTAATCATCTATGTAAGCACGATGAGTTATAACTGCAGTATGCCTCCCATCATACATTAGATTGGACGTGGATGAACGTCCACAATACCAAATTTATTTTGTGGAAAGAATCATAAACATTATGTAAATACGTCTTCTGTCATTGTCATACGAGCTTTCTCCAATGAGTCCTAACTAATATTCCTTGCAGAAATGTTGATATATTCTTGGTTGTTTGCGTTGTCTTATTGTGAAGTTGCCTGTGGGTGCATGTAAAACATCCATATATGAAAGGCGAGTCATTTGAAAGACCATGGACACTGATGGGTAAGGCGTGTTGTGCAAAGGACAATCATTTTGTAGGCTTTGTCTGTGAGGAGAGAATACACAAACAACATACTCAATAACAAAACACGAGTATCTCTTTTATTTGGTGTTTTTTTTTCCAAGAGTAAAATAAACCGATATTTTGAGTATTTATTGCGCGAAACTGTTAATGATCTCTACAGAAGAGAATGCAAACATCTTTATTCATGACAACCAACAAATGACCAACTGTTTCAAGTTCAGCATCCAACACTACAGCAGTACAGATACCAACCATTAAACCAATCAAGCCAATTGTCTACATAACCCTTACACAAACTTTCTTTACGAATGGTCACAAAATTATCTCTATCTATCAAAAAATAACCACCATCAGTGACTATACCAAGCGAGCATAATATTATCTCTCTAAGCGTCCATTAATTGAAACAAAATCCCGTCCATAGAAGCGCCCTTCATTAAATCAGAAAACTAATACCGGGTAATTTAAGCAGTCGTAATACAACTAAGCAGTAATCAATATATTTCTATATTGTTTATACACAATTGCATCACTTTCTTTTCAAACCGATTGATAGTCAGTTGAAATCATGTGTTACAAGATAATTATTACATTTTTTTTATTATCATCTATTCATTAGCCATTTGCAAAACAATACAAGTGATCACAGAAAACAAATAAAACAAGCAAAATACAAGAAAGAAGCTTATACAAGGAACTCTTTAAGAGATAACACAGACTTCAGGACTTATCGAAAGCATTAGACACTAATTGATCACTAAATACATTACTCCATCACCTTTATTCGCATAATGTACAAGGTCACTTGTTTCCTGGTTACTGATTATTTGCCTAACCGCAAACAATATTCGATTTTCACTCTCATGACTCTTTATTGCTCCGCAAATATACGGAGGTCGTCTCAACGTTCTATCTTGGACCCTTTATTATTCAATGTAAGCGAAATAACAAAGATTCGGCACTTCTCAGTTGCATGATATTTACCGTCGGAGACACACTTATCAGTTCTTTATATCATGACTGCAATCCCCAATATTTTTCTGCGATACTGAAATGGTTCAAGTTTAATACAAATAAACTACATTCGTTGAAACTTCTTCAAAACTGTGCTATCGGCATTGCTATACTGTCAATATTATGCTGTGTTCATCTATGCAATGCATGCATGATACTGGAATGCTTTCCATCTGGTCAATACACATTACATTAATATTTCTGCAAATCTGTCTCACGTATACGCCTAATTCAACATTTTTCCTACTACCTCTCTTACCTTCGCATTCCTCCTCTCATTCAAACAGTCAATTTAAGGACTCACACATGGTGAACCGAAAACCGAGCATATGCTAAGAAATATCTACTACCACTGCCACACATGCGTTAGATGTCCAAATGCACGCACATTTACAATATTCTTTATAAAAAGAGACCAAGACAGCATTTGTAACAGATTTGTTACTGTCGCACATACAAACACAAACACTTTTACGGAGGTTAAGATGATTGTATAGTTTTGGCTGAGACCTAATTTCAGGTTTCTCACATTTTGGGGTGAGATAATGAGAAACCTCTTATGAAATATATATGAAAAAGCATGTAATTCCATGAGGAATTCAACTTTTATTAATTGATGAAAATTGGTTTTGAAATGGCTGAGATATCCAAAACAGAACGATTCTAATAAAGTATGGGACCTACTTTTATTACGATCGATTTGTTTTACTTTGTTTTTTTTTTTTGATGTTTCATTCATTCCAAACCCGATTTTCATCAATTAAACTTTAAATTCCTGTTAAAATGCCATGCTCTGAAGTGTTTTCTTAGTATCTCGCAAAAAGTTGAAAGCCCAATTCTCATCTCCACCAATACTGTACCATCCCTTTAAATGGTGAGATTCAGTGTTCATGTATTGGGCCCCATTAGAGTTAAGCTGTGTTTGGGGGGCGGGGTGGTCTCCTGTTTATTTTGTCCCATTCTTCATGATTTGAGTGTGCGATGTCGCCACTTTCTGAACTGCATTGTCCAATTCTTAGGTCCAAAAGGATGATACTCGTAAAACAATCTTTGTCTGCTCGAAGGTATATGGTTTATGGGATGAGTGCCACAGGTGTAGAACCTACGTCGTAGTATCCGTCGGATGTAGACAATAAGCGACTACCAGAATTTGTTTTCAGAAAGAGGCTGGAAAACCAAGAATTCACGCTTGTTGTCTGTATCAGCTAATCTAACAGCTCCCAAAGCAGCGAACAATGACTCGGACTTTGTGTTACCTTCCAAGATCATAAAGATGTGCTCGTATATCTTGTCCTTGTGCAATGCCTGTAATGACCAGAGTGAACGGGTCAAGCAAAGTATTTGTTTCGTAAACGACACTAGAATTGGATAGAAACTACAAACAACATAAATGATGAGGCGAGGTTAAATTATATCACACACCCACACACACATACATAAACTATTATGCACACTTACACACAATATACATACATACATATTGTATAACAACATAAAAAAATGTTAATAATATTGAAAAGATATGCCATTTAAAATCGTGTTGTGTGTACGTGGATATATGAGGCTATTTTTAACACATTACAATGTGTACCTACACAACGTAATGATTACGTTATTTCTAATGTTAATGATACAGTCATAGTTCATATCCTTTATCTTCCTTACCTCAAGACCAGCGCGGATAAGTTCCTTTCCAAATCCTCGTCCTGGGTGAGGGGGAGGATTTCATGCAAAATAATGAAGAAAAATCATAATCGAAGCAGAAAGTCAGTCATCGCAGATCAGACTGCAAAGAATTCAGTCAGACATGTCCTGCGCCTAGAGTAATCAAAGGCTACTTCGGACTAGACCTTATTTATGAAGAATAGCTCATTTGATATACATGTATCTGCCACAAAAGTAATGATGAAATACTGGTTGCCCGTTACAGCTCGACACTAAAACGAGTCTGATAGCCCACCTCGAGCTAAACACTCCGAAAGTTAACAAGACACGTGAAATCGACATCAAGTGAAATAAACCCACCAGCTATACAATGCACCTGCAGCCCAACACTGAACACACAAGAGGTAAATGACGCCTATGGGCGCGTCGCCAGGGAAACAAGGCCCACGAGACCGACGATAGGAAAAACTGCCCTTATGCTCAACATATCATCACTGGGCTTTAGATACTATAGTAATGTGCCCCGTGTGTAGGTCTTGGGCCTTTCTCACCTGTCTTGTTCTTGTGGGTGTTTTCCTTTCCTTTTTTTGGGGGGGGGGGGGCCGAATGTCAAACAGGTTATCTTTTGCGTAGTGTTGAGCTTGTAGGTTTTGTCTCGAGAGTTGTATGACTAGAGGGCTGTCTGACTCTTGGACTTTTGTTTTTCCGATGCCGAGCTCGTGACCTGCGTTTGACTTGTGGGTGTTGAGCTCGTGAAACGACCCCAAAGCACTTACCAGTGTGACTGGGCTTTACGTATAATCCCTGAATAAAGGAAATCCGTCCCATGGGATAAAAATATCCCGGAACAAACAGGACGCAACCGACGATATCTGGAGACCTTCCGTAACTCTTGTCTTCCTCGGATGCCTGGTACTCGAGAACCATCATTCGATATCGACCACAACCATTCGATTTGGCGATGGTGAATGCTTGAAAAAGGACAGAAAAAAGAGTCGCCAATATTGTATACTTTCCTAAGACAGTAAACATGCCAAGGGGATTGTATTACTTCGAGACTAAATAGTTTTACCAGTCAAAGCCGTTATTGTCGTAATAGATTCATGAACATTACCCACCTAAATGGGGAATATTTGAATAATGTATCGCTAACGATAAAACATTCAGCGAGAAAAACTTCATATCCATATCATGACAACATTTCAACACTTCAACAAATGTTGATTTTTTTCTTTTTTACATGTCAGACTGGAGCCTACCTTCTTCCGTGTTGATGAAGTAATCTAGTTCTTCAAAGGCAGCTAGTTCTCCCAAGAGTTTGAAGATCGACTTCGTGTCGCTTAATTCTCCTTGTCTAATGTTGTAATGTCCCATATTAGTCTTCTGCAATCAGGATACAAATATTATTATTAATTTGTGTGCGGTGAGTGCGCGTGTGAGAGCGCACGCGATTTTGTTGAGGTGCAATGTATGTATGGTTTACAATGGATATGATTCAATGCACTGCCAGTTTATCAATATTTTACAGTAATATTGTCGGCAGGGTATAAAGCTCACAATGCATCAGACAAATTGAAAATCTTGAGATATTGATTATTTCAAATATTATGTCACACAATACGTTGTGATCAATTCATTTTTACAGTTCCAAAAGATACAGGTTTTCAGAGTCGATTTCATAATTTTGTCATTCAAGTTCCTATTCTGAGCATTCAAGTTTTCCACGCATTTCATGCTCGCAGCACTGAATCAGCAGTCAAATTCAAAATCCTTTCATCCGAATTCACTGTCGGAATATACAAATATAACAGAGAAGTACGCATTTCAGCAATGAGCATTCAAATTAGGCGTTTTCACATCAACCCGATAAAAATCCAAGCTTGAGATATTTTTCGCGATCGCAAATTAGCGCGCTATTTCATTTCCTATTCACATCAGCCCGAAGAGAATTAGCCCGATTTTTTTTTTCGAGCTAATTCGACAGCTGAGCATGCGCAAACAGTGTCGGGTATACCAGTAGAGCTCGCACTTTAAAAAAAAAAAAATACATGCGTGACGGCTATCACACACGCTAGGCATAATGGGATGCATCGCGCTAATTTCTTGAGGCGATTTCACATTATCAAATAGCGCGCTAATTCGCAAATTATCCCGCTATTTCGAAACATCGAGCTGATGTGAAAACGGCTGAACATCTCAAGCTGGCGACGGAATAATCAATTATTTCATTTTGGGGGGATTTTAAAATAATCAGGATTGTTCCCCCCCCCCCTCCCATGGATTTTCCCATACATTTCCTTTGCGACAGTGAAAAATGTGAAAAATCGATTTCTTACTCTATTTTACAATTATACCTGAATACAAATCTAGAGAAAAGAACTCTTGCATCCCAGACGTTTTTTGAGTTATCCAAAATGGTTACTTCTTAGTTCACTAAGGTAAATCAACAAGATAGCAATAAACAACAAACAAGACGTATAGAATTTGCATGTTATCAGTTTCAAGCTAGTCAATCAACCTTCCCTTCCCGGGGCGATGGTTAACGGCCCGTTAACGATCGCCCCGTCACTGTACAGGCATGCTAACCTGGAAACATTAAACTGCACATTACTTGAATATGAGACCATTCTGAAGCAAATAATTTTCACACAAGAATAGATACATAATGTACTCTTAAATGAATCCAACAAGGATTGGAACAATCATCCCCCAGCATTCCCACTGATTCTCACTGATCACTTACTAGCCATTCCTTTTAAATTGAATGAAGTTATTTCTAACTTGGTTGCCTATTCACGGATTCGTTCCAATAATATTATTATGCTGCGGTATCATCTCCCAGTATGCTTTGATGAGGTCTATACTTTGCACATTACTTGAATATGAGACCATTCTGAAGCAAATAATTTTCACACAACAATAGATATATATTGTACTCTTAATTGAACCAGCATTCCCACTGATTCCCACTGATCAGTTACTAGCCATCCCCTTTTAAAGGTTTTCTGGACGTTCTAGAGGTTCTATAAACGTTCTGGAACTGGTCATAAGACATTTTAGACGTTCTTAAAACATAAATTTCAGGGTGATTAACTAGTTTCTAACTTACAATAGGCGATGTAATGCCGTACTTCATGGTCCATACACGGAGATCTCCGTTGCTTACAGGAGCAGCGCCCTCAGTTTCCAATGCTCTCATCGGCCATAGGCTGTCACTTTTAGGGAAAACTCCAATAATACCCTGCCCAGCATCAGTTGTAGTCTTGTGTTGTTTGAAGTTAATGTAAATAAGTACACAGGAAGTGAAATAAATGAGATAGCACTAGTCTATTTAATGTTTCTCATGATCTAGGGATTAGTTTCCAGTGATTTTCAGGACCTGCGCAACCGGACTTATCAGCTGATTGAACCCGAAAGGGGCACAAGAAATATGTCATCCAAATTGTCTTTCCCTCGATCCTCAAAATGAATCGACATCCTCGTTCCCGTAAAATGAGGCCCCTCACTTTCAGAAATGTAGCGCATCGGCCCTGATTACGTCCTTGGTAGAACAATTACTGGTACTCATTTGGCATTTCAAATCGGGTACATACAAGCACATTAGTCAACATATTAGAACGTTCATGAGCTTATTTGTGGAAATTTTCAAAGAGCCTCACTGAGGCACTTTGCGATGACATAGAGGCCCACTTTATTAATCTGAGGTTGAGTTTTGTGGGCTATTTAGTCATGAAATACCATGGGGTCTTGTTCTTTTCTTTTAAAAATAAAGTCAAGTTATTAGTAGACGGCGAGTTGTAATGTTCTTAAAATTGTCTGTAGATTTAGATTTTTTATGCTATTTCCCCTATTTTGGGGGTGCTGAACACGAATCCACTTGTTGCCATTTTTCTAACCGACGTCTTCACCCGTTGCCATGGCAACACATTATTTTCCTTAAAAGAACATGTATTCTTCATTAAACATCATAAAAACATGATGTAAACACCAAAATATGTCATTATAAATCCTTGAGAAAGAATACAATTTTCATAATGTCATGGTTACCTTATAGCAATGACGGTTACCATGGCAACAACTATTTAAAAAGATTGTTTTTATTACTTGAGGAAAATATATATGACATATTTTGGCCTTAACATTATGTTTGTATGTTAATGAAAAACCCATGTTCTTTAAAAAAAAAAATTGTTGCCATGGTAACGGCTGAAGACATCATTTAGAAAAGTGGCCATAGGTGGATTCCTTTTTAGCATTCCCAAAAGAGTGAAAAAAAGGGCCAAAGAATTAAACTCTACAAAAATTAATTATTTATTCATCTAGTTTTTCTTTTACTGGGGTACTTCTCCTTTCTAGGGAAAAAAAGTTGTTGCCATAGCAACGATAATAATGTGGCATGAACGTAGTGAAAAAAGCTGATAATTATCATAGCAATTTGTAATGAGTATGCTACTCAAACTTTTCATCTTGTCATGCTTTTTGATAAACAAAATCATTTTCTTTAAAAGAAATAGCTGTTACCATGGCAACCGTTATCGCTATGAGGTTGCTGTGACAGTCGGAAATTGTGAGTTTTAATTTGATTGAAGCGTGATATGTTTATATTGACTTATTTTGGTGTTTTTAGCATGTGTTTGTGATGTTTAATGAAGAATACATGTTATTTCAAAGAAAATAATTTGTTGCCATGGCAACGGCTAAAGATGTCATTTAAAAATATGGCAATAAGTCGATTCTTGTTTGGCACCGACAAAATAAAGGAAATAGCTCAAAAAATCTCAATATATAGAAATTTATCATCTGTGGACGTATTCTTGCTTTTCTTTCAATCGCAATGCTTATTTTCTTTAAAAGGCAGCTATTGTCATGTTGTTGCTATAGCAACGAAAATGATGTGAAATTAACATAGTGGAAAAATAAGCTGATAATCTAGATAGTAATTTAGGATAAATATTCCGCTCAATCTTGTCATGTTTTCTTGCTTTTTCATAAAAAATATGATTTTCTCTCTATAAATAGTTGTTGCCATAGTAACCGTCATTGCTATAAGGTAACCATGACATTATGAAAATTGTATTCTTTCTTAAGTCTAATCAAAAAGGATTTATAATGACATATTTTGGTGTTTACATCATGTTTTTATGATTTTTAATGAAGAATACATGTTCTTTTAAGGAAAATAATGCGTTGCCATGGCAACGGGTGAAGACGTCGGTTAGAAAAATGGCAATAAGTGGATTCGTATTCAGCACCCCCAAAATAGGGGAAATAGCATAAAAAATCAAAATCTACAGAAAATTTTAAGAACACCCTAATATTGTGACAACTCGCCGTCTACTATATGTTGATGTTGATGAAGACAAACAACATCAATAGCAGCCACTAAGGCCCGAGTTCACGAAGGTGGTACAAATGAAGCCATGGTTTAAACCATGGACAAGTGTCGCACGGAATATTTCGTTGCGAAATCAGTCATTCCGTCCTTGAAATGATTATTTTGTAACCAAATGATAACATTTTGTAAGTAAAATGAACATTTCGTCCACGAAATAATAATTTCGTTCACGAAACGGTCACTTTGTCGACGAAATGACCAATTTCGTAACGAAATATTCCATGCGGCACTTTGCACTCCGTTGCCAATCAGACATGACTGCGACTGAAAAGTTATCGGCACATAAATCACCTTACTCTTTGATATGCACCGAGATGTCACTCTGGATCAAAATATATATATATAGCTTGGAGTCCCTGCAGGTTTCGTTGTATAATGCCGCAAAACTTACTCTTTTCAGTTGTTGAAGCAACACCGTCTCCAGATCTTTCCCTATTAAAAGATTTAAAAGAAAACAAATAGGATAATGTTTTGAGAATTGCGAGTAAAGAGACGGACATTAGATATCAAATTTTACATTACAGAAAACTTGCTTCAAAATGATTACTGTAGTTTCCAAGAGAGAAGTTTAAAAAATGCATTACTTTTCCTTACTGACATTATGATAGAAATGCAGTTCAACAGTATTTATGAATTTAAAAGCACAAACATGATGTACTTTTCAGTTTTGCTGCCTATCTTTATACGTATTTAAGGTGGACACTCTATTCATTTCCGTCCTTCATTGTTTCTCGGTCATGGTTGAATATCAGTCGAGACCTCGATCAGATTGCTTTCGCAATATTGGTGCTTATGAGGACGTTGTATGTGGTATCTCATACGAAACAATAGACTTTGCATTATGCGCAAGAAGCATAACGACTAAACGAATTATTCAAGATATTGAATACGAAAAAGCATAGCGTTGTCACATACATATAATGCAAGTACAATATCTCTCTAATGGACTTTGATGAGTTGTGCCCCTTCCATGAATTAGAGAGATATCCCAAATAATACGCCCACATAGATGATCGCTGATAATACGTTCGTTTACCTCTGAAATCAGGCTTGACGTAGAAACCGTGCAGGAACACCAGAGGACCGACACCGTAGTAATAGAACGAGGAATGAAGAGCACATGCTACAGCACATCCCTGACTTTGACCTGCTTTGCGAATTTCAGCGATGACGGCACCGAAGTGGCCCTTAAGGAAATCTTCCTTTAGATCTAGTGTCAAAAGAAAAAAAAAAGAATGGCAGTCATTTTTTTTTATTGTTTTGTTTTGTTTTGTTTTTTGTGTGTTTTTCGGGGGGACATTAATTTCAACTGTATAAACTTTAATATACATTTTCAAAACTGATTAAGAAGTTATAAATCAGGTCTTTAAAGAGGTGGGGGAGGTGTTTAGACTGGGATATAAGATTTTACATACATTTTGACCATTAAATGAAAAGAACACTCATGAATTGATTTAGACTCTTGTTTGTTTGTTTGTTTGTTTGTTTGTTTTTCACTTTGATAAATAACCCACGTATCATCTTACTTCTTTGATGAACAATCTTTACTTTGCTAATATTGTGTGCGCCCAAAGATTGCAATGCTTCGTCGAATTTTTGTCCTAAATAAATGCAAAAACATCAGGTCGACGATGAAAACAAGGTTCACCCTCTGGCACCTAGACTACCAAGGCTTGCCCGACGAAGCAACAACTGATATTGCCGATGCTATACGAACATGTGGCCGTCAGCCCTGTCAGCTGATGTGTCTGGACGCTGCTTGTCCAATAGTATCAAATTTCATTTTAATCGTTTTCTTGATGATTCTTCACGAAGATGACACAAACAAATATACATGCATACATACATACGTACACACACACCCACACACATATTCACACACACACACACACACACACACTGGATAATCAATCAGGGTATCAAAGTACCATTCAGTGACCGGTCGACAACTGGTGATGGAAAATCGAATATTGCGTGGAATCCCGTCGCCCGTCGGCTATTTCAACGGGAAAACGAATAAATTCTCAATATCCTATTTTCAACTGAAAGTGGAACACGGGATAATGGATTTGCTCTGAAATTCTATTTTCAGTGTTTCATTATGATGAAATGTCGAAAAATGACTCAAAATCCCATTTTCTTTACAGTTCAAAAATAGGAAATGGAAAACAGGATATCGGTTCGATATTCGTTTTTCCATTTTCCATTTGCAACGAGCGACGGGATATTGAAGACCGCCCCCAACGGCCGCTTTTTTCGACACATAAAAGTGGCAGCTTTTCGGTATTATTCAGCGTCTAGAAGAAGAAGACTATACCTTGGCTACGCTCATGCTATGCACTGCCAGCAGGCACTGGTGGAGCTCTCTGTAGCGACGTGCTCTGCTGCGAAACGACAAGTTTCTATACGGAGACTTCCGACCGTATTGTGTGATATTTCCATAAACTGAAGACATGTTTCTTCTTCGACTGAAACTGAGATGAACTAAGAAAATAATTTCAGATGAAATCCTCGAGTTTCAACAACTTCATCAATCATAATGTCGGTGAAAACCGTAAGAAAGGAGTTGCGTTTCCCTTGCCACTGTAATATACCGCCCATAGTACCAATCATCACGTGGGAGTGGGATGGGGGGGGGGGGTGTTAGAACTGGTAAATTGTTCAATGTAGGCCCTTCTCACTTGAAAACCTATTCAGCAATCATGCAGACTCTGTTTCGAGTTTGTGTATCATTATCTACGACCATACCATTGCGCTATACATACTTCGTTCTAAGTTTTTTTTTTCTTATGCAAACATATCTAAGATTATATTAACAAATATCATGATCATATTCTGCACAAAGTATACCGTACACCAAGTGAAATCCTCTGTTGGTTATGATTCACCTTTTTTTCTCACCGCATGATTCTTTAGCTGCCCCTTCTTTTCATGCTTCTATCTTTAATGTTAAGTGTATGATTGGGATTATCTTTTCTTTTCTTTTTTTTTTGTACTTGATAGGCCTAGGCCCCGTTCTCCCAATATGGTATAGTTTTTTTTCAGCATTTATCAATATTACAAATGTATTGTTTTCGTATGTATGTATAAGCAAGTTATTCTGTTTTCAGTGAAACAAAGTTGAATGTACATGTTTGTTTGTTTGTTTGGTTTTTTAAGGCTATAGGATCTCTTTGAAAATCAGCCATCACTTTGACTGAAAGGGCAATTTCTTCCCCTGAGTGGAAAACAAATAGATAAATAAATAATAAAGAAGAAAACATTTCTTTGTTTGATTATGTATGAGCGCTTGTGAGTTATTTTGAATTCAGTGTTGGACATGTATCTTACAATTCTAGATTGAATCAGTAAATTCACGAAAGTAAGATTAATGTTTGTACATTGTGGAAAAAAGAATAAATTTGAACTTGAACTTGAACTTGAATTGTTCTATAAAAAGTGCCTATATATTTATAATATGTTACACTGATTTTTCTGTCATCCCAGTCAGGTGGTAGGCCCATTATAGTGGACAGTCCATAAAACAAAATAGAATGTAGTCTTATGGCCCACTTGGTGGTCACTTCTGGACATGCACCATCACATGAAAAAGAAAGAAAAGAGGGGGCACCTAAAGAAACTTAATGGTGAGAAAAGAGGTGAATAACCAAACATGTTTTCATTTGGTGTGTATTTTGTGTATTGATTTGTGAATCTAATCTTATATGTTTGAAAATGATAAGAAAAAAAAACCAGCTGAATATGAAACGAAGTTATTATTATTTTCATTTATTCAACATTTACAAGGCAATACAAGTGATAACAGTTAAACAAACAAAGCAAACAAGGCAAATAAAATACTTTAAAGATACCAGATGTCAGGTTTTCCCTAATGTTGAGTTTTCCTAAGTTGGAAAAAAGCGATCAAAATCACTATGACCCTTGGGCCTCTCCAACCAGGAAGGAAGCATGTCAGAAAGTACTTGAAGACTCCCACATAAAAAAATATAATAATAAACAATAGTATAAATGATTTCAAATTTAGTGAGCATTGTACACCAGGTGAAATATTCTAGAAATATCATTGTGGGGAATGGTATTCGTCCCTCACCCCATAGAAAAGTCAGTTCAGTATACCATAAAAAAGTGTTATCAGAGTACATCTCTGCAAAAAACAAAAATAAATATAACTGCACTGCTAATTAATAAAATATTCTTAGCGCCGAATCCTATCCAATCACCCGAAACCTCTGTCCCCTCCCCAATAAAAAAAATATATCACTGTAAGACAGCAAATGCACGATGCCAGGTATCATAAATATACCCGAAACCATCTTACATACACACTAAAAATAAAATTGATTTCAAAACTCTAGCTTAATCGTTAACCCGAGACTCCATGACCAAACGCTTTCTCTATGAAGATCCTTATTTGGTTATACATTGTACCATTGTGCAATTTACGATTTGTATGCACCGAAATTCATGAATACTATTTGGTTTGTGTGAGACTGACTGAAAAAACAAAAACAGTGATATAATGGATCAGTAAAATATTATAATATATATATGTCCTACACATAAAATCTGAAACCCAGAGACAAAAAGATTGGATCAGAAACGAAACTGAAAATCAATCCTAAATCAAAATGTATTAGGAGAATTAGATTTGATTTGATTTATTTCTACTTAATTCCGTTACATCAGATATGATTGTGTACATGTCATTTATGACAAACAGTTTATGACAAATAGTTTTTAGTACAACAGAAGGGTTTTCAAAATAACCCGAGGCTGTACGGTATAGACACCCTCGAAGCTGCTATGGAAAGAATAAGGGATAGAGAGAGAAAGAGAGCGAAGGGAAGGGGGGGGGAGGGAACATTACAGAGTGTTTTATTTGGACTACTCCAACTACTTTACAATAATAGTAATGATAATCACTCTCGGTGACAGGGCATTTTTGTACGCTGCGCCAAAATTATGGAATAATATCCCTTTGTTTGTAAGACAAGCAGTTACAATTAATGAGTTTAAGGCCAGGTTAAAAAGTCATCTCTTGAAGTAATGTATTTTCTGTTTGAATTTCTTGTATGCATGTCATTTTGTAATGCGCAGTAGAGTATTTTATTATAGTAGCTGCGCAATATAAATGTCCTTTATTATTATTGTTATTATTATTATAAATGAGTCTGCTATCAAAGTCAACACGAGTCAGTTGCCTTTGCCGTAGTATTGACCGAATATTAAATGCACTATGAAATAGTATTAAATGAATAGAATTCTACATGTGGTTATCTGACATGAAATAACAATTAAACAATCATAAATCCCATTTACAAACTGAAAATTTGACAGTGGTGAATGGTGTCCCCCCCCCCCCCCAATATTTTGTGTGTCACTAGCAACCAAGAGCTGTCATGTGAAGAGTAAGAGCAAAAACAAAATCACAATCCTTGTCAAAGCACATTGAAAAGGGAAACGCAACTCCTTTCTTACGGTTTTCACCGTCACTATGATTGGTGAAGTTGTTGAAACTCGAGGATTTCATCTGAAATTATTTTCTTAGTTCATCTCAGTTTCATTCGAAGAAGAAAAAGGTCTTCAGTACATGGAAATATCACACAATACGGTTGGAAGTCTCTACAAACTTGTCATTTCGCAGCAGAGCACGTCGCTATACAGAGAGCTCCACCAGTGCCTGCTGAATAGTTTGATGAGGTGCGCAAACATGGACGTGATTACAGCCAAGGTATAGTCTTCGTCTTCTAGACGCTGAATAATACCGAAAAGCTACCTCTTTTATGTGCCGAAAAAAAAAGCGGCCGTTGGGGCCGGTCTTCAATATCCCGTCGCTCGTTGCAAATGGAAAATGGAAAAACGAATATCGAACCGATATCCTGTTTTCCATTTCCTATTTTTTGAACTGTAAAGAAAATGGGATTTTGAGTCATTTTTCGACATTTCAGTATAATGAAACACTGAAAATAGAATTTCAGAGCAAATCCATTATCCCGTGTTCCATTTTCAGTTAAAAATAGGATATTGAGAATTTATTCGTTTTCCCGTTGAAATAGCCGACGGGCGATGGGATTTCCACGCAATATTCGATTTTCCGTCACCTGTTGTCGACCGGTCACTGAATGGTACTTTAATACCCTGATTATAATCATCATAGTGGCCGAGAGCCCGGATTCATTTTTTTTCACGGCATGCAGGGTCGTCCTTTTTTGCGGAAATAGATGAACTGCTGCCGCGACGTATAGCCCCGTCGTAACAGGCCACAAAACGCAGCTGGGTAGACTGAGCCTCGGGGTAGCCTCCGGCGAATACTGTTCCCCGAGGAAGATTGTGTTTGTCGAACACTGGACGTCGAGTGGAACCGGAAATCCTAGAATGTGGTCGTAAGTGCGCACTTTGTATCATTTAGGCTTACGTACGTTAAAAAAACAACATGTGTATAGGCCTACACTTCACTGTACGGTATGCATGCATGCAATGTGTAAATGCAAGTAATGATGATAAAATCAGTGATGAGAACATCAATAATCTGTAATGATAAATGATCAAGAAGTGTGATTTTGACCTTTTAATCTTAAACGCTGTACTTAATATTTTGACGTGATTTTTAAGGGTATAATAAACTGCAGAAGGAAAGAAAGAAACAATTTTACAAGAAATAACTGCTTTGAGCTCCCCCTAGCTCTCTCGAGACGAGACTCCAGACGAGCCTCTGGTATGAAACGGTGCTCTGCCAGCACCTCGTGTTTACTTAACGAATCGCTCCCCTGACGTCCGTCGACAGTGCGCTCGGGTGACGTCCGGAGGAGTTTGGTATGAAAGGGGTACTAGTATTAGACTCAACACAATCGACAGCCTCGGGGTAGCTTCAGGATAGCCTCCGGTGAAATCTTACCCTGCGATCGACCATGGTAGACGCGGGATAGCCTCCCGCGTACTGCTTCGCGAAGGTGTCTGTTCAGATGCTCGAGCGGTGAATCTTCCCCGGAGGCGTCACGTGATCTCAGTTGTTGTTGTTGTTGGTACCTCCAATGAACTACTTTCACCGAAAACAAACTTTCAAATCACCATATAAGCTCGTAAATATTGGTTGAAAAAGTGTGAATCTGCATGGTGAATATGCTAATGAGCAAGTCCTTGCGGAGAGTCAGACGTCACCGAGGCACAACTCTTCCCAGCCGTGGTCTGCTCGTTATCCGCACGCTCCCTAGTTACCCGGATGCATGAAGACGTCGGTGGCTACTACTAGTAGTATTTGACATTGTTTCTACGTTGTGTGTGTGTGTATGTGTGTGTGTATGTATTGTGTATTATATTCGCACAGTACACGTGTGGACGGTACAACTATCTACGGTAGATACCCCGTACGCGGTTTGCCCTTCAGACTTTTCCAGTCTATCACAAGCGCAGCTCTGCAGCCCTGTCGCCGCTCATGCATGTTCTAGTACGTACAGATACGTACAGATTGTAGGTAGAAACGGTTCTACACAGCTACAGGCCTGCTAGTACACTACTAGCAGTGGCGTATCTAGGGAAAACGGCGCCCGGGGCAAGCGTGAAGATTGCGCCCCTAATTTCTGAAAAAGTGTTCAACCCCAACCCCATCCCGGTAGGCCAAGTCCGCATGATATGCTTTTTCAAGCACTTTAAAGGGGTCTTTTTGAGGGTGTTTTAAATGTAATGAATTTTGATAAATTTTGGCGAGCGAGCGCAGCGAGCGAGCCGAAAATTTTGGTATTTCAGCTTACAAAACATGGAATTCTTGTCAGTTTTTGCTAATCAAATCTTACAATTCCAATCAAAATAATAGTGACGGCCTTATAGATAACGATTTACACCAACAAACTGCATGAGGAATTTCAAAAGGACTCTAAATTAGTACGCGCGAGTTAGCCGAAATTTGTATATTTCCACGTCATCATCACGTTTTGTTCTTATCTCTTTTTTTCTTTCTTTTTTGTATAAATTTTGGCGAGCGAGCGCAGCGAGCGAGCCGAAAATTTTTGTATTTCAGCTTACAAAACATGGAATTCTTGTCATTTTTTGCTTATCAAATCTTACAATTCTAATCAAGATATAGTGACGACCTTATAGATAACGATTTATACCAACAAACTGAGGACTTATAATACTAGTACTCTAAATTAGTACGAGCGAGTGAGCAGAAATTTGCATATTTCCGCGTCATCATTACGTTTTGTTCTTATCTTTTTTGATTTGTGTTTTTTTTGCGCCCCCCATATGTTCGAAACCGTTGGCGTCCTCTCTTGATCCAATCGGCGATCGCTTCCGAACGAATGAAATTGCAGCCGCTGCTCCGTGTAACATTTTTCCTGCTTAATATAAAATGACATGTGTGAACACAATAGACATTGTCATTTTGTGCGCGTCATCGTCACGTTTTGTTCTTATCTTCTTTTCTTTCTTTTTTTGATAAATTTTGGCGAGCGAGCGCAGCGAGCGAGCCGAAAATTTTTGTATTTCAGCTCACAAAACATTGAATTATTGTCATTTTTTTGCTTATTTAATCTTACAATCCTAATCAAGATAAAAGTGACGGCCTTATAGATAACGATTTATACCAACAAACTGTGGGCTTGAAAAAAATACTCTAAATTGTACGAGCGAGTGAGCCGAAATTTGCATATTTCCTCGTCATCATTACGTTTTGTTCTTATCTTGCTTGATTTGTTTGCGCCCCCTCCCCCCCCCCCCGTATGTTCGAAACCGTTGGCGCATTCTGTTAGTGATCCAATTGGCGATCGCTTCAGAACGCAAAAAATTGCAGCCGCTGCTCCGTGAAACATTTTGCTTGCTAAATATAAAATGACATGTGTGAACACAATAGACATTGTCATTTTGTCCGCGTCATCATCACGTTTTGTTCTTACCCTCCTAAGTTATATAAATTTTGGCGAGCGAACGCAGCGAGTGAGCCGAAAATCGTTGTATTTCAGCTGACAGAAAATGGAATTCTTGTGTGAACACAATAAACATTGTCATTTTGTCCGCGTCATCATCATGTTTTGTTTTTATCTTGTTTGATTTGGTTTTCTGCCCCCCCCCCCCCCTTTCCGGGCGAGTTTTTTTTTTTCCTCCTTCTTCTTCTTTTTTTTTTTCTTTTTTCTTCTTCGTTTTTTTTTCTTTTTCTTCTTCTTTTTTTTTCGTTTTTTT
This sequence comes from Diadema antillarum, assembly GCF_040938485.1. Taxonomy (NCBI): domain Eukaryota; kingdom Metazoa; phylum Echinodermata; class Echinoidea; order Diadematoida; family Diadematidae; genus Diadema; species Diadema antillarum. The sequence goes on along the minus strand of NW_027271017.1, from coordinate 1,325,242 downwards.
TTCGTTTTTTGCGCCCCCAAGGAGTGGCGCCCGGGGCACGTGCCCCCCTTGCCCCCCCCCCCCCCTAGATACGCCACTGACTACTAGTATAGGGGCGACCGCATTCAGCGTCGTCTGGTCAGGCTATCTTACATCAGTAGTTTTGCTCGAATCGTGCAGAAAATTTCCCAGGAAAATCCTTTTTTCCGTCCCAAACCCACAAAAGCATCGTGAAAGGTGAGCTGTACAGCTGGGAAATCTCGGTACAACGATGCCGAACATAAGAAACTTAGGGCCTACAAAATCTCGATATCGTGTTGTGACCTACCTGTGCGTGGACCATTTGAGAAGCGATGTTTTTACGTGGACCGGCAGGCTGTGTGGCCCTCGGTTATAAACCGAGAAAACTCCTGAAGCCAGATGCAATCCCGACCATTTGCTCACATGAGTTATAAAACAGAAACACCGCGAGCATCGACTTCGAAGAGAACCGAGGGAAAAAAGCCTAGAGAGGTAAGAAAAGTGGCTAGTTATGTTTCATTTACCGTGGGGTTGCAGCCGGGGTTGAACTGTAGTACAGTGCCATGAGCTAGCTGCTGCCAGTGCCGACTGAACATGCACGGCAAAGTGGAGCGAAATCATATCCCTACGACCCCCTGTGTTTACCCTTCCCGGCTCACGACATAGTCTTTTTTCGAGGAAAGGCAATATCTGACTACTTGCAGAAATATTGAGATACAAACAATATTTTCTTTGAAGAATTCGACTCTCTCATGCACCGGTTATCTTCGGCAAAATCAGCTAGACGGAGTACTGTGTACATATATGGTAAGAATTCGCGCGCGAGAGTGGTTTCTACGCTAAGAAGTATGCAACACGGACGGAAGCTAGAAAAGGACCGTGCCTATTTGATGTCAAGTTCATGGTATATTTGGTTTAAAAATACATATAAATTTATGTTAACAATATTAATTTTTCATGAATTATATATATCTAAGCTTGAAATATTTTGTTTGAAATAATAAAACCACAAACTTTCAAATTATATGATAAAATTGCAACTAATCACTTCAACACTTAAATTGGTTTTTAGAGGCACGGCTGTCAACTTGGTGAGTAGGGCATGCATGACGTACTATCTTTTTGCCGGCTCTTACACGATCGCTTGCAGGAATTATTTTTCAAAAATCGCGTACGGAGACAGTTTTTCATTTCCACGCGTATAAACTGGCGAAAGGTTATGTTTTTTACTCTTCTTAATTATCATTACATTGAAAATCTAAGGACTGCTTCCCTTTAAGTCAGTTGACCAGCGTTGCGCCACACAAATCCTACGAACTCTCCGTATTTAGCACGACGTCTTCTGCACATCGTGTATATGGCTGTTTGTAGTTACCTACATGTATACAGTCGTCACATTCGAGTTCTGCGGGGTTGAATGGTATCGTATTCACTTGGCGTGCTTTGATTCAATATGAGGATGATCTCATCTCTTATACTTTCTTTATTTCTTTTTGAAAGATAATTAAGAAAAGAGAAATAAAGGGCGCTTTTACAGTAAACATAATATAGTGAAGGGAAAACAGTAGGCCTAATAAATATATCATCATTACTATTATCATTATCATTATTGTTCAGTGGCGGATCTACAGGAGGGTTTTACTGGGTTTGAACCCCCTCCTTGGACTGCCAAGTAAAAAAGGAAGAAAGGAAGAACACACAAACAAACACAAATAATTAATCAATTATTTTAGACCAAATTGAACATAAAGGCCTTTTCTTGTCTAAAAGTTGTCAATTTCATAACTGAAATGAAAAATGTTCGCCCCTAAGACCAGGCGTCCACTAGGGCGCGGACAAGACGCGGACAAGCTCCGGAATGCAAATTTGGTATTCCGCACTCCTTCGGGAACCTGTCCGCACGTTCCTGAACGTGTCCGCTTACTGTCCTAAACATGTCCAGGCGTTTCCGCACCTTCGGGAGAGAGAAAAATTTCCGCGTCCAAATTTTGATCGAGACCAAAATTTGGACGCGGAAATGAACTTCCTGACACCTTCGGCGACTTGTCCTGACGATGTCCTGAGGATGTCCCGCTTGTCCGGAACCCTTCCGCTCCTTCCGCACACGCTCCGGAAAGAATCCCGCGGTGTGGGGAAGCTTCCCGAATGAAAGCGGAAGACACCAGGGGGGCGTTTCATCAACGAGTTCGTCGGAGTTTTCACCGACAAATTTGCTATCAGCCAATCAGATGCAAGGATTTACACTGACAACTGTAAAAGCTAATGAAATCCTTGCGTCTGATTGGCTGATAGCAAATTTGTCGGTGAAAACTCCGACGAACTCGTTGATGAAATGCCCCCCAGGAATGTTTTAGGACAGCGCGGAGCCGATGCGGATCTATATATGCAAGTGTCCGGAACCGATGCGGAAATTTTGTGATCCAGACTCGAAAATGTCGACACTTTCCGCGAGCGTCATGCTAATGAAACGTAAAATGAGCAAGAAGGGAGGCGAGGCCCCCTTGCAAATATCCCCATCACAGGCATACCTTTCGTCTAGTGATGAAGAACAGGTAAATCTAAGGAATTTCCAGTCCCAGAAGGCAAAGAATAAGGTAGTAGAGACTGTGCCAAAAGCAACCAGAAAGAAGTGAAATCAGCCCCCTAACTTCCTAGTAAGTTTGTTTTGATTTGATCTTTTCAGAAATTATTTTTCATCTGAGTGACTTTCCTGGTTCCTATTACTTACTATAATACATTTTCCTTTATGTTCTTTCGTATCTTATTTGCAAACAAACTAGGTTGTCCCATGTGACAGCCCAGCTGAAAAATCACAAAAGTAGGTGGAAGTACACTCAGAAAAAAAAAAGCATAGAATTTTTGGCTAAATGTTAATGTATTATATAAACATAAACAAGTTGTTATTCATACGTAAATGCTTTCTAATGACACAACATACTAGAACAAAAGACAAAGTCATCACACTAACAAGCATGAATTCAGTTGCAAAGATATACCTGTGGTCTCATTACAATGTAATATCTTTGAAGCCCAAAATAACAATGAAAGCTAAAGATGATGGAGGAAAATGAAGAATTTTCTGTCACTTCAAAATTCAAGTTAAATGAGGAAAACAAGCAATAAATCATGAACTCGAAAAAGTGTTAAATTTCTGTCTTATTTTTGCTTTGTTTTTTGCTGAGTGTATATATTTAAGTACACATTAAGCATCACAAATCATTTCAGAAATATTCTTTACCTGAATGATTTTCGTAGTTGTTATTACCTAATATTTTTTTCTTCTCTTTTTGTTTTAGTTGCAAATAAACTCGATTGTCCAATTTGACAGCCCAGCTGAACTCCCCCCCCCCCCCCCCAAAAAAAAAGTAAATTAAAGTAGGTTAAAAATATTTCCCTATTTTTACACTTCATTGACAATAGGCTAGTAAGCTCTAAGCATGAAAAAAAAATTCTCGGACTTGAAATGTTCAAAAGTGATCAAAATAAGAGAGGGTTAGAGATGCACAAGGGTAAATATCAGAGAAAAAAATTAATGATTAGGATCATTTTGGCATGCTCTACAGAAGTATCAGACAAAACATGGATATACTTCACGATGGATAAAGCACAGGTCTAAAAAAAAAGGTAATAAAGAATATATATATATATATATATATATATATATATAAGTAACAAAACTGCAACAAAGTTCATGCTGTATTCACCAACGGTTTATTTCTTGTGAAGAAATAAATCGTTGGTGAATACAGCATGAACTTTGTTGCAGTTTTGTTACTTATCTTTTTATCTTGCCCACACGAGGACTACCTTATCAGCATGATTATATATACATATATATATATGTATATACATTTACATTTTTATGTATATATATATATATATATATATATATATATATATGGTTCAAAAAGTTTGCGAATATCATCCATGTGACTGTAGGCAGAGAAAAAATTGTTCTCCCAGATGAGACAAATCAACAAAAAAAAATGAGTCGTCAGCCGACATGCAGACAATCCTATTCTTGGACTTTTGGTGGTCACATTTATCAAATAATATTGACCAATCATATTAATATGATATCAGCCGCTACTGCGGAAGCACAACAGGGAGCATCAACGACGGCTAGCAGTCAAATGAGGAAAGGTCAAAGTCAGCGCCAAATTTATACCTTTCCATTTTCCTGGTATTGTCCGCAGTTTGTCCGCATGCCTACCTTGTGTTGTCCGGAAGGCATCCTGATTGTCCGCGTTCATTTCTGGTGTAATCCTAGATATTTCCGCGCTGCCCGGATACGATTAGTATATTCCGAGGTATTTCGCGCTCTTCCGGAGTGATTCCTAGGAATGTCCGCAGTCAGTCCGCGGACAGTCCGCGGACAGTCCTAGGAATGTCCTAGGACAAGCCGATTCACAAAGTTATTCCGCGTCTGTCGCAGACAGGATGCCGAAATAACAAAATTTGCTTCCGCAACCCTTCCGAGGGTTGTCCGCGCCCAAGTGGACGTCCGCCCTTATAACGGGGCGAAAATTATACACTAACAATATAGAGCCTCCATTATTATATCTATACACTACTTATGAGTAAATTTGGTGCTATATCAAGATGGTAGCCTCGCGTCCTCGTGTGTGCCCCGTAGAACATAAACCCTACATTTTCCTTTTCTTCTATGCTTTGTAGTAATATAAGGATATTTTTATTGCGCGTACAATGCCATTACGCTTTATAGCCTTTAATGAATATATTTCAAACGAATGGCAAAGTGAGAATGGCTCGCTCGCTCTGTCCGTACCTATAGTAAAATTTGCATGCGTTATGATCATAGTCCTTCGTAGTGATGTTTAAATCAATAGAAATTCGATTTAAATGCTCTATAAACGCGACTTTTATACTCCGTTTTTACAAAAAGTCCCTTCCGGGGGAAGGGGTATATATTCCCCTCCCACACCCTCCATGAACCCCCGCTCGGTCCCTTCTCTCCCTCGCCGAGGATCTCACACCGTCACATAAGATAATGTACCCCCTGTATGTTATAATCATAGTAATTCGCAATGATTCTTTGCACTGTTTGATTCCACATTTCGTTTTAAATGCTCTATAAACGCGACTTTTGTACTCCGGTTTTACAAGAAGTCCCTACAGTGGGATGGGGCATCCCCCCTCCGACACCCTCCCCCTCGCCGAGGATCTCACACCGTCACATGAATGTGCCCCCCGGTCGAGATTTTGCCCCCCCCCCCCCCCCCCGGCAAAAAAAAAAGTGCTTCGGTGTTCGAACCCCCCCCCCCCCCCCGATTATTTGGGCAAAAAAGAAAGAGAAAAAAAAAGAGCATGCAAGTATATGCTTGAAATCACAAGCTGGCAACCCTAAAAAAGAGACATTTCCCTACTGTGGGAGGGGGGATACACCCTCCCCCCCCCCCCCTCGCTTCGCTCGCAATACCCAGCTCACTCCCTGTTCAGTTCAGTTCACTTCAATTTTATTTCTGCATTTTTCAAGGAAATCAAATATTGGGAAACAAATGACAACACGTGTACCTGAGAACAGAATAGGAAAAACAAATATTACATTCATAGTGTCATAATCACAATCTTTAAGGTATAAACGTAACAATGAGATCAAAGGAATGGAGGATACACTTGTTTCAGCATAAAGAGGAAGAAAAAAAAACATGCAGGAACCTGCCGTCTTTAGGCACATGCTTGATAGTGGTGGCAGTCTGAGACTCTCAAAAAAGGAAATAAGAAACATACAAATATATACACAATGTGGGCAATTTCCCATTGAAATGATATGTGCTAATTTTGTGGCGTCCGCAAGGGGACGCCAGTGGGATAAAGAAAAAAAAGAAAAAGAAAAAAGCAACATGTGCACAGTAGTGAATAAAGTACATTCCCCCTCCTTGAAAAAAAAAAAGCTAGATCCGCCCCTGTTATTACATATCATTATTATAGATTATAGTTATATAATCATATTATACCCGTAGATGATAGGGCCCAAATGCCTATATATATCAGTACACTTTTGCACATTGCAATGCAATCGCATGCTCGGGCAATGACAATCGAGATAAATGCTTCCATTTTTAGCGCATCTGTAATGTGATTTGCCAAGTAGAGCATACATCCTCCCCGGAGAAAGTTTTTGAGCAATGCCTCTTAAAACGGGTCACACGTGCTCTGATTAAATATTTGACTGATTTCATAACTTATACTTTCCTTATTCCATTTTGAAAAATCCTAAAGAAAAGAGAAATAAAAGGAGTTTTCACAGTAAACATTATTCTAAGGAACTACAGCTTATTTTTGAAAGACCTCGGCCCACATGCCTGTACACACTTGCATATGAGTACGCAGTCACATGCTAGTGCAATGACAATGACGCAAAATGCTTCATTTTCAGAGTGTCTGTAATAATTGTAATTGGCCAAGGAGAGCAGGCTTTCGAGCAATGCTTATCAAATGGGGCACTCGGTGTTTAACCCGTATTCTATGGAATCTGTGGAATGTAATCTGCGCCGGCGAACACTCGGGAGCGCCCGCGGAGAAGGTCTGTTATAAGACGGGGCTAAAAGATGTCAGTACGGACGAATACTTCTGGCCTACAGATGACTTTCTCTGAACGTTCCACATGTCGCATTTAAATTGCATACGTGCGGAGATGACTCATTTATTGTAATTTCGTATAGTTGCACCATCTTTTTGATGGGTAACAAAGGACATGTTGACATAATGCCCCGGCTAACATTTAGACGTTGTCTGAACGTTCTTGAAACGTTCCAAGTTCGTTATTTGGAAGTTTTGTCAAAACGTTTTCAGAACGTCTTTTTGTGGAAGATATTCGACGTATTTAAAACTTTTCAAATGGACGTTATAAAAACGTCCTTTTAAACGTTTAAAAAACCAATAAAAAACCTTTTGGACGTTATAGACGTCAGTAAAACCGTTTAAGAATATTCAAAACGTTCTGTGGACGTTCTGCGGACGTCCAGAAAACCTTTGAAATCGTCTAGAACGTTCAAAAAACGTTTGATGAACGGCTTAAAGTCTTATGACCCGTTCTATAACGTTTAGAGAACCTTTCATATTCGTCTTGAACGTCCAGAAAACCTTTTAAGAACGTCTAATGTTCATTTATTATTGGGTGTTTAAAAAGAGTTTAGTTGTTAGACTATACAGGCACAACCTGGGATTAATATACCCTAATCCTAATCCTGCATAATCCTATCCTATTCTAACCTGTTCCTAATGTCCTACCACCTATACCTATACTTCATCCTATTCCCAATTGATGAATCTGTATCACATTCTTTTGTATACCAGCAAAATGTACAACATTTTGCTGGTATGAAGGCATGAAGACATAGTTACTGAAATTAGATCACACACACCTTAATTAGGCCTATTAACATATGAAAATACCTCTTCATAACACAATTTGAAATTTTGAATAACTGAAAAATAACGTAGGTAAGTTTATTTTTAACACAGAAAGTTTGAACCCAGCATAAATCGTTAGATTTCAATGTATTTTATCTATTTCCACTAGTTTTCAAATCTTATATTTCTTATTTGAATATTCATAAATAGGCGTGAATATTCATGATAAAGAAACCAATGACGAACAGGTAGCGGACCATATAAACACGTTTTTCAAATGTTCATTGAAGACAGAGTCGACGTAACAGACCTAATAAACACGTTTTGTGGACGTTTATACGTATCGGATACCTATGGAAGATTCTGAACGCAAGCTGAGCCTCTATATTCAGATCAAGGTTTGGTCCTTGAGATGAGCTGGGTTGTGGCCAGGTAGAGTGGCGTCAAACTTATATCTTATGGGTGCATTGTCCCAAGGTTGATCCAAACCAACTTCAAAACTGAAGACACTGGGTGCATCTATTAAATATCTTGGTAAACTATTCCATGGTTTCCTGATACGCATGTAAAATGAGTTTCTTCTTGTAGTGGTATGTGATCGAAAAATGTATAACTTTTTAGTATGTCCTCTTGTGCATTTTTTTATTAAACCCAAATCAGGCACTATTTCTTGATCATATTTATGAAATAATTTAAAAGCTTCAATCATAAGATATCACCTCTCGCCCTGCAATATGATAGAGTTGAAAGTCCAAGGTACCTCAATCTCTGTTCGTTAGATAAAGATCTTATTTCACGTACTAATTTTGTAGCTCTCCGTTGGACATTTTCTAAAGCTAATATATGTTGTTTTTTTCAAATAACGACTCCATACCGCATGGGCGTATTCTAAACGGGTCTTACTATAGCTTTATATAACAGTAGAAAACTGTCCTTATTTAAATAAACAAATGTTCGTCTTATTAAATTCATCACTTTATTGGCTTTGTTTATTTGTGCCTGAAAATGCTGATCAAACTTAAGTTTAGAATCAACCGTGACTCCTAGGTCCTTGCATGAATCTACGTGTGAAAGATAATGTATAGTATTATCAATATTCATAGTGTAATCATACAGGATGTCTTGGTTGCCAACCGTAAAAACACAACATTTTTCTGGGTGAAACCTAAGAAGCCACTTATTTGACCAAGAAATAAGACAATCGAGATCTTTCTGCAAAAGCGCAGCATCTCTATTCGAAGTAACATGTTTGAATTTTTTCGTGTCATCAGCAAACAAATAAACACCACTGGAAGTTACCTGCTCTGGAAGGTCATTAATGTACATAAGAAACAATATAGGACCAAGGACACTTCCCTGTGGAATACCACTAATGACATCATCCCAATATGAAACAGCACCATTAACACAAACACGCTGCTTCCTCCCAAGAAGAAAGGATTTCAGCCAATCAAGCAAAGGATTAGCAATGCGGAAAAAAATCAATTTTCGCTAACAATCGTCGATGCGGTACCCTTGTCAAAGGCTTTTATAAAGTCTAAATAAATCACATCAACAGAGCCACCTTTTTCTAATAAATTTGTCCACTCATCTAATACGTTTAGCAATTGTAATGTTGTTGAACGACCTGAGACAAAACCAACTTGTCTCACACTGAGAACACTATTTGAACACATATGTTCATAAATCTCTTCCCTTAAGATGGATTCCATAGCCTTACACACAATACATGTCAAACTTATATGCCTGTAGTTTACTGGGAGTTTCTTGCCTCCTTTCTTTAATATTGCACTAATACTGGCCTTCTTCCAATCATTTGGGATAATCTCTGTGGCCAATGAAGTTGAAAAAAATAACTTACTCACAAAGGCTTGGAAATGACTTTAGCTAATTCACGTAACATTCGAGGGTGCAGCCGATCTGGACCAGGTGATTTGGAAACATTCAATTTTTCTAGTTTATGTAGCACAGATTCTTCACTGAAGTCAACACTGTTCAGATGTAAATTAGTATCATACTGTTGAACTAAAGGCACTGAGAAATGCTGCAGTTGTACATTACATTTGCCTTCATTTGATTCAACTAAAGTATCACCATTTTCTGTTCCCATCTGTAATAAAGGTGGAATACCACTTGTAACTTTAGTCTTAAATTTGGCAAATTGCCCAAATCTTTTAGGGTTACTTTTAACTTCTTTTGCGATATTGCATTCATATTCCTCTGACAACGTCTTGTAGCATCCTGTACCATGTTTCTAGCTCTATTATACAACATCTTCTTTTCATGACTTCTGTCTCTCAGATACCTTTCCCAACATCTTAGTAGGGCAGATATGTAACAAAAATTGGTCGAAATGCTCACATCCGGCGGAAAGTATGAAATTTTGCATATAGGGGTATTTTGGGGCGCTGATTTCAAATATTGCCGGATCCAAGAGATCTGATCACGGGATCGGCCGCCATTTTGAATTCCAATATGGCCGCCATCACAAAACAAATTCAAAGATCCCTATCTTCAGTTCTGAATGACTTGTGACACCAAAATTTGGTACACATGAGCGTTTTGACACATTGAATTTGATGACAGTTTGATTTGATTTGGAGTGTCTGACAAACATCGAATGGCCGCCATTTTGAATTCCAATATGGCCGCCTCGACGAAATATTCAAAATCCCTATCTTGATTTCTCAGTGGTGACTCTGGTGAGTGACTCTGAATTAGGGGTAAACAAGTATTTTAACATACTGAGTTAAAATATTAACTGATGTGATAAGTCTGACAAACGCAATGCCTGCTATTTTGAATTCCAATGTGACTACGAAGACAAACATCATGACTAACATTCACGGGCATGTCAAAAAGTGCAGCAAAAAGGAAGCATAATGCACCTTTCACTGACGTCACAATGTAAATACAGCAGCGCGCACTCTATCAGTTACAAACGCGCGCTTAATCAGGTAGCCTAATTTACAAACCCGAGATAGAGATTTTCAACACTCCAACATGGCAAATATGTATAAAAATTCAAATTGGCTGCCGTGCAGCTTGTCAGACAAATCAAATAAGTCTGTTATTGAAGTCATCATATCACCATGCTTTGATATATCATGTTCCAATGGCTAATGTCATTCAGAAGTGAAGATAGGGATCTTTGACGGCGGCCATATTGGAATTCAAAATGGCGGCCGACTCCGTTGTCAGACCTCTTGGATCCGGCAATTTTTGAAATCAGCGCCTCAAAATACTCCTATATGCAAAATTTCATACTTTCCGCCGGATGTGAGCATCTTTTTCACATATCTGCCCCACTATCTATGTTTCTTGCGTATTAAAGGCAGCCGATCGTCATCCCTTATGGTACGTAAACTCCGAACGACCGAAGTTTGTGCATGCAATTGCGCAATGCCAGACTCGGTGCTATGTCCATAAACGTTTGGGACAATGCTGCCACTGAGACACGTGTGTGTGTGTGCGTGTGTGTGTACGCATCATACACAAACATTGTCACCGCGATCTGCGGTGATTGGAGGAGAGAGGCCAGAAGACGCGTGGCTCTTTTGGCCTCTTTTCATGCGCATTCGCACTGAGATTGAGCGTCCATTCGGAAGCTCTCGTGGCTCGCTCGGACAGCCATTTTGGGTTAGGAGATTTGTAGCACAGAGCTCTTGTAGTCTAGCGTGTTGTTCGCTGACCCATTGAGCCAGCGCTATTCTCATTCGGGGGTCACTACATTTGATACAGAATTGGGGAGGCAGCGTGTTGCGTTCGTCTCCTTGCCGCACAAACCACTCACCACGATTGAGTGCCTTTAATGAGAGAGTTTCAGAATCAACAGGAAAATCATGACCTTTACCCCAGGTATATTTACCCCGGGTAACTTATGAGGGAATGAATTTTCTCTGAGCATCCTCAATTTTGTTTTTCAGATGAGCCCATTGTTGTTCCACATCATCATTCATAGTTACAAATTCATCATCCAAGTTCAGACTACTTATAACGACGCTCTCATAGCACCAACGCTACCCTTACTGTACAGAAACCTTTCTCCTGTCTGTTTATCACAGTCAGCCTAACAAAGAAATTTAAAGACCAGAACAGAGTGGTCACTAAGGCCTCACGGACTACAGTGCACATTAGTAATCACATCTTCTTCATTTATACAAAAAAATAAATCCAAAAATGAGGTATAGAGTCAAATCTAAATCGAGTAGGTTCCATAACATGCTGGTAAGGAATTGCATCACGAACACATTCTATGAACCTATTCTCAACACTAGCCTCACTTTTAGGCGTAGTCTACGATTTCCAACAAATATCAGGGTAATTGAAGTCTCCCATAATGAGAACATGACTATAGTCTAACTCAGTAATATGAGACATAACCTGGAAAATTTTTTTCATTGTTTTCTTTATTACCACTGTCGCTACGATAAATACAGCCAATCAGCAAACTTGTCTGAGTGTTTTAGCGGTAATTCAAGCCATATCATTTCCTTAAAGTCAACATCTAAATCAAATAAAATCTGATGAACAGTCAGCAGCTCATGTACGAATGATGATACCTCGTCCCACATCGGTATCAATATTTGTATGATATAAATTGTTACCTTCTATAACAAAATCTTCTTCATATGTTTCTCGGAAATACTTAGGTTTAGCTTCAGTTATTGCTGTAATATGTGTTTTTTTTTTCCTGCAGAACTATATACAAATTTAAGTTCTGAAATTTTGTGTATACGTAATGAATCTGCATTAGTGTACATACACTGCAAAGAAGAAATTGTTTCAAACTTTGAAACACTATTGAAACAAATATTTGAATCCGCTGAGCAACTGTTAGCAACATTAGAACTTAAAAATCCTCCATTATTTACAGAAGAATGCCTGAGCCCGGTAGTGGTACTTCCGGGTTCCTAGCCCAAGACGAAGACGTACACTGTAAAAGACATAATAAAAGGTTTTGTAACGTCCATTGACGTTTTTAAAACGTTTTCCAAAAACCCTGTGCTTTGCTGTAAATGCTAACTCCCAACTTCGACGTTGTATGTACGTTTTCAAAACGTCCATTTTATACGAAGACGTACGGAACCTCCGAAAAAATTTTTTTAGGAAACGTTCTGAAAACGTTATGTGTTTGCTGGGGCGGACTGTGCCAGCCCACACGATTGAAAAATCTCAGATATCGTCTTGTTCATAATCACCATTCAAGAGTACATTTTAAGAACTCAAAGCAAGATGGAGAAAAAAAAAGAATTATGCTTGAACATGTGCATGCGTGTCGTGTTATTTTTGTCATGTCTGTTTGTGTATAATATGGGATGAAAAATTATTTCGTTCTGCTAACATTCATGCAATAGAAAGAAACCACCCCCAAAAACAATATGAAAATGAAGTATAAGAGGACTTTATCAGAGCTTTGTACAATGACATTCTGACGTCTTCTTATATATAAGCATAGTGAGCAAGGTCCAAACAACAACACGGAAATCTGCTGCTGTTATAATTATAGTCGGGCGCTTCTATGCCCGTCTGCATGTCATGATATCAATGTCAAAAATTTGTGGCAATTAAAATGTATGTCTAACGAAGTACAGTGTATGAATACCAGACTGCCTATGGTATTCCCATGACGCCAGACTTATCCTTTCCTTTAATTCCCCATCTTGTCTGGCAAAAAAAAAGAGTTTAGCAGCAAAAAAAATCAGCATTTTAGCATTGATATCGTGCCTTTTAAATACAGTACATATTAAACGAATCGTATAGAATCGGTGGAGACGTAACTCCATGTTTCTAACATAATTTGGCTGAGAAAATGAGAAACCTCTAATGAAACGCCATTATGCAACTTTGTGACAAAAAAAAAATCAATGACCTGAGTAAGGCATTTGATACCATTGATTACAACGTTCTTATTCGAAAAAAGTGGAATGAATATTTTATATACTGAACTGATTTTACCATACTTCACATACTGCAATATGGTATGGGCATATTCAAACAAGACAAAAATTCAATCAGTTCACTTTCTCCAAAAATAGCACTCCGTATGTGCACCAACTCACTAGCTTGTAAACTCTGAACCATTATTTTCTAAATTGGAATCCCTGAAAATAAACGATATTCATACATTTCAATGCGCAATATTCATGTAAAAAAATAGTACACATCCAACACCCTGCCTTCCTTGTTCCATAACCTGTTCACTATGAACTCCAGCGTCCACGCTTGCCTAACTCGACATTCCAAAGATTATCACCGCCACAGTCCCAACCTAATGATGATTCACAAGTCAATAAGACATCACCATGGACCATGCAGATTTTTGGAAATAATCTCAATGAGCTAATAAAGGGAACCACTAAATTATATTCTTTGAAGGCACTTCAAAAAAAAAGTCTTTTATATAAGTATGATAATGTATGAGTGAATAGAAATTATGTCTTTTTTTTTCAACTGGACGATCTCCCATCGGCCACCGGCAGATTTTAACGAAATCGCTCAGCTACCGACGGGTGATCGATAGGTCATCTACCGGTGACCCGTAGGCATACCGGCGCGCCGGCCGGTCTCTACCGAAAATTTCTGATGAGCTACCTGGGCTTATTCATGTGCCGATGTGATTTGTGATGTGACATTTAATCAAGATAAAACTGAGGTAAAAGGTCTAAGAGTTGAATTACCAACTATAAACCTCAGCTTGTGAAACTACGGATAACTGTAAATTCGGAAATCAAACAAAAGGTAGGAAAACCCAAGATGGAACAAAGATAAGAATACATTAGACTTTTCCAAAATATCTTGTTTTCTTCTCTAAATTTTACAGTATTTTTCTAATCTTCTTTAATTTCATATTTTAATTTCCCCATCTTTTGTCATTCACTACTTCTTCTTTCAGTAGACCTTTAATGAATGATAAGGTAACCAAACCATATATTACTAAGTTTCCATATCGACACTAACTTTTAGCTATCATCTCTTTTGCCCCAAAGTGGCTGTCCCAGTCTTCCATGTCCCTCATGTGGGTTGCCGAGATGTTGAGATGCTGAGATGTTGGTGGAATTTCCTTGCCTCTATCCTCCGCCTGCTTCTTTCAGATTTCCGTGGCTTCTCTTCTCCATCTAGTTCCTGGTTTCCCTCAGTGCTTCTGTCATTTTTATCTTTCTCATTTTTAGTCCCTAAAAAGATGACCGCTCGAAATATTTCCTTGGTTTTCTTGTGTGCTGTTGTCATTTTTGTCTCTATTATTCTTGTTCCCTATGTGACCGCTCAATTAGGTGAGTGCCTGTACGGTTGCCGCTCGGACACAGAGCGTATTTTGGGCAGTGAGTGAAAACTTGTCTGTCGCCGCTGAAATTTTAACTCTGCGTTAAAACTTCAGCGGCGACCGACCGATGCCCTAAAAACTAGTGGTGAGTGGTCGGTCACTGGTCGGTCACCGGTCGTTGTCCGACCGGTGATCGACCAGTGACCGAACAGGCACCACTGATACGCTTGGTGTCCGAGCGGCAACCGCCCAGGCACTGACCTAATCGAGCGGTCGCCGCCGAGCGATTCATGGAACAAAAATGATAGAGACAAAAATGACAAAAGCACAGAAGAAAACCAAGGGAATAGATCGAAAGGTTGCCGTCCAGCAATTTAGGGACTTGAAATGATAAAATGATAAAAATGACAGAAGCACTGACGGAAACCAAGGACTAGATGGGGAGGAGAAGCCAGGGCATTGGCAATGTGGAAGAAACAGGGGAGGGATAGAGGCAAGGAAACCCCACCAACATTTCAGCATCTCAACGTCTTGGCAACCAATATGAGGTACATGGAAGACAGGGACAATCACTTTGAAGCAAAAGAGATGAAAGCTGAAAGTTAGTGTCGATATGTAAACTTAGTAAAATATGGTTTGGTTACCTTTTCATTCATGAAAGGCCTATTGAATGAAGAAGTCATGAATGACAAGAGATGGGGAAATGAAAATATGAGATAAAATGGGAATAGAAAAACATTGTTAAATATAGAAGCAAACAAGGATATTTTGGAAATTTCTAATTTAATCCTAATCTTTGTTCCATGTTGTGTTTTCCTCCCTTTTGTTTGATTCCTAATTTCTAGTTATCTGGGGTTTCACATAACTGAGGTTTGGTAGTTGGTAATTTAAGTCTTAAAATCTTTAGCCTCGAGTTTTATTTTAACCCGTTGAGGACGAGTCCCGAGTATACTCGGGCAGGTGTCTATGGGAAATGCGTGTTCTAGCAAAATCAAACCGTCCTAAACGGATTAATTAATTAATTGTTTATCACATCACAACTCACATATATACAGTAGGTATATGAATAAACCAAGTTAGCTTGTGAGAAATTTCCCCGCAGAGACCGGCGGGCGTCCGCCGGTACGCCTACGGAACACCGTTAGATGACCTATCGATCACCCGTCGGTCGCCGAGCGATTTCGTAAAATTCGGCCGGTGGCCGCTTGGAGATCGTCCAGTTGTCAATGGGGCATTGCTCGGTGACTGCTCAGTCTCTGCGCTGAGAAGATCCCCATATTTCGCAAATTCTTTACCTAAAATCGACCGGTGACCGACGGGAAATTGACAGGGCATCGCTCAGTCACCTCTTGTGTTTTACAGCTTGCTCGACATCTCCAAAAACTGCTGGGCGGTGCCAAAATCTCAGCGGCGACCGAGCAGGCTACAAATCGGTCGGTCACCCCTCTGAGTTGTGACCGTAGCCTTACTCTGCTTAACTGCCAAGACTACACTTTGTTTTTCTTATTATGTTCTTGTGGTAGGCCTACTAGATCTTAGTAGTTAAATTGATAAGTAATAAAGTAGTCATGAATTTGATGATGACACAACATGAAATTTGCATGCAATTTAAATTACGGCATTATGCATGACCTTTTTTTTCGGCCATTGACATGTTTCTGCTTTCAGTCACACAGCATCCAAACCAAGAATATGTACACTCAGCAAAAAAGACAGAAAACATGAATAAAATAATTAAGTAAACACTTTCTCCAGTTATTATTTTTCATAGAGAATTTTGATAAAAATTATAGAGTCAATAATATAAAAGATTATTCAATTGTCAATGAAACTGGTAGGTTTATAAAAAGAAAACTTTACGCATGTGTGAACACACTCATTTTTGTCTTCCAAGGCAGAAAAGTAAAAATTGCAAAAAAATGGCATATTGAAATTCATTTGCAAATGCCCTCCAAGTAACAAAAGACCAATTTAACGCAATGAGAGACACGAATGAAATGGCCGAAATAAGTTTCCGTTCCCTTGTTTCTCTTTATATTCTAAAACAATAACACAGTGGGTAAACAGAAAGTTGAACATAAACATTTAATTGAGAAATTTAAGGATGCATGAGACAGATTCAAGAGCCAAATATCATTTCAAATTTTTTAATTTTGAATAACGTTTCAAATTCAACCTTCTATGTTACCATTACTTCTTCTGTTATGTCTCTTTGACTATGAATTCGACAAAATTCAATATTCTTCAATGTGTTGCCTTTCTTTATCGTTGGAGAGTTACAGAGACATTATAGAAATCATAGGTTGATCTTTGCAAATTAATTTGCAATCTTATTGAGTTGAATTTGTCTTTTGTTATCATTGTTCTATGGAACGGCATATGTGTTTGGATAACAACTTGTCCATTTTTGCGATTTTACTTTTTGTACTTTTTACGAATGTGTTCACTCATGGGTAAAGTTTCCCTTTTTATTGACCTATATACTTGGTTGATAGCCAATTAAATTACCTTTAACATGGTATAATTATAAAACACCATTGTTGGCCAAATAGTCTATGTTTTTGCTGAGTGTAGTTCGTAGGTCTGCTACATACTTACCTTGTTCAGACAGCTCAGCCACAGTGTCCCATTTCTCTGTCTTCTGGAGTTCTTGTAAAAGGCTGTATATCGACGAGATATCAGTTACCATTCCCTTGCGAATCACAAAGTCCTCCATGTTTTCACGCGAAAGAATACCTCTAAATGAATAGGGTCTACCTCTTTTATAACAAGCACTGGACCTGGCATTCTTCACAAAACACTTCACTTTGGAAGCGATATATTGTTTGCTCTCATAGGGTTTTCTGTAAATTTACGTTCATGGTTCAGCAGGTTTTCGTTTTTATATTGTATATGTGACCCGGCATCACAAAACCAGCAAAGGGTCGCCAGACATATAGTTTTTAGTTCAGGGTAGATTCTGAAAGAACAGGCTGTAGGCTTTAAAATGATATATAACTCAACTCAAAGGGACTATCCTAAACCTATCTAAATAACAGAAAGAATGCATTCACTCTGGAAAGAGTGTTATTCTTTACCTAGCTGCGCTAGCTGTGGTATTCACGGGACAAAAAATGCGATGTAAACTACTGGAGCAACAAGAATGAAGGGATTATGAAATTAATCTAAAATTGAGCATTTTGTATCAACGCATTCTGCCCATGATTATCGCCAACTTCTAATGCAGTAGCATTATCCTTTCAAAAGTTATTAGAGTTGAAAGTGAAGAGTGAGCTAAGGACATAAAAAGGGACCTCTATAAGACATACCCGATCGCAATACTCTCAAAAAAGAGTTGTAGAGTAACTGCTAAATGCACATTTTCCAATTCATTCTATGATCCCAAACTTTGGGATAATGTACAAGAAGAATAACTCCTTCAGATTATATGAAAACCTTCAGATTGACTCAGTTGACCCGTTTTACTTTTTTTTAGTCCTCACGTAAAGTCAAAGTGTGCGATTTTTTGTTCGTTTATGATGTACTGTCACATTAGGGTAGTATTAATGAGACAAAACCAGAGTCGTCTGCGTAAGATTCCTTGCAGTGATTTCTAACGGACGAATAGGCCTTAATTGCTGTATACGGGAAAGTCTCTGAACCACAGACTAAAGCTATAGAGTATCTCACCAACGGAGACGTCTTCGCGACGTCTCCAACTTACCAGTCGCAGCAGTCGCGGAGACGTCTCCAACATAAGAATGTCGTGCGGTCTCACCAAGGAGTTATGGCAGGTGTCAAAAAATTTCAAATATGAGGGAGCCGTTGCAGCATCACCTGACTTGATCTAGACAGGATGTCAGCTCGCAGATGGGTCATGCATGGTTTCTAAAGTAGGTCAAACAGCGTGAAATAGAGTCGCGAAGACGTCTCCGTGACCTCTCACCAGTTTTTCTGGTCTCCATAAGGTTTCGGCGACGTCTCTGAGACGTCTCTGAGACATCGCGGAGACGTCGCGGAGACGTCTCAGCAGTCGCGAATATGATTAGTCTCCGCAACGTCTCCGCGACTGATGAAGACGTCTCGGAGACGTCTCGGAGACGTCGCAGAGACTTTGCGAAAAATCGAACACGTTAAAATTTCTTGCGACTAATCGGAGACTCTGTAATTTTCAGGAGACGTCTCAGAGACGTCGCGGAGACGACTATGCTACTAGCAAAATCTGGAGTCGCGAACTAGTTGCGAACTAGTTTCAATCCCGTTGATACACCCCCTTAAAAGAACACGCACATAGGAAATTTCGGTTTGACTGACTGTCTCCACGGCTGTCCAGTCGTTGTTGAACATGCACGCCATCAACACAGGCCGCTGGACATTAGAAGTGGTGCCGACATACTTGACTATATGAAATTCAACCTTCTCCTGGCCACGGTGTGGGATAATTTTGTGGTCGTATTAACACACAAAGATGTGTAACAATTTGTGTACATTGCTTTTATTGTTTGCCTACCAACTCATTGACCCTGAACTTCGTTCATCGATGTCTCTTTTTGCAAGGTTCCGTTTAAACAGCAGTACGCGCCACACGTTGTACATTGTATTTTCTGTCTTGCCGGAGCTGCCAATATGTATTACGCTTTCGTCAGCAGTAATTGATGTACGCTTTACATGAAGATTGTTATTATAGTTTTGGTTAAGACCTAACTTGAAGTTTCTGTCTCTTTTTTTTTTCGGTGAGATGAGGAGAAACATCTTACAAAATATGACAGAGCTTGTAATTTCAAGAGGAATTCAACGTTTGTTTGTTTTTTTATGAGAATCGGTTTTGAAATGCCGGAGATATCCAAAAAGAGCGTTCCCAATAAAAGATGGGACCCGCCTTTCATTACGGTCGTTTTGTTTTACTTTGTTTTTGGATGTTTCAGCCATTGCAAAACCAATTTCCATCAAACAAACTTTGAAAACTTCTGAGAATGGTATGTTCTACACATAGTGGTTTCTAGATACCTCACAAAATGTTAAATGCCCAATCCTCGTCTCCACCATTACTATACCATCCCTTGAATGGAATGATGACTCAGGATTTATGATAATGCATTGGTCATGTATTATATACATCAATTTGAATTACGACATTACCATTAGTTGTTGTTTTTTAGGCATTGACGGGTTCCTGCTTGCATACACACAGCACCAAAACCAAGAATATAAACTTGGAAGGTCTGCTTTATACTTACCTTGTTCAGACAGCTTGGCCACTGTTCTCTGTCTTCTGGAGTTCTTGTAAAAGACTTAACTGTATATCGACGAGATATCGGTTACCATTCCCTTGCGAATCACAAAATCCTCCATGTTTTCACGCGAAAGGACACCTCTAACTGAATAGGGTTTACCTCTTTGATAACAAACACTGATCTCTACGGTCTTCACAAAATGTTTTTGAAGCGATATTTGTGGGCTCTCATAACGTTTTCTGCAAATCTTCGTTGTTGTTGGCACTTACAGTAGACTTGGACGGGCTGATTTCACGGAGCATGCGACCGATTTGCGAAGGATTCGAATGTCGAAAAATGGCAAAGTCCAAAATTGGCAAAGACCAACATATCATGGAAAAGTTTTTTCGACATTTGCCTTTCAGCCCTTTAATTTGCCCTTTAATGTTTTTCCAGAATTTGTAAATAAAAAACAAAACAAAACAAAAAACAACCAAGAACAAAAACACGAGGACCTCTATCATCCAGTCATCAATTATCCGTAGTCTCTGTTATCAGGATGCCAACTGACTTGCATTCTTTTTTAATATTTTCATGTATTTTCAGTGCCAGATCTCACTCAAAACAAACAAACATGCAAATATTGCCATGCGAAAACACGACGAGACATTATTCTCACCGTGAAAGTTCATAAGCACTTTCATCCCTAACAAAGGGAGTGCCCCCCCCCCCCCAAAAAAAAATTTTTGATTTTGAATAGAAACCAAGGTTATTGGCATTTTTATGCATTCTTCTGTCGTGACATGTCACATTACGATTACTCTTTATATAATCATAATTTCGGAGCTTCGTTTTTGTTCCCAGTTCATCATGTCACTGCCAGCAGCCAGGAATAGCCTGGTGGTAGTGTCCCTGAGTGGAAAGCAGTTGATGAGAGGTTCGAATCCTTTGGTTCCCTTTTTCCGACATGTTTGTTATAGAATATACAGAGCGTATCAAACATTAAAAAGGTAATCCAAGTTTGGAGGGCTACTATTTCATAACTGTCGGTAATAGAGAGCGCAATAATGGTTGTGAGGAAATTGAGGGGAACAAACTCTTCCTCTTTCTATTGATACCTAATTATGTTGACTGAGCACGTGGAAATCAATTTGAAGACATCAGTGACAAATGACACATTTTCCAAGTTTTAATGTTATCGTAAGGAACAATAAATGTCTCACTGAATGGATGAGATTTATCAATCAAACTAGTTAAGCCAACCGGCCAGACTGCAGGACCGCAAGTTTGTGTTTCAGTTAGGGTTTCTTCTATAACCTTTAGTCCATATCCTTCATGGCCATGATTTCGATAACTGGTCACTCCCACGAAGGCAAACCCATTATTAGGTGATCCGAGTATCCTCTCGGATCACCTTCTGTATCTGTTAGGATTCTTTCTTCTTCTTTCTTTCTTTATTTCTCCCCCAAAATTGTGCAGAGGTTAGCTCAGAAAGTGATATGCCTATCAAGTTCAAACTTATACCATGTATGTATCGTGTCCCAAAGACGACAGATCTAGCAAAATCATAGTGATCAATCGACCGTGACGTCACTATGACGTCATTACATGAAAACACATTCTCAATCATATCTCATTAATGGAATAGAATTTTTCAATGAAATTTACGTCACATATATTTCAAGTCAAGTGCATTTTACTCATGTTCTCAAAATTCATCTATACCTTAAAACGTGCGCGTACGCACGCGTTGAAATATTTGTATGCTCCAATGGAGCTCAAAATTTTTTTGCACACGTTTCAGACCATTTAGAGCATTTTTTGAAAAATGGAAAAAATCGGACGGACGCGTACGCGCGCGCGCATATACGCACGCACAGCTCATTTGCAATAGAAATTTCCCGTTTTTTCACACGGATCGGATGTCTGAAATGTCAAGGAATATTTCTACCAAGTTTCAAGTCAATCCGACTCAATATGACGTCATACGGGCCCGTCAAAGTTGAAATTCCGCGCGCGCGTCAATGGCGATAGACAGTGCAACTATGCCAAAAAACCGCCAATTTTAAATCCGATTTTACTCGTCAGGATGTACGGTGACCCCCAATTTTCTTTACATATTCTGAAAGCTAAGTTGTACATGTTGTACAAGTTGTACAAGTTGGCGATGCTGAAAAAATGATTAAAAGATATCAAATTTCTTAATAAAGTAAAAAAAGTAAATTTTCAAAATGACGTCATCAAATTTCAAGTTTATTCAAGCGTATCTCACTAATCCTTTGCCAATTTTCACGGAGATTTCAGTATGTTGTAGCTTATTTAATATTCTTTCAAAAATACGATAACATTATTTTGATTGAATGACGTCATCACCTCGTAAAAATGGATTAAAAGTCATCTTGTCAAATTTTTCCAGTTTACGTGTTATCTCTATGGGAGTGCAGTTTTTCTGGAAATGAAAATTGACATGACTATCTTTATCGAGCACTAGCTCACTAACACTACGGTGAATTTCTCCCAGATTTTAATATGTTGTAGCTAAGACTTTGGGCTATCGTGAATGTGTCCTCTATTTTTTCATATGATGTCGGGATCACGTTTGCTCAGATGCCATCATGTCTGTGCAAAGTGGGGTCAAAGGTCATATGTACTTCTTTCTGTATCTTCGTTATGACGTGTTATCTCTATGGGAGTGCAGTTTTTCTGCAAATGAAAATTGACATGACTATCTTTTTCGAGCACTAGCCCACTTATGCTTCCGTGAATTTCTCCCAGATTTTAATATGTTGCAGCTGAGACTTTGGGCTATCGTAAAGTACCCTTCGTTTTTTCATACGATGTCGGGATCACGTTAAAAAAAAAAGTGGCTGAATTTAAAGCTTATCTTCAATGTATTGAGATGTTTCTTTTCTTTCTGCAACTTTCTTTGCAATAACTCAAAAAAAAAAAGACAGCCTCTATCACCCTCAAATTTTGCACATGTTTAGTTCATGTCACGTACATTATTTCATAAAATAACAACTACTTGATCAGACACCATCTTGGGTATGTAAATTAGGGTCAAAGGTCATAAATGTTTCATCCTGTATCTTAGTGAATATATGTCCTATCTCTTCCATATTTTGCACACGCAAAGACCATGTTACAAGAATCATTTTACAAAATAACCACTTTTTGCTCAGATGCCATCCTGGCTGTGCAAAGTGGGGTCATTGGTCAAATATACTTCATTCTGTATCTCCGTTATAGTGTATACGGAATTTGGTACCAAAGATGGCAGGTCTGACTCGCTTTTCTAAATGAGATTCCAAACATCACACGGCGAATGTCCCTAAACACAGATGAAACCTGTATGGTCATGCCTATTGCGATCAGGACTCGAATCATTGATTTAAAAAAAAATCGGATCACCTTAATTTGTCAGTAATGACAAGTTACAATCTCTAGTCCTTTTTTTCTACCTTCACATTCAATACATGGATGGTTTGTCGCTGTGAGCTATATACGTATATTGCGTCAAATATAAACATAGAAAATGAACTGCATGTGCAGGTTTGCCTTTGTAGGTGCGACCGAGTAATCGGACAGGTGGCCATGTTAAAGGTTATGGACCATAAAACGCTTGTAGAAACATTCAAATTGATAAAATGCCTGAAAAACACAAAAAGTGGATAAGTGTAACCCGGTCTTAAAGTGTAATTCGATGCCTAGGCTTCTGAAAATGTGTCAGAGCAGGGAGGTGAGATCGAGAGGCTCCCTGGTCAGAGCGGTGCGGATGCGGTTGCGCACTCAAGGTTGTGCCCATCTCCCACGGGAGAGAGGCTCAGTGCCAGTGGTGCTTGTAGTATTATAGTCTTGGCGCAAACTCCTTTACGACCAACAAGGGTTTGTGCCAGCAAACAAATAATACATTTGCCATCATCAGGCGCGTTCATTGCAGTTCAATTCAATTTAATTAATTTGTTCTTCAACGTGATATAAATGAAATCTTTAACGAGTACAAAACTGCATGCATAAAGGAAAAAGAACATACAGTGTACTTATCAATTGCATGTATTGAAGAATGTAGGGTCTACTAGAATGCAATAGCTTGATGTGTACTCCTCAGAGTGTAACATTTCAAAAGAAAATAGATTGAAGGGCAACTGGAGAGAGGAAGAGAAAAGAAAATCAAAATTGCTACTTTTCACAAAGAACTAAGGAATGAAAACAGTTACTACACAACGCAGCACACCACAAACACACGGGCATGGACAATACTACAACAAGATGCCTATTTCAGATAGGAGGGGGATGCAGACATACATGAGTTATAGATTCAATACATAAAATAACAAGATCAAGAACAAGAGAAAATCAGCAATAAAGAGAAAAATTGCGAGTTTCATATTGTATTTCTTACTTTGTAAGAATTTTTTCTTTCAACTTTTTCATATATGAATCAAAATCATTTTCAGCGAAATCTATGAATAAATATCAGATTACAGTGTACATGATTTAAAGGAGAAAAAAATTTATGTACTTTTTTCTATTAGCAAAATATATTACATTATGTGCAGATAATTATCTAAGAAATTGTGGATATTTTTTTTTCTATACATTCTTCATTATATAGTACCAAAAATATTAGAGCAAGGCAATTGCTGAAGACATGATTAAATTGGAAGTTTCATGTTAGATTATGGCGGTATCCAGGCGTCTCCTGGTAGGGGGAGGCGGAATTTTCACATTTTCAGCATCTTCCTAAAAAATACAATTATGACAGTGACATGTACATTGGTCCACCAAATGCGTAGAATTCCTCGGGTGATAGAATCCCACTTTTAGTAGAGGCTACTATGTAATCCCGTGAAATTTTTGTGCCAAAATTGATTTTATTCGCTAACTTTGTCAATTTGGGGGTGCTGAATCCAAAAAACTTTGGTTCCATTTTTTCCAACCTCGTCTTCAGCCGCCATTTTGAATTTCAAAATGGCCGCCATAGGAAACTGTAATTTGACCCATATCTCATAAAGTGAGCATTGTAAAAGCTTCAAATTTGGTGCAAAATGCATGAGTGTGATGTCAGACACTCTGATATATCTTTTTCTGATATTGTGGATTGTTTTGATACAATTTGTAGGCTGCCATCTTGAATTTCAAAATGGCCGCCATAGCAAACTGTAATTTGACCCATATTTCATAAAGTGAGCATTGTAGAAGCTTCAAATTTGGTGCAAAATGCATCGTCGTGATATCAGACACTCTGATATATCTTTTTCTGATATTGTGGATTGTTTTGTACAGTTTGTAGGCTGCCATCTTGAAATGGCAAAAATGGCAAAATGGCCGCCATAACGTTTTTACCCATATCTCAGGTTGCAATTATTGTGGAAGCATCAAATTTTCAAGAATGCACATGCTTGTGGTGTCCAACATACCAGTACAGCTGTTTCCTAATTGTGGGTCATTAGACAGGCCACCATGTTGAAATTCAAGATGGCTGCCATAGAAAACATATTATACCGGGTACTGTTGTAAGCGCCTTAGATTGATTTGCCAAAATTGTTCTAGATAGACCGAATTCATTTCCAGGTCAAGCAGAATGACAGCCATCTCTCAATTCAAAATGGTCGCCGTAAATTCAAAATGCAAGGACGAGGTTCCAATGACGTCATCAAGCCATGCTGAAGGGCAAAAACTGCGTACGGGGGGGGGGGGGGGCATACCACTGTCCCATACATGTGGGCAAGCGTGTAAGCGTTACATCCCATAAAGCCAGGCGGGTATATGCGGTTCGCGAACTGAACGCTAAAGCGGTTTGTTTTTACCTCTCAGGGAACACATTATTTTGCATCGTGGAACCTCGTTAATGATTATATTTAAGTCCAGTCAATAAAATATTTGTACAAAAGTAAGCATTGATACAACTGAAGGTGATCTTCCAAAACTTGATGCTGCCTCGAGAGAATGAAGACAAACAAGGAAAAGTCTCGCAATGGCCAATGGCAAGAAATGCCATGGTCACCCTAACAGGCATCCCATTCACAAGCTTGTTTGTTGGCCACAAACTGAAACAAGATTTGCTAGACACTAGATATATTTCTGGAATAATGCAGAATGAATAAGGAATGAGTAGGCTTTTTCCTGATTGCCTTTGAGTGGGTCATCTTCAATTATTAAGACTTCCAAAATGCTTACAGCTGTACAGCCAATGATTCTAAAACAACAAAGGAGCAATAAATGCTCGGTTCTGTGGCGCTTTACATGCATCAGAATTCCTCCACAATTTAGAAGACCATCACAAGTATACATGAGGGTAATCTAAAAAATTGTCACTGCCTTGAAGCTGATGAATGTGGTGTTTGGCAATCAGCTATCGGAAACATTCAAGGGGGATTTTTCTCGAAAGAGATGAAAAGGGAGGTTTTCATGTTCTGTACTAAGAATTTGTATCTAGGAGAATTAAAATATATTATTAATCTCTGGGATAGTATGAAAAAGGACAGACATTCAACTCGTGCAATTAAAATACACCATGTAAGATTGGATCCAAAGTCATTAAGCTTAAGAGGATCACCAACTTCTCATAACATTTCTACTGGCTCTACAGTCTGATAGACCTGTCATTATCCAGTCAGTGCTGAACGATACAATTATCGGAAGGTATAAGTTCTAAGTAATTCCACAATCGCTCTTCATCTCATAATTTCATGGCCTTCTCTTCATTCTCACTAACAAAGGTTCATTTTCCATACCCATGCCTTAGAAACCCACAAAACTGAGCCATATACTCAGCCTGAAAGTTGAAATACTAAGCAGTCATTTCCATCTGACACAGAGACCACATCACGGAAAGAAAAGAAACAAAGGGTTCATCAAAGATGCCATGGGAGCTGTCACCCGTCACTCACAACGAGGAAACAGATAGCCTCATTCCGTTGTATGTAGATGCTACTTCAAGAGCAAAGGGAAAATCAGAGGTATTGATGATTATTACGTAGACACCGACATTTCAATTCTCCTCATGGATCTTGTAAGTTTGCTTTACTTGCTGGATTGCATGATATCTGCTCCATCACTGGAAAAGGAAATGATACAAGTACAACTGACATTATTGAGAGAATATGTTCTGCAGTTCGTTGCGAAAAAAACAAAGGTCTGCTTTTTCATGCCTTTTACTGGTGCTGGCTGAAGTTGAAAATTTGAGGATGTCTCAAAGAGCAGATGGACCAAGAAGTATCTAAACCTAGAATCATGCAGAATGTGCAATGACACAGTCCATACCTTCCAGAAGTTTGGCGTGGATGGCTTCAACCATTACAATCTCCCGCTTTACCCTCGCAGAGTCTTGATACAACAAATCCAGAGAGCAAAGCTCGCAAACTCTCACAACCTAATTTGTGCCTCTACTACAGGGAAATATGATATTTACATCGTAGTTATTTCCAGAGGGTATGCATAAAATGTTCAATTAAATGCTTTGAGCTTCCTACACCAACGGTGGCCACAGAATTCGTTATCATGCTCATAGCAAGAAATGCAAAAGTCACTGTTTCTGGAAGAATTTTATAGAACCAATTCTCCCTTGTGTACAGCCTTAAAGGGGATGGCTAGTAACTGATCAGTGGGAATCAGTGGGAATGCTGAGGGATGATTGTTCCAATCCTTGTGGGATTCATTTAAGAGTACATTATATATCTACTGTTGTTATGTGAAAATTATTTGCTTTAGAACGGTCTCATATTCAATTAATGTGCAGATTAATGCCCCGTTACTGACCAGGCACGCTAACCTGGAAACATTAAACTGTACATTACTTGAATACGAGACCATTCTGAAGCAAATCATGTTCACACAACAATGGATATAATCTTAAATGAATCCCACAAGGATTGGAACAATCATCCTCCAGCATTCCCACTGATTCCCGCCAATAGGTTACTAGCCATCCCCTTTATAGTGCGGTGACTTCAAAAACACATGCAGGGAATGAGCCTAAAAGACATTATCTATTAAAGTGAATATCCCATGAATTTTTAGAATGTAGGGCTAATGTTGTAAACTCTACAACGAAATCGTGTAAATAGGGCATTTAGTCACTCAGACACAGTTATTAAGAGGTTCTTTTAAGATTTATTTGTTTTGACGTCAGAATCACATGATTTCCCATTCACAATTTTCACCCAAACGCAATGCTTTTAAAGGAATGTTTCCCATGGCAGCCATTTTGCATTTCAACATGGCAGTGTACCTACAGGACAGGAAGCAGTCCCGCCTACGCAATTCACTGAAGTGATTGACTTACACATTTAGTGTTCCAGCATGCTTGGGTTTGCAGTTAAAGATCTTACAGCACCAAATATGGTCGAAATCCATCTTGAATTTCAAGAGTGGCGGCCAATAAGAATAATCCATTATTACAGAATGTATAGGCCCTATATGTGTGTTTTTTAAAAGAATGTATACTGTACGCCACCATAAACATTCATATGTCTAAAAGTTGCTTGTAGCCAGAGATATTAGCTGAAAAGCAGCCATTTTGAATGTTAAGATGGCCGCCTCGATAGTGATCTGTCATTTAAGGGAGGGAAAAAGTGCATCTGAATGGTCAACATCATGAACCCGGTTTATGCCCGAAATGTGAACTTTCTTTATTGCTTACAACATGAGATATGGGTCAAAATATACGTTCTGGTTTGGCGGCCATTTTGAATTTCAAGATGGCCACCTTCAATATCAAAATGAACCATCGTTTCAGAAAAAGATGTTTCAGAATGTCTGATAGCATACACATGCTCTTTGACCCTAATTAGAACCTCACACAATGTATACAATGTGAGGTACAGGCCCAATTACATTTGTTATTGTGGCCATTTTGAATTTCAAGATGGCCGCCAATGAAAATGATCCATCATTTAAAACAAAATGTATGCTTGTCTGACATCACAGGCATGCTTTTTTGCCCCAAATTTATAATTTCCATAATGCTTACAACCTTAGATATAGGTAAAATATATTTAGCAATCGAGGCCATTTTGAATTTATACAAGATGGCTACCAAAAAAACTGTATCAAAACTATCTACGGTATCAGAAAATGGTGCATCAGAATGTCTGACATCATGAACATGCTTTTTGCATCAAATTTGAACCTTCTATGATGCTCACATTATGAGAATTGGGTCAAATTACAGTTTGCTATGGCGGCCATTTTGAAATTCAAAATGGCGGCTGAAGACGTGGTCGGAAAAAATGGAACCAAAGTTTTTTGGATTCAGCACCCCCAAATTGACCAAGTTAGCTTAAAAAATCAATTTTGGCACGAAAATCTCACGGGACCCAATATTTCGACATAGCAGACTGTACTATTTGTTTGAAGGGGCACCAAGTTAAAAAGGCCTCAACATAAGGGACTGTTCGAACAAAATACATGCAAATCTTCTTTAGAACCATAAGTAAAAGAGCTGATGCAATGCTTTAAATTAGAAAGTTAATGTATGAATGTATTTTTTTTCTTTAATTTGATATAGCGTGTGAGGGAATGCCTAAGGAGAGGTTGGGGGAGGAGGAAGCGTAATGTTCATATTTTCAACATCTTCTTGAAAAATCTCTGAATTTTCTACTTTACAAGGCAGGTAGCATCCCCATAGAAATTCAACATCTCACATATTGTTACATAAACGCTCTAACGGTTTTGCTGGTGTGTAAGTAACTAATAACGGCCTTATGGGCTTTAGTTTTCACAATTTTTGCCTGCTATAACACATTTCTGGTTGTTTTACATCCCAAGATGAGAAAGGTCCTTTATGGTTTTCACTTTGAAATCCTACATGATGGCTATTGATGCAACGTAGGAAAGTGATTTTCATTTCATTTTTATTTGTGTTCTTTTTTTTCTGATTGGTGAGGTGTCAACTGCTTGTATGATAAAATTCGCAAGTTTATCAGTAAATGCAAACTTCATTCCTCATGCTTCCACTTTTCCTTCTATGTTATCTCTGCTTTTTTTCATGATGATTTTCTTATCTTTCATGTGCAAAGTTAGCCATAATTGATGATGAATCAATAAGTATGTTTTCAAAAGTGATTTGATTAATTGTCTAATACAGAAACAGCAATAAATGAAATAAAAAGAATTGCTCATATATAGGACCCTGAAGGCATCTGCAGCTTCGCGTTCGTGACGTGTATAGTTATTGAAGGTATTGTCTGCTCCATGTAATCTGTGGTTTGTTTGGCATGATTGTTCTCAAAAACATGCACACCATAAAATATCCTGCATACAGAAATGATCATGCCTATATTGTGATTATTAAGAGTAAAAACATTCTACAACTCACTGTGAGAAGGAAAATTTGGTGTATCAAAAAATATTGTAGATGTTTGTACATGTACTAGTATCATATTGCTGCTTAAAGACATACAAGACACTCGCCCACCACACATCAACAACACACTAACACTCACATACAGCAAGGTATACATATAAATTAGGTACAAAACCAAATTATGAAAAGTTGGCAATTTTCACTTCTTAAATGAAGTTTCCAGTATGATGGAGATGTAATGTTTTCACAAATACCTGTCATTCCATCCCCACGTCAGTGCCATTTACTCCCTCATCTCCCCATATGTCATTCACCTCTGCCTCTGTATAATGCCTCTTAAAAAAAAACATAAGCACACTTCATACATAACGACAAGAGTTTAGGGAAGAAAATAACGATATTCACGTATGACACGTTGAAATAACATTATAAGCATGCAGAATGAATGTTACTTGTTCTATTCTAAAACCATGGCAAATATAAGTGAGTGGTGAGTAAGCAGACGACAGAAAAAAATGGTCCATAAACGTATCCAAAACCACAGGTGGGGTTCTGTACGCGATACACATTTTCAGAAGCCTAGGCATGGAGTTACACTTTAAGACCGTAACAGACGTTTCCCCTTTGCGCTTTACGGAATTCTTGGACCCGCCCCCATAGTGCAAGCAATGAGTTTTGACTTTTGTGGTTGACGCGATCGTGAATCGAGAGGGGGCGCATCCCCCTCTGGTACCCCCTCTCTAATTTTTGTTATTGTTGTTGTTAAAACAACAGAAATGAAATGAAAAAAAAAATAAGGGTGCGGCATAACGGGTTACAGGGACGGATCCAGGAGTTTCGTAAAGGGGAGGCGTCTTTACAAAACTAGAACTGCCGCACCCCCACCCCTATTTTCATTTTTCTATTGTTTTAACTAAAGAAAAAGAAAGAGAGGGAGCACCAGAGGGGGATGCGCCCCCTTCTCGATCCGCGATTGCGTCAACCACAAAATGTCAAAACTCATTGCTTGCATTATAGGAGCGGATACAGGAATTCCGTAAAGGGGAGGCGCCCATACAAAATCAAAGCTGCCGCAACCCTACCCCCTTTTTTTATTTCTGTTATTCTAACAAAAAATAGATAGGGGGCACTAGAGGGGGTGCGCCCCCCCCCCCCCCCCCGATCTGAGATTGCGTCAACCACAAATTAATGTCAAAACCCATCGTTTGCATTACAGGGGTGGATCCAGGAATTCCGTAAAAGGGAGGTGTCTTTACAAAATTAAAGGCTTCCACACCCCCACCCCATTTTTATTTATTTTTGTTGTTTTAACAACAAAAAGGGGGGGGGGGCACCACAGATGTATCAGTCCCCTCCTATTCCATGATTGCGTCAACCACATTGCTTGCATTAAGGGCGGATCCAGGAATTCAGTAAACGGGAGGCGCCTTTACGAAATGATTATAAGGGCTGCCGCACCCTCCCCATATTTTATTGTTATTGTTTTAAAAAACAGAGAGGTGGTACCAGAGGGGGATGCGCCTCCTTCTCGATCCGCGATTGCGTTAACCACAATATAAAAACTGATTGCTTGCCTTACAGGGGCGGATCCAGGAATTCCGTAAAGGGGAAGCGCCTTTACAAAATTAAAATCTGCCGCACCCCCTATTTTTTCTTTTTAATTCTATTGTTTAAAAAAATTAAAGGAGGCACCATAGAGGTATGCGCCCCCTCTCGATCCGCGATTGGGTTGAACACAAACATCAAAGTTGCTATCTGTGTACATTTTGTGATGATTGGTCATACATCATGTCTATAAACAAGCAAAATATCGGCAAACATGAGTGAAATTTTCACGACATTCAGACCTTTGCAACGGTTAGGAAACTGACCAATGACGAGCAACCATCCGCACGCTATCGCGATCTCATTTGCATCGTTATGCAAATTGCCACACTCGAGTGAAAAGCGTGCGTGCGGCGGTCAAGAGCATTGTGTGCACGCACCTACCTTACTAGCACACATTTACATGATAAAGAATTGTGGCATACTACGTCGTATATATCAGTAATGTTACGGATTTTCTATGAAAGCCATCTCAGCACGGCGACCTGCTTACCATACTGGCATGAAATGTTGGCCTTCTTCTGCTGCCGAGTCCTGGGATTTACCAAAACTCGGCAAATTGAATAAAGTCAAAAGTAAAATCTTTAGCGTGTCCCTGCATGTTGTGTTGATGTTTTTGTTTTTGTGTGTTATCATGACAGCAATGTTACTTATAGTTGTTTGAAGGGTTTTACCGTCATGAATAATATTCTGATTATGTTATAAAATCGTTAGAAAAAGACAACTTGGCCTGGAACAAACCTAGTACAGGATGTATGGCATACAAACAACGCAGTCGATTGTGCTACTTCATCGAAGTCGTATATTCATCATGGCGTAACACAGCGTCACATGTGCACTTGTTTTGGGCGAAAATATTTTGAATAGACCTGCTGGCAATTTGAGTATCAGGTTACATTGTATCTATATGAATAGACTGGATGCAGATACAAAAACATTCCTAGATAGACCCTCTCTTTGACGCAATCTAAAAGGGCAGGGGATTAAGAGCATAATAGAGAAGGTCATAGGTCGATTACTGGCAGTCTCTTTTTTTTTCTATACCGGTCCATATAGAATGGATGTTAGCGATGTGCTTCGGATGTATTACGTAACCATAACTTTATGGTTGTTGGGAATCGAATGTGCAAGTTCTCATGTGCATGTTCCAAACATTTATCTATTATAGAAATTAAAATACAACGAAATACGCTGCAATAAAGCGAATAAACAAGACACATCGCACAAAATTTTCTCTCATACGCTTATAGCATTTGGAGAAATTGTCTATGCAAATAACGATCGGTATTTGATATCTGCAACAGTTAAAAAAAAGTATATTAGATAAAATTATATCCCATATTACGTTGAAAGTGACAATAGTGATTTCGTCTGTGTAGTCTGTTTCTGTATTTTTGTATGAATTTTTTATAAAGATATGCTTCTTTTCAGCCGCAGTCGCTCGATAAATTATTCAAAATGTTTAGAAATCTTGGTCTTTTAGTTCATTTGTTTCGTAAGTTCATAAGTCTAAATGATTGCGCAATCATTGAGTTGCAAGGATATTAGCCATACGCGAGTGGTTGTAGTTCAATCCATTTTCAGACAATCGGATATGACAACTTATGCCAAAAAAGAAGAAGAAAGTATCTATTTTTTATTCAAATTTGTAGAAAGCGGTCAAAATTTGCAAAGCGCTTATTCAATTCTGCGAAAGACCGAGATGTGATTATGGAGCCCTTGTGTAACACTCGACTTCTTGGGAGTAAGGTATTTCGAGCGGTAAAAGTACGAAATTAACTTCTTTTTAACTGATGTAAATAATGTTTTATTGCTATTACTAAAGTGGTTTAAGCACTTATTGTGCATGTGTCTTCTCTCTATCTCTGAATTTAGGTACATGTTTTCATTGGAATTATATCGAGTTCATGAAATCGCGTTGCCGCATTTTCATGTTCATAAACGATTGCAGCAAATGCTTGTTTGCTTTATACATTATGCATAGTGAATGAGAAAAGTACTTTATTTTCTGTCTTTTATCGGGGGATGATTGATACACACAATGAAATAAATATTGATTTACACTCTTGACAGAAGAGAAGATAATTTCATGGGAAGTAGCCGTTTGCTATGAGAGATCGCAGAATGTCGGGAGAAATGTTTTAATTTCAACAAACATGTTGTCTTTTCGTTATTTTCTGAAGTGTTGAATCGATGTTAAGCCTTTAAGCCTGTGTGGCACGTGTTCACCATTCTTCCATGGTCATGCCAACTTCTTCATCTTCCAGGTGGCAATCCTTTTGTTGCTAAATTGAGTGAACTCCTCTGACGAACTCGGAAATGCTCACCTGCGACTCTGTTTGAAACAAAAAAAAAAACACACAAAAACCACTCTCTCATATAGAGACGAAAGTAAGTTCTCGATTGGCATTCTAATAGTCCATGGGCCAGGCCAGATATTGGTACCACCTGAAGTGGCAAAACCTTTTTGGTGTCATTTTGTTTGTCGGGCATAGATATGCTTGTCAAGCTATGATAGCATTTCCAAATGAGTAGCTTAGTCATAATAAATGAATTTTTAACCAATTTGGTCTCGTTGTTATATCCCTATACTTCTGAATCGAAACTAACCGCTATACAAAGAGGAGCGCTGTTTTCTGTATGTTCCGTAGAGCTGCATTTTCTATGGTATGTTCACAGGTATTCTGTTGTAAACGCGGTGCGATTAGTCTTTATTCTAGACGGCGAAGGGAATATCCAAAGCTTATGATACAGTTTATATCCTTTTATCTGAAAACAACAACAACAACCAAAAAAAAAAGATTCCTCTTGAATTTTACCGTATTTTGCAATTATTTATCATTTTCCGGCAAAAACGCTAGTGTGAAAACGCTAACACCACGCCGATGTCGCTTTATTTTCATCCAACAAAAAAGGATAATGCAAAAACAATGTACCGGTACACTACAATACATTGTAATGAATAATGTTGTAAATAAACAGAGTGATTTTTGTTTAAAATTGATTTATTTGTTTAGAGGGTAGTATAAAAATAGTATAGATGATCCCTTTTATGAGAAACTTTAGATATGATAACGGTACATTGGTCCAGATAAAGACTAAGCGCACCGCGTGACATCATAACCCTTTGGATATTCCCTTCGCTGCCTTGAATAAAGACTAAGCGCATCGCGTTTACAACAGGACACCTGTGGACATACGGAAGACAGTGCTCTTCTTTGTATAGCGGTTAGTTTCGATTCAGAAGTATAGGAATATAAAAACGAGACCAAATTGGTTTTAAAAAATCATTTTTATGACTTAGCTACTCATTTTTGGAAATGCTATCATAGCTTGATAAGCATATCTCTGCCCGACAAACAAAATGACACCAAAAAGGTTTTGCCACCTCAGGTGGTACCAACAACCCATTTTTCGGGTCTTGGCCCATGGACTATAAATTGAAGTGTGTTCATGCTACATTTGAAGAGATAGCATATAGCGAAGGGAAAACAAACCTGAATGGCCATCTTCAGGAAACTATTTTTTGTTGGCGATTATGAATTACTTAACTATGAAATTGAAAGAAAAACATCCAGAAAAACGACTGAAAAATCTTTGCATAATGTGCCATTATTTATAATCAAGTTTCCATTACTTTTCTTTTATGATACATTTCCTTCGATTAGTGCTCCTTTATTCTTTCCCATTACATTTCATCACTTTCCTTTCCAGCTATCCACTTCATTCCCGCCTACAAACGTATACAGATATTTCATTTTTGCCCGTATATACAATCTAAAAAGATATTGCCATAACATAGATAGGCAAACCTGATCGGATGTAACATTACATTTCGATTGTTAAAGTGTGATCGGATTACCATCCATCAAAAAGAATTTAGAAGACCATCATATCCCCCCCCCACCCTCTTTGATCTCTCTCCCTCTCTTTCCAATTATCCAATTCTTTGATTGAATAGTATCATTAGTGAAGATCACTTCTCGATGATGCTTTGCCTGTATTATATATATATATATATATATATATATATATATATATATATATAATGTATATACATTCATCAAACAACATTTAGAAGACCAGCCTATTTTTCTCCCTCTCTCTTTCTCTCCCTTTCAATCTTTCTTCTCATCGCATAGATTCCAGAATTTCGCCTGAAGACCGGAACAAGACCTCATAAATGTTCTATCAAATATACAAATTCCACAAAACAATAGTCTTTCCGGTTAGTGATGAGTTTTCATCATAATTATATTATAACAAATAACTTCTGTCTTATCACTATGTGAAATCTTATTTCATGTGATTCGTAATGAGCAATACTTCTTGGCAGTAGAGTTTAAGTCAATTATAACATTGTACATAAAATTGGCAGCATTTAACCCCCTACTGTTGAATCACAAATGTGCTCGTTGATCTCTTTTATTTATCCCATGGAAACCTTAAGTCATATCTGTAGGCAGACATAATGGATAATTCCAGAAAGCAAACTTCTTATAAAAAAAAAGAAACTTCTGTGTGGATGGCAGGTACCGCAATAGCATGGATTTTTCAGATTTAGTTATCATAAGTTGTCAAAGAAAGCAAGAAAGATGCAATGATTTATTTGAATATTGAAAATCCCATCAGGCTCTTGTCAACATTATGAAAGGGATAATTGCTGAAACAAAACCGAGAAATAAACTCAAATGAAAGATTGGTCTGCGAAACTCAACTTCGATGCTGCTTGAAGTTTTTTTTTCCTTTCTCTCATACTTATGAATGACAGTCTGATTATGTCATTTAAAGATCGTTCAAATAATCTACTTGGCCAACAAACCAAATGGAGGATCCCTGTAGAGCATTCATACAACGCAAGAGCCGATATTGCTACTATGGGGTCCTATATATTCATCATGGTGAAACACAGCCTAACATATGCGAATGTTTTACGCAAGAATACTTTGAATAGACCAGGTGGCCAGAGTATCAGGTTACATTGTACCTCATTGAATAGACAGGATGTTGATACAAAGACATTCCTGGACGCGCTCGTAGAAAAGTCGGGGATTATGAGCATAATAGAGAAGTTCAAAGGCCGATTACAGACGGTCTCTTTTTCTGCACCGGTCCATAGAATGCATTTGCCTTCGTAGAAAGCGCTCCAAATTTGCGAAGGGTGATTCAATTTTGCGGGAGATGGACCTGTGATAACCCATCGCTTCAATTGAACACTTTGTTTAGGAGCAAGGTATTTCGGGCAATAAAAGCATGAAGTGTTCTTGTCTTATCTCATGTGTATCGATGTAATCAAATGTTTTCATGCTGCTATTGAAGTGGTTTATTCACTTATCGTGCCAGTGTAACATATATATATATGTAACATATATATATATATATATATATATATATAAGCATATATCTGCATTTAGGTAGGACTACATTTTTTCATTCCATTAGACTTCGCGAACTCATGCACATTGCAGCATTTTCATATTCATAAACGATTGCAGCAAATGCTCATTTCCTTTATGCATTATGCTTATTGAATGAGATTAGTTCTTCAATTCTTTCTTGTCTTTTATCGGGGGATGACTGGTACTGTATAAACAATAAAACAAATATTGATTTACACTCATGACATAAGAGAAGAACAATTCAGCAAAATTAGCCGTCTGTTATGAGAGATTGAAGAATGCCAGGAGAAATGTTGTTTATTTCAACAAAAATATTGTCTTTTCCTTATTTTCTCAAGTGATGTAATAATTTTAGGCCTTCAAGCCTGTGTGGCTTGTGCTTGTCATACTTCTATGATCATGTCGGCTTCTTCTACAGCTGCTGGAGTATACGCGATGGCCAGCCTTTTTTGTTGTTGTTGTTGTTGTTGCTAAATTGAATTAACTTTTGCGTCAAATTCGGGAATGGTCACCTGCGACCCTGTTTGAAAAGACGCTCTCTCACATGGAGACGAATTTGAATTGTCTATGGACATTCTAATTTGAATACGTTTTTTGAAGTGATAGGATATAGTGAGAGGAAACTGAGATTGAATTATGAACATATTCATGGTGCTATCTTTTTTTTCTTTTATTTTGTCGACGAGTTTGAATTACATAACTGTAAAATTAGAAAACAAACGTACACACACACACACAGAAAAAAAAAATGACTATGAAATCTTCGCATAATGTTAAACCATTTTGAACACTCGAATATGCCATTTTCTCTTCCTTTGTAATACATTTGCCTCGATTCGTGCTCCTTCATTTTTATCTTATTGCATCACATTACTTTCCTTTCCAGCTATCCACTATGTCTTCTTCATTCTCATCATCTTCAATTAGTCGTCTAGATTTAATATCCTCATCGATGGTGGCGATCACTTATCCAAGATACTTTGCCCGTATTATTATGTATAATCTAATAAGATATCACCATAACACAGATTATAGGCAAACCTAGCCGTGTATGATATTTCATTTCGTTTGCAAAAGTGTGTTCAGATTACCATTCATCGAACAAAATTTAGAAGACCAGCCTATTTTATTTTTCTCTCTCTATCTCTCAATCTTTCTTCTTATCTCATAGACTCCGATGTTTCATACGCAGACCGGAAGAGCTTATAAATTCAACTGACTTGAACATGTGTTTTATAAAATTATATAGTTGTAAGTGTATATATATATATATATATATATTCTCCTCCCTTTCTCATGTCTCTCTCTCTCTCTCTCTCTCACACACACACACACGCACACACACACACACACACACACACACACACATAGACAAAACAATAATCTATCCCGTTTGCTGATGACTTTTATCATATATATCATATCACTGTGTAAGATTTAATCTCACTTGGCGTTTCATCAACGAGTTCGTCGGAGTTTTCACCGACAAATTTGCTATCAGCCAATCAGACGCAAGGATTTACACTGACAACTGTTAAAAGCTAATGAAATCATTGGTCTGATTGGCTGATAGCAAATTCGTCGCACCGGTCCATCGAATACATTATAATGAGGTGCTTCGCATGTATTATGTAACCTTTTTTACGGACCCCAATGATTTAATGGTTGTTGGGAATCGAATGTGCAAGTTCTCATGTGGTTGTTACCAACATTTATCATAGCATTTATACTTCGACAATGACATACGTTGCAATAAAGCGAGAAACAAGACATATGGCAGAAGTTTTTTGTTCTTTTCTATCTCTTTCTCTCATATGCTTAGCATTCACGGGAAATTGTATATAGAAATTACGATGTTTGATATTTTGATGCTTGCAGCATTTTCAAAGAAACCTTGGGATAACTAGACCGGTGGTGTAATGTAAAACATTTTCTTTAGTAAAGAAACGATTCAATCAATATCTATATATATTTATGTATATGTATGTATATATATATATATATATACATATATATATATATATATATATATATATATAAATGTATATTCATATTTATTAATCAATGTATATATATATACATATACACTCAGCAAAAAAAGTAAGTTGCCCCCTAGCATTTGTGGATATATCTCAAAAAGTATTCAACCGATTTTCATAATTCAAACGGAAATGGATACAGAATTTTATTACTCATAACATGAGTGGAAAATCATTGCCACCAGATATCATTATTGGTGTGAAAAAATGCATTTTATGTCAAAATGCATGGAAACAAAAGTTGCACTTTATTAGTGATTTGCAATGACTTTTACACAAATAACCAAACAATCACTCATGATTCTGAACATTTAAGCATGGGTTATTGCATATTTCTCTATCTCTTTCTTTTCATGAGCATATAGTGAAGTATTTGATAATTGATATGTCCACCACCCGCAATGACCAGCCGCCATCTCCTCCTCAAACTGTTAACTAAAGTTTGTACTTGGCGCCGCTCAATGTTGGTCTATGCTCTCTGCAAGATGCGCTGAAATTTTTGCAGTGAAGTGTCATCTTTCAACTTCTTGCTTGCTTTCCACTTAATGATATCCTAAAGATTCTCTACTGGATTACAGTCAGGGGATCTTGCAGGCCACTCCATACATTCGATGCCATTTCCCTCAGCAAACTGATCTACAACTTGAGGGCATGATGCAAAATGCCCACAGGCACATTAATGTGATCAACCTGAATTGGAATTACAAATCACATGGCTTCTACCAATATTTTCATATTGAGAAGACCTATTGTTCAAAAAGTATGCATAACATCTGTTTGATAGGGAAGCACATTGTACCTGAAGAAATTCCTGATAATTACACAATTTAAAAAGATCAGTTGATAACTTGCATAGGAAATGTATACAATATGCTCTCTATGGCCTAAAGTGCAACTTTTTTTCCCATGCATTTTGACATAAAATGCGATTTTTTACACCAATAATGATATCTGGTGGCAATGATATGCCATTCATGTTATGAGTAATGAAATTCCCTATCCATTCCCGTTCGAATTATGAACATCCGTAAAATACTGTTTGAGATATATCCAAAAATGTTAGGGGGAACTTACTTTTTTTTTGCTGAGTGTATATATATATATATATACATACATGTATAATGCCCGTGTTTTGTTTCAAGCACGACAGCTAACAGCGCACTTGCTCCTATGTGGTCGTAGCCTTCTTGTGGGTAAGGGGATGTAGGGAGCGTTCACTCAACAAAAAAAAAAAAAGGGGGGGGGTCAGTTCGTTCCTTGATTCTCATTTCAGGTAGACTAATGATTTTATCAAAACATTTGGCTGGAGTATGACCTCAGTACTGTATCGATACAAAAGACATTTCTAGAAGCCTGGTCGCGGATGATGGCTTTCAGAGGTGTAATCCGCCTTTTATGTGTGGCACAATGCGTTCTTTTAGTGAGGGTTACGTTATATTAATTAGTGGCGGAGTCAAGTCAAGAGCTAGAATATTGTTTTTCAGATGCCGATAGCCCAAAACAGTTTTGATTATCGTAACAATCTCCCGGGGTTGTTCTTCATGGATTAGTTCCCCCGTCAGCGCAATGGAACAATGCATGGTTAATAATAATCCGATACACCGGATGCGAGGTACAAGTTGTATGACAAAGAAGTATAAATATGACATGATTGTGCTTCATCATCAGAAAGTGCCAAACTAGGCTGAAAACAAAACCACACCATACATAACACTATTCAATGTATCGATCGGCAAATCGTTCCAACCGCCATGATGGATGTTTATTTACCCACATTCCCACAATGCACTAAGCCAGCTTACCAATATCCAGTTAACATCCAACAATTACGCAAATACACATGTACGCGATAGGCGCGAATGTTATGGTGAACCAGTCATAAATCGGATTTTCCCGAGGTATTTGTTCGTTTGTTTGTTTTTACGATACTCGCGGGTTAATCGATCATTATCAAAGGGGCATGTTGGTGCATAAGCCATCACAAGAAACGTTTTAAATCCACATATGACTTCGCTCTCTTCTAGCAATCTAGTAGTTGTCAGTATTTTGCCAAGATTACAAACCAATCGAGATGGAAACTGTTAATATACCGACATATCCTGCAGCGACGATGTTTTTTTTTAATCTCCTGCTTACGACAATGTGTAAGCTCTACATATATTTCAAGGCTTTGGGGGAATATCAGAAAGGACAAAGAATGTGTGTGTGTGTTTTTTTTTTTTTTTTTAAAATCCGTTCCTTACGGGAACCTGGTTTACCAGGTTCCCAAAATGAAGACAAGGGTGCCTGCTTCAGTGGCCTAAATTCATTTTTCTTTGTGTTAAAATGCTCAGAAGAGTGGGTTTGATAAAAAGATCTAAGTTTATTCTATCAGGATTTGTTCTCCTGCTGTTTAAAAAAAGGGGGTTTTACAGTATTATGTACCTTTTCCTGATTTATTTTTTTGCTTGTTCTGCTGTAAACTCGTACGAACATGTACATAAAATGATCAAGGCTGAGATCAGTTAGAAATGCGGGTTCGCTGACCCCAGGCACCTCATTCAGGTACCTGGTTTTGTATAGAACAAAAGATTCTGAGAGCTCATCAGCGCACGCTCTATTCATACCTTGCTCCCGATCGATATTTCCATTGTTCACGGGCACATGTAGTTGACCGTAGAAAGGGGGACACAATGAACCGCTTGACTGCCTTCACACAGCTGGATTACCAACCTGTGTGCCTCTCTGTCGACGGGCGAAAAGAATCTCGTTTGGGGGCATTAAAGGCACTCAGAGAATTGCGGAAGGAACCGGAGGCAAAAATAGTAAAAATACTAATACACCATACTGATAATGTAACAATATGGAACATCTACAATGTACATTTATTACTACCTTTTGAGTCATCATCAACATCATCATCATCATCAACAAATGGTTTCCTTAATGTCAATTATTATACAATAGCTTTTCTCTGTTGTTGTTGTTAATTGTCATAATTACCATAATTATTTCTACACTGTTCAAGTTATCGATTGATAAACCGCACGCAGCCGCACGAAGCAGCCCCGTGCGCAGTGCGTGCGGGAGTAACATAACTTAATGGTCTGACTGTACTACAATGCCTACGGATATCTTTGTTTCACATTGTTAGTGGGGAAAAGAAAAGAAAAGAGAAGTCTCGCTTCATGGGAGATGTTCAGATCCCGCTCGACACCACAACGTCTACGGATGTCTAGGCTGAAGGTGGGTTTGAATGTCTTATAGGGCCGATAGAGCACTAACAGTAAGTGCAGATTAATTGGCACGCTATCTTTTGAAGAGAAACAATACTTTGTTTCACACAAAATGAAAAAGCAGAAAAAACAACTGATAATCATCCGCTCATGTAAAAGCAAGCAGAAGTTTTTCAAAACATTTCAAGAGGCATATTTGTGAGTTACAGTCTGTTAAACATGCCAATATACTCTGAAAAACAAATTGAAGGCCACCTTCAATAGGCCACCTGCAATACAGCCTCGCATTTTCGGAACAGGAACTGATTCCACGTAAAATACATAAACATGTATTTTGATTTTTCCATGCATTTTTCCCATATCATTACACACAATCATTACACACGTATACTTGATATGGTGTTCAGCTCACTGTGTGCAGACTGAGCACGACCTGATAATTCAGAACCTCTGCCTGAGAAAGGAGTGTAGAATATCCCGCGATTCAAAAAGAACCTTTCTTATCAGCTCGTGCATCCTGTACTCTATGTGCAATGCACTCATCATAGAGACAAAAGCTTGCCTTCACCCAAACTGTTTAGATATTGCCATTGGAAGACTCTGATGATCGCATACAGTGGCTGTGGACCTATAAGAACGCTGGTCTGACTACAGGATGTCTATCCAGTTTAGTCGTGGAGGAGATCTGTGTGCCGATCGCGTGCTTCACTGAAGACGCAGATGCTGCCCTGTCTTAAAAGAGATCGAGGGTATAGATCTAGACCAATTTCAGCAGGTTACACTGAATCACCACTTGCTGGCAGAGAGTCTTAACCGGATCATGCAGGTGATATTACCCGCTGCCAGCGTACCCTGATTCACACATATGATGCAAACCGGATGGCGGCATATTGATTGATTGATTGATTGGTTGATTAAAAGATCTTTATTCAAATAAAATCTGAGTCGGCGACTAAAAGTCGAATTACACAGATATACAGAGATTATACAGCAAAACAGATGAAATAATAACATAATCATAATACATAAAAAAATACATTACATTCAAACATTCTGTATACACAACTAATACATTTTTAACGCTACAGATTGTTATATAAATACAAAAAGAAAAAAAATGAATGGACATTTTATAAACAGTAGCGGTACACTCCTAATTTTTTTTTCACAGAAAAAAAAAGAAAAGGAAGAAACACTCAGGGCTACTCAACTCATTGTCGAAAGAAGAAGAAGAAAAAAATGTAAGCTCTTCTACAGATACAAAAGGGAGTACAGGAGTTTGCAGTGTGGTTGGAAAGACGCGTCAACAACCTACACTATACATTCCACAAATGGGTGAGAATTTTGAACGATGTACAATTGCCAATTTTCGTACCTTATGACATTCTTTCCCTAAGAACACGCCAGGATGATCTAAGAAACCAGATTTTTTCATGTCATCTCAAAGATTGGTAAATTTCCTTTCAGGAAATATATGGTTTGGTTGACTTTTGCCTGATATTTTTCATTTCACAAGGACTTAAAGCGTAAAAATATGGTAAAAACGCTATTTTCACAATAATTTTTGTTTTTCAAACTAATGATGTGCATTTTTAATGGTACGTGGCATCTAATATCTGACCATGTTCTGGATCTGACATATCATGGGTATGTACCACAAAATTATAAGAACTTTATGAGCACGTATAAAATTACAGAGAACAATTAAAATATCAAAGTCCTAAACAGACGAACGTCCGTGGTGCTTTTATTTCTATCGCTGCTGCAAATTCTACTTTGTTGTCCCATTTGTAACGTATACGAAAATTTGGTGTTCCACCTAATGAACATATCCTGCAAAAATTGTACGTCTGCTGGCTGTACATGGGACGTAATATTCTTTTATGCAAAATTATACTCAGTTTTCGTCACGGACGTGCTTCCGCTATTTTCTAATAAAGATCGTAGCCCATGAAACGTT
Organism: Diadema antillarum; assembly: GCF_040938485.1. Classification (NCBI taxonomy): domain Eukaryota; kingdom Metazoa; phylum Echinodermata; class Echinoidea; order Diadematoida; family Diadematidae; genus Diadema; species Diadema antillarum. Next base: position 1,280,882 of record NW_027271017.1, on the reverse strand, counting down.
ATTGACGATATTGTTCTGAGTCGTAATCAACTAAGATCTAGCAACACGATAATATGTTTGTTTTGAGTTTCTGTCTATCCTTTGTCAAATAGGAAACGAAATTATATTTTTAGACGAACCTCCAAGAAAAAAAGAACGTCCGTGATGATTAAAACGTTTTCGAGTGGGACACCATCTTGCTTCGATGGCGAAGGTGCATTTTACCTTTGGCTCTCTAGCCGAGGAGCTGCATGCCATTTTTGGAGCGGACTGAGGTTCGTCCGCAGTTTTTGGACCATGCAATTCACCAAAAACCAAGCATATAATTAATATTTTCTCTGAAAATTCACCTCCTGAACCCCCTCTGAGCAAAACATATGTTGTAAGGATGTCAAATTTCTTATAATTTGCATTGACAATACCTTTTCAAATTTTTGAAAGAGTTAGGAAGGCTAGGTACTCTCTGCCGATTAGTTATCCGTCCTGGAACATGACCCTAGTAGTAGAACGAACGTCCGTGATAATTCCAGAGAACGTCCGTGACGTATGCAATCCCTCCGATAGGGATAACTTGTCCCGAAAGTGTCCTGTATTCTCTAAAACTTTTGGCTCGAATAGCGACAAATAAAGTTTTACAAAGTAGAAAATGAGTTTAGAGCAGTAGTTTCAGAATTTTTAAGGCGTTATGTGATCATGACGAACGAACAATTGAAAATTTACTCACAATTTTACGCTTGTTTTCCCTCTAATTATACAAAAAACAGCTAAACACTTAAAACAAAGTGATAGGAAAATGGAATTTTGCGTAATCTATAATTTCTGTGCGTTTAAATTTCTTTCCAATGAGGTTCTGGCGACAATTTGTACTGTTACAGGTTCTGAAAGTTTCGCTCACGGACGTTCTGTCCGAGAAAGGAAATTTCTGACAATTACAAATATATCACTGCACATAAGATTAATGTTAGTTGAAAATATTACCAAATCACCGAGCCGCTCATACCCGAAAGTGAAAAGCGTTCAGCACTCAATTTACCTGTAATAACAAACGGAAAACGTTGTTTTCACGGATGTTCGTTGGTTGAATAAGTCAGTGGATTACATAGTAGGAGAAAGAGGATCAGTGCCACTTTTTAGTGACAGGTGCTCTAAGTGTTTATCTTTTGAGTATGGTAGCTGCCGTCTCAAACAGAACACATCCAGTTTGGGTCTCCATAACGGACGTTCGCTGTAATTGTCATGATATTAAATGCCTTAATTCATTCTTATTTTTCTCTTCATGACGATTTTTCTCTCATTCCCTCAATAGCTTGAACATGCTGCGACCAAATAGAAAACAAAAAACAAAACAAAACAAACCAAAACAAATCCGAAAAGTGCTACGCAATCACATTCAGGATAATGACGAAAGAAGTCTGTAATGAGCATGTGTTGAATAAGAAACGGAAAAGTTTCAAAAGGACGTGGAACCAGTTGAATGAAAATGACTGAGAAACAGAGAAGGGAATCGAGCTCCAACACACAGAGAAAAGAATTGCCAGTGCACTCCCGTTATACCAAATTCTTCTGGAGAAGTTTTTGTTTGTTTGTTTATGTTTTTTATTCATCGAAATGCCGTCACAAGCGAACAAAAATCATGCAGTATACAATTATTGATTGATGAAAACACACAAATCCTCCGCTTATCATCACATGATGTTGTTTTATACTCATCAATGAAAAGCAATATTCATTTGTAATTTTTTCCAAGATTTGTTTTTTTTTTTCATTTTACATTTAAGAGACAGAGAGATCGTCAATTTGTTTGTGCATTTGTGCTTACTTTGAAAACACATGTTAAAAAAAGTAATGATTACGAATAGGTTTATGGTTGCACTTTGATACGTTCGCTCTTCCAAAGATTCGTTACTCCGATGTCCAAAGGTTTGTTATTCCAAAATGAAAAACAAAAATTGTAGTTAATTCAGGAGGTTTGTCATCAGAAATGTTCTTCGAAAAATAGATATTAAGGATCATTGTTTTTAGGTCCGTTCTTCTAAAAGTGGAATGGGCCTAATATTCGTTTAGGTGAAAACGGTTATTATGAGGTTTTGAAATTGGAGGATTTTAGTTGTTAACTTGTTTCTCCACATTTGGATAAGCGAACATAATTTTCCATGTTCCAATTAATAAGCCTTTCGGTTAACCTTCTGAGATTCCTATCATTTACCGAATAAAAAAGCTTCATAATTATACGAACTCTATCAATTTTTGTATTGACAAACTGTATAAATAACGAGCCTCCGAAATGACGCGCTACAAAAGGTTTGTTATAACAAACCATATTGTATAATATCGAAGTCACAAACATCCATCCAAGTTATATGGACTTATTATGGACTTGTTATGACGAAACTTCGCAGTATCGAACCAATTATCAGTTCTGACTAATATAATAATAGTCCAGTCAATCTAGCGATTTTTAGGGGGTAACCCACCACTAATTGCAACAGTAGGAATTTTACTGCAGAGCAAGTCGTTGAGGCCTCCTGAACACCATACTAAAAGTCCCAAAAAATGCAGCGGGGCAATTTAGTAAAATTTGCATAATATGCAAATTAGCACCTGAAATGAGAGGAAATTGACAGATCTCAGCTTCCCGTTATCCAATTTTAAAGATTTAAATGTATAAACTTATATTTTGTAGGTCAATGAACACGATAGATGCCTTTTCGAATTGGTCGTACAAAAATAATTTACATAAAATGCAAATTAGCGGTAACTGTAAGAGTACATTCATAACAACAGTACTCACGTTGGCACAATGCACGTTTTGCATATGGGGACGCGGGGTTGAGGGGGTAACTTTGGGCGCCTCCCAAGGGGCCGCTTTAAATGTGCATCACTTTTAACTATGTAAGTATTGTAAAGCAATGTCTCCTGTATTGATTACATTGCATTTCTTGAAAACAAAAATACCCTTGCTGTAAGGCACGATCGAATTTTGACAGTATGTACTTTTGGAACATATATATTCGCGTTATATGATATTATATGTTTTCTATATTGCCAAGAGGATAAAGGGCATTTCGGGGGCACACGCCACAGGGTCGCCCTTCAATAAGCACCCTTTTTATTGTGTAGATCTTGTAAAGCAAATCTTCTTCTATCATATTCATGACTTTTCATTGATATAAGAGTGTATTTGCTGTATTGCTGGACCTACATTTAAAACCATTCACACTAGAACAACTGCATTTGCGTTGCTAATATCCGTATCTTGTCATAAAGGGCGTGAGCGTAGGTGTAAATTCAGACACCTCCCCAGGGATTACCTTTGGATGTCCACCTTTTTGACAATGTAGTTATTGTAGAGCAATGTTTCCTCTACTAATTAGTTGCATTTTTTGGGGAAACAAAAGTGCCTTTGCTATACGGCACGATGGAATTTCGAAAACATGTACGTTTGGAACATATATATATTCGCGTTATATGATATTATATGTTTTCTATTATTGCCGTGAGGGTGGAGTATTTTTGGCACATCCCACAGGGTTGCCGTTTGATGCGCACCCTCTTAAGTGTATAGATCTTGTAAAGTTAAGTTTCTTCTATCATTTTCATAACTTGTCATCGATGAAAATTGTATTTGATGTATTGCCGGAACTACTTTTACAACCATTCATGCTAGAACAACGGTATTTGCGTTGCTAATATCTGTGTTTTGTAATAAGGGGGCGTGAGCGTAGATGTGAATTTAGACACTTCCCAAGGGATTACTTTTGAATGTTCACCCTTTTGACAATATAGTTATTGTAGAGCAATGTCTCCTCTATTAATTAGTTGCATTTCTTGGAAACAAAGGTGCCTTTGCTATTCAGCACGATGGAATTTTGAAAACATGTACGTTTGGAACATATACATATTCGCGTTGTATGATATTATATGTTTTCTAAGTTGCCGTGAGGGTTGAATATTTTTGGCACATCCCACAGGGTTACCATTTAATGTGCATCCTCTTCACTGTATAGATCTGGTAAGGTTAAGCCTCTTCTATCATTTCCATAACTTTTCATTGATAAATAGTGTATTCGCTGTATTGCCGGGACTACTTTTAAAACCATCCACGCTAGAACAACGGTGTTTGCGTTGCTAATATCTGTGTTTTGTCTTAAGGGTGCGTGAGCGTAGGTGTAATTTTGGACCATTCCCAAGGGATTGTCCTTTAATGTTCACCCTTTAGAGAATATGGATATCGTTAAGGGATGTCTCCTCTATTAACTACAATGTATTTTTGAAAACAAAAGTGCCCATGCTGCATGGCATGATCGAAGTTTGAAACATGTACGTTTGGAACATATAGTATATTCGCGTTAATGATATTCAATGTTTTCTATATTGCCGTGAGGGTGGGGTACTTTGGGGCACATCCCACAGGATTGGAATTTAATGTGCATCCTCTCACTGAATAGATATTGTGAAGCAATGCTTCTTCTATCATTTCCACGACATTCATCGATATAAAAGTGTGTAGCTGTATTGCCGGAACTACTTCTAAAACCATGTACCAAAGAACGTCAGTATTTGCGTTCATAGTATCCGTGTGTTGTAATTACGGGGATGAGAGGAGGTGTAATTTTGGACACTTCCCAAGGGATTGCTTTGAAATGTTCACCCTTTTGACAATAAAGTTAAGGTAGAGCAATTTTTTCTTCTTTTAATTATATTGCATTTCTTGAAAACAATAGGGCACTTGCTGTACAACCGTTGGAAAATTGGAACATATTCGTGCTAAATGATAGTGCATGTTTCCTATATTGCCCTGGGGGTTGGATGATTTGAACACATCCCACTCGGTGGCCTTTGAGTGTGCACCCCTTTGACTATATGAATATTGTAAAGCAGTGTCTCTACCATTTAAAAATCATGAAAAGTAAAGTGTTTTAATTTACAACCCGGCAAAACGACTTTCTACGTGCATGTACAACTGAATTTGCTTTGGCATATAATGCATGTTTTGTTAACCTGTTTTGGGACCACGAAGGTCAAGGTATGGGTGATTTGGGCACTTCCCAAGGGCTTGCGTTTGAATGTCCAACTTTTTGACAATATAGATATTGTAAAGCAACGTCTCCTGTATTACCTGAATTGCATTTTACGAAAATAAAAGAGTATGTGCTAGACAGGCGGAAGAACTTTTCAGAGGCATGTACCCATGGAACATTTTTTTCGCTGTTGTATATACTGCATGTTTTTCATTGCCTTTAGGATTTCACCTTTTCATCTTATAGATATTGTAGAACAATAATTCTTCTATAACTTCCACTGAAATTTAATGGAAATGAAACGAAAAGGACGTTATAGAGGGTTATAGAGGGTGTATTCACGTGTATATACTGTGTTTTGTACCGGGCTGTGAGGGTATAGGGATAAATTCGGGTACCTCCCTCCGAGTCGCTTTGACTCATGTGCACCACTTTTTAAAGATATACTTTCATAGAAATAGTCTTTGCTAGACGGCCAAACGACTTAAAAAAAAAAATCTTGTACGCTTAGAACAACGGAAATCGCGTTGGTTGATGCATGTTTTGCAAATGGCCGTGGGGATATGATCGATAGGGGTAACTTTGGTCACTACCCACAGAGTTTCCTTTGACTGTGCTATCTTCAATATCTCAAAACCCTCAAGGGTGCAAGAGCTGAATCATCCAGATTCGAATAAGCACCTCTCCAAATAGAGTTCATTAATTACAAAATTGGACAAGTTATAGATGTTGACAGTTTTTTATATTATTTGATTCTACGTAATTAATGGATAAGCTATCATTATCTTTCTGATAACAAACTATTATTCGCTTAAAATTATTCATGCTAGGTTTCTAATGCTGAAAAGTTTGTTTTGGTGAAGAGAAACTGAAATGTCACATTTGAACACTCTTGATATGCTCATATCGGGCACTTTGGTGCATTTGAATATTCCGTTGGCTCGGTACCCTTTGCATATTATGCAAATGAGGCCCAGATTATGTACATGGAATTGTTTGCATCGCACTAAGTGACATTGCAAACATATGTTTCAACACTTTCGGTGTTCCAATCTGAAACCTAGAGGCATAGTTTTCATGGAAACACTGTATTTTAATCATTATTGGAGCTAATTTGCATATTATGCAAATAAGGCCCAGAATATGTACATGGAAATGTTTGCATCGCACTAACTTACATTGCAAACATATGTTTCAACACTTTGGGTGTTCCAATCTGAAACCTAGAAGCATAGTTTTCATGGAAACACTGTATTTTTATCATTATTGGAGCTAATTTGCATATTATGCAAATGAGGCCCAGAATATGTACATAGACATGTTTGCATCGCACTAACTGACATTGAAAACATAAGTTTCAACACTTTCGGTGTTTCAATCTGAAACCTAGAAGCATAGTTTTCATGGAAACACTGTATTTTTATCATTATGGGAGCTAATTTGCATATTATGCAAATGAGGCCCAGATCATGTCCATGGAAATGTTTGCATCGCACTAGCTGACATTGTAAACATATGTTAAAATACTTTCGGTTTTCCAATCTGAAACCTAGAAGCATAGTTTTCATGGAAACACTGTATTTTTATCATTATGGAGCTAATTTGCATATTATGCAAATTTAGCCACTTTACCCCATTGGATTTCTTGGGACTTTTAGTATGGTGTTTAGGAGCCCATAACAAGTTGCACTGCAGTGGAATTCATACTGTTGCAATTAGTGGTGGGTGAAACCCTATTTTGACTGGACTATAACACAAATTCTCCTCGATAACAGTGTGTAGCACAAGGAGCAAACACAGAGGGATTTCTTCCTAACGTATTCGTTTGCCCTCCCCAGCTAAACTTCGTATTTCTATAACGGAGCACATTTCTGTTGTTTTTCTATATTAATTCTTTGTCATAATTTTAGATGTGACCATGTTCGTTATATAACAAGCAAATTTTGCATTGTAGACTTTATAATTAGAACAACTTTAGGACCTGAATATTTACTTCATGAAAACGAAATTTTGATAAATATATTCGTTCTCAAGGATGGACTACGTCACTGAGGTTACACGTACGTTTGTACGTTCATTTACGAGAGATGGAAAAATTGTTTTCTTTGATTCCCCAGTATGAGAAGATAAACAAGCTTATATAATTGAGAATTGGTAATATCTATTCAGGATTTTGCAGAGGAGTTTGTTCTCGACATGAAATTGCTGTTTGTTGAGAGTAGAATGCGTTTCCAATTCAAGAGAGCTGCATTGTTCAATATCTTGTTTGTTCCGAACGTCCGTGAGCTACATGTGAACCTCCGTGATGAAAACTATGCTATGTTTGTTGGGTTATAGAGACTGCCCAGATGAGATACATCTTAAAAAGGTATATTATTACTTGGGAGTGAGGATTGAAGTATGGAATAGTGAAATAAGAGGTGAAAATATTGAGTTTCTGTAAAATGCGCGTAAAGTTAAGAAAGTGTTTAGCGGAAGAGCAATATTTCCACAGAAATGACGAATTTAGTTAAATCATCAGTTGTCTACCATTACGAACAGGTTAAGAGTACAAGCTTAATATTCAGCAATCAAGTACACATGTCCCTTATGATATTTCGTTAGGATTTTGAACTGAATCAGATCTTTGGAAACTATGTTAAATGGTATTCAAATGTATGTGCAGTACTATTCCTCACGGACGTTCGCTGCTCTGGACATGGTAAACTTCAGCGGTGAATAAAAACTTGTTCCTCTGGGAAAATCCTAGTATAATTGGGTTCATATTAAAGCTTGAGTTATACTCTTTCAGGTAAGATGAATGATTTGGATAATTTCCTGCTTTTTAAATTTTGCCTTGTTTTGGCTCAATTGTACATCGTTCAAAATTCTGACCCAAATACTTGCAGTAACATTATTTGTTGGTGAGGTGATCATCCCCCTCCCCCGTAATGTACACACATTCACTACCCACTCATACCTAAAGCATTTCTCACTGGCATACTCTCTCTCTCTCTCTCTCTCTCTCTCTCTCTCTCTCTCTCACACACACACACACACATGCACACATACAGTACTGTACATTGATGTGTAGATCGCATATCTGTACAACACTCACAAACGCGCATGAGCATAAACACAGTGCACATGCTCGATGTACAATACAACGTATGTACACACTCACATTCACGCGCATACATTTACATACATATACACTATACGTACACACAGGGGAAACACACACACACACACATATTGCAGCTACAAACACACACACACATAAACATACACACACATACATTACTCACACACACACACAAGCACCGTCATGTCCACAAGACCACACCCAACACACGCCCATACAATGTACCTGTGCTAAGTGCACGTTTAAAGACAGGCCCACCTACATGTATTGTACATCGTGTAAATGTCTAACAACTAACTTTGAGTGCAGTATGGAAAAAGTGGGGTTTCCTAACATGCATAAAATACATAAAAATTTCCTAATCAAATGTATCATTTGTCTTCCCTACCCACCACGCTGCAAACTCCCATACATATAACTATATTTTTTTTTATTTTTTTTTACTTTTTATTTTATATATTAATGATATCCAGAACTCCTCTAAGATTCTCTCCTTCGTTTGCTTTGCAGATGATACAAATTTGTTCTTCTCTCATCAAAATCCTGATGCGCTTATAAACATAATAAATAAAGAACTTGTTTCTGTTCAATCTTGGATTTTTGCGAACAAATTATCCTTAAACATTGATAAAACTCAGTATATGTTATTCAGTAATTCGCTACCTGTGTTACCTCTCTCTGTCAAGATAAACAACATTGATCTGTCACAGGTCAACAATACAAAATTTTTGGGTCTTCATATCGATAGTGATTTATCTTGGAGAACCCATGTTAATTATGTAAGCAGAATTATTGCTAGAAATACCGGGGTTCTTAACAAACTTAGCTATTATTTTCCAAGTAATATTCTACAGAGCATATATTCAACTTTGATATCTCCCTATCTCAACTATGGGATTCTGGCGTGGGGAAATGCTTCTAAAAACCTTATCGATTCGTTATTTCTTGTACAAAAACGAGCTGTTAGAATTGTTAACCACACTAAATATTTATCCCACACGAACGAACTTTTTGTAAGTAATAAAATTTTGAAAATTCCCGAGTTATTTTATTACAACGTCGGCCTGTTTATGTTTCAATTTTCAACTGGCCAATTACCAGACGTATTTTCCCAAATGTTTACAAGAAATTATACAGTTCATGATTATCCAACTCGTCAACGTTACGCATATCACCTTCCACGTACCCGAACAATTTTCGCGAAAAAAACCATTATGTTCGCTGGGCCCAAATATTGGAACGAACTCCCTATGGAACTTGTAAGTTGTACCACTGTAACCTCATTCAAACGAAAACTGAAGCAATATCTTCTTAGCAGCTACATTGTACGGCATGCATAGTGTATAGTTCTTGTTGCTCTTTACTGTTACCCCTTGTCTATCCCACCTTAGTCCGGCGGGATCCTAACCATGAACACTATTTTTGAACAGTCTGCCTATTGCGCTGTTCATGCACCTATTGTTCCACTCGGTTATCGAAACTCTCGCGCGTGACAGCTGTCGGTTACTATGGTCACACGGAATGCTTGGTTTTAGGACCCATGCTGGAATGTTACTCCTGAGCTTTCGGTATTGTTTACATTCACGACAAATCTCATTATCCCACCTTCTACTTATGTATTTATGACATACAGTTACGCCATTTTCTATACTCTGCAACACACCCCTTGAACCTCTGCAGTTGTTGTTCACTGCTGCAACATGTGACCTTTCAGCTTTCTGTTTTTCTGTATTTTTATTTAGTGATATATATTTAATTGGATTTTTTGTTTTGTTTGTTTTAATCGGTTTCCCCAGATATAGTTGGTCTTAAAAAACATCCGTACTTTAAACTTCCCCTAATCTGATTACTCACGGGACCTGCGGCTGTACAAGCTAATGCTTTTACGCAGGCCCCATCATATTTTTTTTCGCATTATGACCACAGTGTAATTCGCATGCATACAGACCTCGTGTTTATACCAAATCAAACTTCTGTACATTCTGATGAAGTCTCATCTGAATTATGTTTTGTATAATTTTCGTATTTATATACTTTATTGTGATATATGTGAGAAATATGAAAATAAATTGAAATGAAAATGAAATGAAATGAAAATATAAATAAATTTACCAACACATTAGACAGTAGTGAGAATAAAAAACTCTACTAAGAGTCATTGCAGTAATAATCATTCAGTATATCAATAAAATACGGTATTGCACTTTTCTTAAACCGATCAGTTTTACAATGCAGTTGAGAATATTTTGTAGTATTTCTTAAATTGATTTTAACATCTCTTTGATCCGGTAACCACAATGAATGATTGGGGTGCTTTTCTAACTGCAGAGCAAAATCTAAACACAATTTCCTTCTCCTTTCTTTTAAAGATAATAAATTGCACACTTGTAAGGCCATATCATATGTAACATAATTACAACCTAATATGATTTTCAATACACGTTTTTGAATCTTTTCTATTACCTCTGTGTGTTTTTTTTGTAAGACTCGAATGAATGAGTGGGGCACAATATTCTAGAATTGGTCAGATATATCCTGTATACACTGTAATAAGATCAACTATTGATAAATTAAAGTGTTTCAATTTGCGTAACATGAACAATCTCCTATTGCATCTTTTCACCATTTCAGAAACATGTGCATCCCATTTGAGATTCTGCTGAAAATACACCCCTAAAATCTTAACAGTGCTTGTTTCTTTCAAAAAAATTTCGTTGATACACAAACTTTGCTGAATTGATTGCTTCATAAAAGAAATTGTCATAAAAACACATTTCTGAGGGTTAAGTTTCATGTTATTCAACAATGACCAACTTGCCAGTGCATTGATTTGTCTTTGTATCTGAGATGGTTGATTTCTATTCCTAGCCTCTACAATAGTCAAATCATCAACATATTTATAAAATGAAAAAGGACAATCTTTACAAGCATCATTTATCATAATCAAAAACAAAACCGGTCCAAGTTTTGTTCCCTGCGGAACCCCTGCATTGCATTCTCTAATATCAGAGATACTGCCATTGTATATTGGAAACAACCAATATTTGGGCATGGGGGCACAACTCTTGGCCAGGCCCAAGTGTGAAGGAGTATCGAGCATAAAGAAGACAATTAGAGTAAATAGTAGTTCCACTCCTATTTGGAATTGAGGTTCCTAAACAGGTCATTGAAAAAATGCCCAAAATTGCCTGACGTAATGACCCAAACTTAATTGGATGACAATAGCAAGTTGCAAGACACAGGGTTGCTTCATGTGGAATGCATGTTATGCCTCACAGTATGTCGCCTTCCAAATGGTCCATGACGTCACTATATGCTCCTGGACCATGAGTCATTCACCGGAACCATACAGCCCACGAGCTTGACACTGACCAACACAGGCCCGCCAGCTGGAATCTAGGTAGCATTGCCCATGAGCTTGACACTTAGGCAAACCAGGCCCATACGAATCCGACACATGGAGGGGGGGGGGGGGGGGAGGGGGAGGTCCACAAGACCTACACTGAATAGATTAAGCTTTCTGATGTAATACATATATTAATCTCGTGGGCTTTGTTTTCCTCGAGTGTCGAGCTCGCGGACCGCACAGCTTGTGGGCCTATTATATTTCATGCCGAGCTCATTGACCTTGTTTATCTAGTGTTTAGGTCACGGGATGTATGACTCGTGGGCTGCGTAACTCATGGGCTGTACGAGTCGGGTTGTTTGACTCGTGACGTACATCGCTGATTAGGTGGGCCTGTTGATTTCTGGTTAGCATCTGTCACCCTTTCATCCAGTTCAAGGGACTTTGCCATATGCCTGTTCACAAACTATTAAGCATCAACCCAAAATATGGTACTCCTCTCCCCACCTTGAATCTTCCATGTTTAAGCGTACAAATTTTGTCCAGTGCAAATTGGATAATGTTGCATAGAATTTCATGCAAGCTATAGTCTGCATAACTTACCCAAACAAATATTATATTTGAGGTCACTGCCATCACTGAAGACACGTAAGCTTCATTTCTGAAATAATTGACCGCTCACATTCCTTAGACCTGTTACTATGAACCAATGCTTTAAAGTGGAATGTGCATACGTATACATACTTTGATTATAACGTCAAGGCGTGATTTGTACATGATTAAACATTTAGGATTAAACCAATGAAGCCAAACATCAATATTTGCAATCCTACACAAATTTTTAGTGATATTCTAAAAGTCTGACCTCACATTGTCCTTAGAGGTCAAAGTTGGATATACTCAGGGTAATGACCAATGTTCTGTGGAATGAGAAGACACTTCTTATACAATGGAGTATATGCTAATAGCATAATGCATGATTGCACACCAGGTAAACAGTTAACCATTGAATATACATCAAATATCAATATTTTGATATTTTGAGGTCATTGACCTGTCACAGTCCTCAGAAAGGCAGAGACGCGTAAATAATTTCCCTTGATCTGAGGAATAGGAAAAAGATTCAGTTGTAACACAAATTAATTTTTAGGACAGCGTTATGTTTATCATCAACCAATTGCACCAAATATCAACATTCTGATAATTTGAGGTCAATAATTGACCTCTGGAGGTCATTAGAGGTCAAAGGTAGAAACCTGTCAAGGATCTATGGAACATGAAGACAATTCCAATGTAACAAAAATGAGTTTTTAGTACATCATTACCATATTCAACATTAATCAATGACGCAAAATGTCATTTTCTATCAAATTTTGAGGTCATTGACCTCTGGAGGTCATCAGAGGTCGAAGGTAGAAACCTGTCAGGGTTCTATGGAACATGAAGACAATTTCGCTGTAACGAAAATGAGTTTTAGTACATCATTACCGTATTTAACATTAATCAATGACGCAAAATATCAATTTTTATCAAATTTTGAGGTCATTGACCTTTGGAGGTCATCAGAGGTCAATTCAGACTTACCTCCCGATCTTAAAATGAATCTCGTAACATGTACTAACACTGGTGAAAGTTTCATGCTTTAGTCAAATTTTGCACAATTTTTCGGCTTATCTGCTCTACTATTCTGACTCTACGTTCATAAAACACGAAGCTGTCCCTTCATATCCTACCCGGCAATCCAGTAAATGTCAATGCCTTTCACCAAAACTATTTTCGCTAAATCTGTATTTTCTTTTACTGTTCCGAAATTTCGGATTTCTCTTGATAGTATAGTATAAAAGAAGTTTTAAAGGGTATGTACAGTTCTGGTCGAGGTGAGAATTTTGCTTTTAACGTTTTGCGAGATATTCAGAAAGCACTCTATGAGATGTCAAAGATCATGCAATTCTCAGGGGTATCAAAAGTTTATTTGATGAAAATCGGTTTTGAAATGGCTGAGATATCCAAAAACAAGGTGAAACAAAGAGATCCTAATAAAGGTGGGGCATGTCGCCTTTTATTATTATCACTTTTTTTGGATATCAGCCATTTGAACACCAATTTTCATCAAATAAACGTTGAATCCTTTTAAAAATTACATGCTCTTTCATATTTCATGAGATGTTTCTCACTATCTCACCGAAGAATGTTCAAAACATGAATCCCCACCTCAACCAGTACTGTACAGTCCCTTTAAGTTTGAATGCCTTTACCATTGAATTAAAGACATTTTGAAGAAATGTTACACTTCAGAATGAGTTATACTTTTTGCAATATTTTTTTAGCCACAATGGTTTACAACAACTCCATGTAACACTTCTTTATTTTGAGGAGCTTATATCTCATGCCTCACGTGCCCTGGTTTTGACCCATCATCTTCCTCTTCCCTCTCGCTTTTCTCTGTCCACCGTGAAGGTAGTCTATTCCTGTCATTCATTACTCACCTTTCCTCTTTCTCTCATTACAAGGGATTTATCTCGTGTGTGTTCATGTGCAATGCACTCCCGTTAAAACTAAATGCTCAGGACCGGCAGTTTTTTGTTTTTGTTTTGTTTTGTTTTTTTCGTTTTAACGAAATTTCATTATAACCGAACAAATATAATATGCAATGTATAAGGAAAAGAAGGAAACCACGCATAAAAAATTTTGTTTGTTGAATCCTCATACGCTGGAAAGCTATGTGAGATGGGAGAATACCTTTTTAATTTCGTTTAAATATTACATTTTAAAAAGAGCATAAAGTTGTTTGTGTTGTCACACATGTGGAGAAAATGACGGTGTAGGATTTGGTTACAGTTCGCTATTCCAAAAGTTCTTTTCTTACTATGAAAGTACGTTACTCCGAAGGCTCCTTATTCCGAAGTTTTGCCATTCCCGGGATTCCGATGGTTTGTTTATCTGAAGGTTCGCATTTCTGAAGAATCATTATTCCGAAAGTTCATGATTTAGATCAAAATGATATATTGTTCATTTTCCGAAGGTTCGTTGATCTGAAAATGAAATGAGGTTCGTCATTTTGAAGGTTTATAAATCAAAAAGTGAGAAAGGTTCACTATTCAGAAAGTCCTTTGTTCCGAAGGCTTTTTCATCCGAAAATGAAATAAGGTTCGTTATTCCGAAGAAATTTTGTTAATGAAAAAAAAAATGAGAAAGGTTAGTTATTTCGAAGATTTATTTATCTTAAGACGATTATAAGGATTGCAGTTCTTAAGTTTTGTTAGTGTACTCTCCTTTTTTCACCATGCATTAACGATATTTTTGTAATGTTCCGATTAACGAACGTTTTGAATTCCTATCATGTTCGGACTAACGAACCGTATAAGAATGAGAATAACGACCATATTTTATTATCGGATTAACGAACCTTTGTTATGGAATAACGCCAAAATGTGCTTAATATTTCATTTCCGAACTATTACGGACATTTAGTTGTATCAGAATCTGTGTTTTGTATTAAAGGACTTCGGAACAATGAAACTAACCTTATCTGAATTCAGATAATTGTATTACAATAATGCAAGTTCCCCTCGGAAACTGTGCGTGATACACGGAGTGAACATTCAATGATGCGTTCGCTCATGCAGAGACGCTTTAAAAATGCTTGTTCCGCTACGCATTTTCGAATTTTAAAACGGAGCACATTTCCTTTATTTTTCTTTGTCAGTGGTGCTCAGAAAATACTTCGTGATAACGAAAATTTTGTTATAACCGTCTTCGTTATAAGCGAATTGTGTACCATAGACTTTAATGGCGATAATTTGGGGACCAGAAGTTTTACTTCGTTATAACGAAATTTCGTTATAACCGTGTTCGTTGTAATGGGAGTGCACTGTATCTTTATTTGTGTTCTTCGTCTCTGTCTTAATTTTCTCTCTTTGCATTGTTTCATCAATTTTGTAACTATTTTACTGTTATACCGTTAACGCTCATTTCAGAATTGCCCTACTGCATCATTGGGCATTAACAACTAGTATATCAAGAATGTGGGAAGAGATTGTCACCTCCTTGGTATGATCACCGCAGAGCATTACCTCCCTTGACAATTACTCCTTATCAAAATTAGGCTCCAAACAGTCACCCCTCTTACAATAACTCTCCCCCAGAAAATTACGTTTCTTATTGTTATTTTCGAACAACGTTTGCTATTTGAATTGAAAAAAAAAAAAAAAAAAAAACATTTTTTCACTACATATCGTCTGGTTTTGGTCGAGACCTAACTTCAGGTTTTAAATATCTTTTGGGTGAGAAAATTAGAAATCCCTTACGAAATATTAAAGAGCATGTTATTCCAAGAAGGATTCAAGTTTTTGTGAAAAAAAAATACTCTTGAAATGGCCGGGATAAAACAGAGCAGCCATATAATGTAAAAAGGATTCTGTCAACTACAACTCTCTATAGATCTATTAAAAAAGAGGGTGCAGGACAAAAGACTTCGTTAACAACTAGGGGTGTTTTGTAAAAAAAAAAAAAAGAAATACCGTTAAACTCGTAATATTTTACTCTTTCTAATCAGACTAACTTATATATGAACTGGATTTCCCCTTAAAGTGTCGAGAACATTTAACTTGAAAACTAGCACAATTCTACTTGTATGTAAAACAAGCTGTAATCTTACTCTTATGACAGATTAGGGCACCGTTTGATAAAAGTTGCCAGTTATGACATCTTGTTAGTCTCTAATAATTTCAATAAAACCATGGGTTCTGCTTGATTGATAAGCTCGAGTCACCGACTTGTTACCATGGACCTGCTTTGATCGACCTACAACGATTGGTAATTGTGTGGAACTGACAGCTTGTCAGGACTGACTTCATAAAACCGTGCCCGGATCCTATCAGAAATTATGGCTTTATGTCGAAGGGTCCCTCGCTAATGTTAAGGAAATATGAATTGCAGTGAAATCAACTCTCCTTTTCTTATGTTTATCTTCTAATGTGTTATAACGGTAGAAAATGACAAGCCAAAAGAATAAATGATGACAGTGTAAGAGAAAGGTGCATCTTCTGATATGGTGTTATGAACTTATGGAAAAATTACAAAGGGTGGTACTTCTTTCGGGGGGCGGGGAGGGAGGGTTGTCCAGTAGGTATCAGGAGAGGGCGGGGGTGGGGGTCGGGGTATGGTTATGGGGGGGGGGATAGTAATCCGGGTGGTAGTTCTCCGGGGGGTAGTTCTCCGGGGGGTAGTTATCCGGGTGGTAGTTATCCTGGGGGTAGATATCCGGGGGGTAGTTACCCAGGGGGTAGTTCTCCGGGGGTAGTTATCCAGGGGGTAGTTATCCGGGTGGTAGTTATCTGGGGGGTAGCTATCCGGGGGGTAGTCATCCAGGGGGTAGTTACCCAGGGGGTAGTTATCCGGGGGATAGATGACCTAAGGGTAATTGCCCTTGGGGGTAGTTGCCCTAGGAGGGTAGATGACCGGGGGGTTGTTGCCCTAAGGGGGAATAGACCTGGGGGTAATTATCCGGATGGTAATTATCAGGAGGGTAGTTGCCCAGGGGGTAAGTGCCCGGATACGCTACTATACATCAAGAGATGATACATACATGAAACACAAAAATTTGTATACGTTCTGATATAATGCAACTGCTGGTTTGTTAGTTAGTTAGTTTGTTTGTTTGTCTGTTTTGAATTACCATGGTCTTTGTTGGGGGAAAGATGAAGAAAAGTAGTAGACGGTGTATCACTCTCAAATCCGGATGATTGCGATAAGTGTGTATCCCTGCCCTTTCTATACAGGTAAACGATTTAAGCTTGGTATGCTATTATAAAAGCCTGCATGTGTCACGCAGAAGAACTGATTCCGCGATCACTTTTAACCTTTCATAAAATTCACGTTTTAAGATAGTAACGACAGCTTGTAGGAGATAGAGTAAGTTAGCGTCCCTGACTGTGGTTCTGAAGACAAAAGGGGACTGAAAAATTCTTTTGCAAATTAGCAGACATAATGCCGATCCTCCAACACTGTTACTCCATTCCGTCACTGATTCTGCTATCAATGGCGACGAAAGAATACTGGTTGCGTGATTATCCACCCCTTGATAGCAGGAAGTTTACCTTTCATTGTTTAAGGCTTCGTTGATGCGGGGTTTATTCGGATACAAGGCGTGAACAGTGTCGTCCGAGTTCTTTCATTCGAAATTCCTCAGAATACGCAATTCAATGGGCAATTAGCGCTGCTACTTCGCAAAGCTGTTAGCCAAATTCTTTGCAGACTTGACCTCTCACATGTCAGCTACACGCAATACACGACAAACAGCTATCATTACACACATTCTGATCAAAAAAACAAAACAAAATGAAAAAACACACTTTTGAGTAGCGACACAGCTTTCTGTCCCTTTCTCAATTAGGTCCTACTTCTAAAAAATACACAGATGACAAGAGTCAGAATATCCTCAAAAGGGAACACGACCTATTTGGGCATTAATAATGTTTGTCTTCCGATTTCTCTCCATGCCGTCACGGCCCAAACCATCATAAGAAATAGGGCAATAAGTTTTATTAACCAGGGAAATAATAGTACGCATTACATACATTTGGCGAATTATCACACGAATTGTCGACTTTATAAAAACGATAATACATTTCGTCGGCGTTTTCACGAACCGACGCTATTTCGATTTTGGTCAAAATTTTCAAAATCGAGATATTGGTACCAAATGAAAGTGCTTTCAAAACTCTACCAAATCCCAATATTTTAGATCACAAAATTAATTATTCTTAATTTTATCAAAGAAAGAAAAAAACGACGGTACTCGAAATATCGAGAAATTGAGAAAAAGGGGTTTCACGAACCGACGCAGCAAAGATACGCCGGTTCGTGAAACCCGAATTGCTAGGGTGAAGAGCAATGCGGGTTTTACGAACCGTCGCAGTTGCATTATTTTGAGCTTTGTTCAACTTACTGGCCTAGAATTAGGTTTTGGCCCTAATCCAGATCTCAGAGTGAGAACCAAACCATCTGAAAGATGAATGACGACCTAAGCCAGCCCACTTTCCACGAGTGAAGTGAATGGTAAGCTATAATCCTATTAAAATCATGCTCAAAATAACAGTTTCAGTTGGACTACCATAACCATTAATTGCGGTAGAGTGTAGTCCCATGTATTCAATCGCGTGATGCTTATGAAGCCTAGTCTGTAAACGCCATCCAATTTCAAATTAGATCCCAAATCATGTTATTTATAGTTTCTTTTCAACTTATGTCGTTACTTCTGAGACTACTGAGTACTGTAGACGTAGTCGTAACGTCTGTGTGCAAGACATGCAAGATGTCAAAGTCTCGAAGACACTCATGGCTATGCCTTGACTTGAGTTGAAAATGAAATCATGAGATTGACAAAGTAGGCCTACTAAACTAAAAAAACAAGTAAAAAGTCTAAAAGTAAAACTCAAAGGAAGAGTAAAGAATAAAGTTAGACATGTTAGACTTTAACTTTCAAGTTTAACTAGGTCTATTAAGTCTAAGTTAAGACTTTACTTGTAATGCCAGTTACTAAGATCAGCTGAAGTCTAAGACCAAGTCAAATTAACACAGAGTCTATAGTCTAGCTCTAGATCTACATCTAGACTAGTGGTAATAGTAGGTAGAGTCCACCCATTTTTCCCCCAATTTTTACTGGTCCATTCCTGAAAAAGTTACTGGTCAGTGTCCAACAGTAATTTTTCCTGGTCAGGGACCGTCGGACCAGTGCCAGTGTGCAGCGTTGGTGTAGATGTCATCTATGACAGTATGTGGTCTAGTGATACTACATAAACACTACGAGTAGTACTCTACAGGTTAGGTGGCTTTCCTGTACAGTGCAGTGTTATAGTATACTTGTGAATTCAGCCCTAGTACCGTACTGTGTGTAGATATGTGACATTATGTCTAACGTTAGTTCGAGTGGAGTACCTTTGAAGCACAGAGGTGGGGCTTTTTTCCCCTAAAACTTGTGAATGCGGCCCAACCAAATGGCGTTTACATATTCACGCGTGATTGATAGTGATACAGTAGCGCTGTCGATTTCCACAGCATCCATACATAATCTTTTGTCCTTTCTTCTTTCCTTTTTTCCCTTTGTTCTTTCACCCTTTTTATTCTTGGAATCGAAGGACTTCTAAGAAATGTCCCTCGACTGATTTAACCAGGACTCTTGAGTCCTGGTAAACCTAACCTAACCGAGTAACCGTTAACATTTGTTAGGCCTAACATAACAGTAACACTGACTTAGCCCTGTATTGACTTTGTCTTTGGCCGACTTACTGAGATGGCGAGTCTAACTCTTTAACGTTAGTCTAAACGTTGTCGTTAGATCTGTCAGTAGTGTCAGTGTCACCGGTTATTGTATATGGTGACATCTCTAACGTACGTTAACAAGTTGATGTTAGTTATCTATGTCAACTTACTGAGTTAGTAATAGTGGTACTGTCATCCTGTTGGATATCGCCGCAATATCATCCGTGACGTGTTAATTTCGTGTCACAAAGACAAAAGTTGCCAAGATCTAATAGTATTAGACAGGGCCGGCGCAGCCGTGGGGGCCGTGGGGGCTCGGGCCCCCACACTTTTTGTGCACCATACAAAGGAATACATAAGGTGTCATCACTTTGTTAGCTCATGAAACCCGGAAGTGGGCCCCCACACTTTTGAAAACACTGCGCCGTTCCTGTTAGATGTCTAGATCTAGATGTGGTCTAGATCTATAATATAAATTTTGTGAACCACTGGTAACTTAAAAGTGAAAGGTCTAGACTTCACTTAGTCTATAATTAGACCAGACATTCATGAGGCAAAGGCCTATTTAGTAGATCTATTCTTATTCTATTTTAACGTCAATTCCTACTAACTCGCCACGTGTTATTCCTAAGGCCAAGGACTTCCGGGTTAGTGATTTTTTTTTTTCATAAATACCAAACAGCAGACGTGTTTCATTTGCATTCTTGTGCAGACTTCATGAAAATATGTGCAGTATCAAAGAAATATGATGCACATGACAATGCCAGTGTTTTATAGGTGAATGGTTAATACCTTTAAAAGCTGAATGATAATGTAGAGTCTAGGTCTAATTAAGATGTTACAGTTTCTGATAAGAAACAGGTTTGATTGTCATAGACTGTTTCCCAAATGCAGGTACATGTAGTAATATTCAGCTATTTCAATGCAATGCCTTGTTTACAAATACATGTAGATTTATATTCATGTGAATGATAATTCAATTTCTATATGAGACATACCAAGTGCTAAACATAATATCTTGCATCAGTAAAATGTGTAAATGAAGAGACAATTTGAATATGCATCAAATACGAACAGCAGCATTTTTTGACATTCTTTGATCCTGCATAGGCCTACCATTTTGTTTTATGTTTAATATAAATAAAGCAAAATAATTTCATCTTCAGTTTTGTTGGCTGATTTTTTTTTTCTTAAAATTAAAGTTGTATCTTGTGCCATGATGTTTGATTTTAATCAAAAGTTCTTAATTTCTTTCTTTTCTTTCAGATGACTGGTGCCATGTGGTAGCGAAGAACTGGACTGTCTCAGAAAAGAAAAGGAAAAGTACAGGGTCGTGTACATCACCAACGGATGTGAATACAATGGTAATGTAGAGTCTAGGTCTAATTAAGATGTTAAAGTCTCTGATAATAAACAAGTTTGATTG
Organism: Diadema antillarum; assembly: GCF_040938485.1. Lineage (NCBI taxonomy): Eukaryota > Metazoa > Echinodermata > Echinoidea > Diadematoida > Diadematidae > Diadema > Diadema antillarum. Next base: position 1,259,724 of record NW_027271017.1, on the reverse strand, counting down.
TCGTAGACTCTTTCCCAAATGCAATTAGTAATATTCAGCTTTTTCAAAGCAATGCCTTGTTTACAAGGACATGCAGATTTATTCATGTGAATAATAATTTAAATTCTACATGAGACTTACTAAGTGCTAGACATAAGATCTTGCATCATTAAAATATGTAAAAGGCGAGACAATTTGAATATGCATCAAAAACAGCAGTATTTTTTTGACATTCTTTGATCCTGTATACCGTTTTGTTTTATGTTTAATATAAATAGAGCAAAATAATTTCAACTACAGTTTAGTTGGCTGATTTCTTTTTCTCAAAATGAAAGTTGTATCTTGTATCATGATGTTTGATTTTAATCGAAAGTTCTTAATTTCTGTCTTTTCTTTCAGATGACTGATGCCATGCAGTAGCGAAGAGCTGGACTGTTTCAGAGAAGAAGAAAAAAGTACAGCATCGTGCTGATCATCAAGGAATGTGAATACAATGGCTTAGGAAAGAAGACAATCTACAGATAGGATAGAAGGGAGAAATTGGGATGAAGGGCGACAACATAAGGACGGTATATCTACAGTGAAATGTGATTGTAAAGTGGAAACATGAAAGGAGATCCTAAGATTGAAGGTGAAAACAATGCATTCCATTCTGTGATGTCGTAATTACAATTTTGCTACACTTTAATAACACTACAGATAGACATTTATATCAAGGAAAGCTTCATGTGGATATGGAATGTTAGATTTTTTTAAGTGTTCATTGGTATGTATTTCATGATAATAAATCTTGAAGGTTTTGTGTGGTAATCATAACCTTGTGATAAATCTTGATAGATTTCTAAGTGCACATTGGCAATATTTAGATGATGCTGTAATCAGATTAAGTTCTATTCTCCTTTATTCTTTTATTTATTATTTTGTTGTCTTCAACCCACTTTGAATGTGTCACGTATGATTCTTATAAACATGGGAACATGCACTCCATGTAAATGATAGGACTTATAACAAATTGACATAATTATTCAACCATCACTAGACAGTTCTGTTTAAATATAAGATGTTCTTTATCTAACTAAAATTGTAAATTATGATACGTGTATGTTCCCATGCAAACTCACAACAAAATACAGAAATTTGATTTCTTTTAATAATAATTCATTATGTCTCTAAATTTACAATTAAAGAAAGTGATTGCAATAAGGATGTCAAACATCGTATATTAAAATAATAGATTATTCATTTGTCTCCATCCGTAGTAACGCACGCAACTGCAGTGTGCAGTTTGTAGGCTGCTGTGAAAAAAAAAAAAAAATCACAGGCAGCCCAAGCAGGATTCGAACCCACGACCTCTGGATTACTAGACCAGCGTCATAACCACTAGACCACCGGAGTGCCCTGGCGCTACCTTTACACATGAATAATTAAGTATAGAAGGGCTTGGGGGCGCTTCGAAGTTTATTGCTCTTATTAAATATGTACATGTCATTTGCAACTCAACTAAAGATGATTAAACACACTGAAATTCTTACTTTAAATGATATTCATAATCTGTTTTTTTTTCTTTAATAGCTTGGGATGTACACTTTATACACTGTATCGGTCTACATTTCGCCTATAATATGGAATTCTTTACTTCGAGACGTTTGTTTTTAACAAACAAAAAATTAAGAGTCCTTTTAAAGGTACTGTAAAACAGTGGTGTTTGTTTGTTTGTTTGTTTTTTGGTGGGGGGGGGGGGAGGGGAGTCAAATTAGCCTTGGCCCCTCTCCGCCGTCTTTTTTTTTTCCTTTAGCTGCATTTTTTTTAGTCATCACATGAAAATTCGTCTGCATCCACCCCGTAGTTTTGCTGATGACCTTTCTTTTTAATTATTTTAGCCACACACAATTTTGGCTGAATTTTCCCACCCCTCTTGTGAATTTGCTAGTACATGTACTAAAACACATTCTCAGAATGTGTTTATAGTACTGGTGGATTAAGGATTCACAGGGAGGGGGGGGGGTCGGCCAAAATTTCTCTTTTCTCATATGTAACAAGCCTTCGGGGCGAAAGGCTGATATTATGGGCTTTCTACACACATTTTTAGATGCTAATTAAGGTTAACATGAGCATGATCATTTATGTTGTGATTAATTTATTTCCTTATATATATATGACTTCTATTAGAGACTTAATTGGCTTGGCACTCCTTACATCGACCTATTTTAGACACCCATTTCCCTCTCTCGTGCTTTTTCTCTACTGTCCTGTGAATAGTGTAACTACATGTACATGCAGTACCTCTTCTCTTTTGTATGATACACATCAAGTTTTTATCTGAGCATATGGGTGTTGCAGCACTCTCAAGCTTCATGCATATGCAGCAACATCTTTGTGTGGTCATATACATACATGTAGTTATGCTTGATATATTAATTTGAGAATGTTATTCTTTCTCTTGTATATGTTCCGTCCGCACTCTATAGATGTAAATGTACGATGTAAGATTTGGTGTGCATGTTCGAACTGTGTTCCTCTTTTTGTGAACACACAAGAACTGATATAATAATGAACTTGAATTACACATATTCTTGAATCTTGATTCCATCTCCATTTGCCATTAGATATGTATTGATTTATGGAGCTCTTCCACAATTGTTATCCTTCCCATTGTCATTACTCATCTCTGAATAATTCAAATTTGATATTTTATTGAGGACCTATGTTTTTTCGATTACATAATGTTCCTCTTCAATATATTGCTGCAAAAGGCATAATAAAACATGACCATTATTATATATTTAAAATGAAGCTTGAAATTCTGATAGTGTTGATATTCATGTATTTTTAGGAGTTATCAGTTTCGAAGAGTGCATGCAGGATGAGTTTATGTTTTTATATGATCAGGTGCAGCTATCATAGAATCTGTTGAGCAGGAAAGAGAAAGATGGAAAATGAGGAATTATGAGTGAATTCGCATGCGAGCCAAATGACAATAATGACACTGATAAAAATTGTGACAAAGTAAATGTCACAAATATGTGGAATGATAAGAAATAAAGAAATTAATATATTATTTCAGAGAAAGAAATAACAGAGTGCATGCATGAGTATGAAAGATGAGTAAATACAAGTAATTATTACTGACTGGCACGTCTTTTTCCCAAGATTTAGCGGTATCCTTCATCTTAGAACAAACATTCATAATTATTATGAAAGAAGTGAACTGAATTTGAATTAAAAATAATGTGAAAAAATGAAAAAGTAAGTTAATTAAGTAAAAAAAAAAAAAACAGTAAAAAGTAAAAAAAATATGAAACACAGTATACCGAATACATGTATTACCAAATGATAGATGTCCAAATGCAAAAGTGTTAAATAATAATATATCCACAAAAAAAGGGGGGGGGGCAAAGAAATCTTTGGAACGATCAACCACAGCTATAATAACAATACATGCGTGTACTAAATGAAGATGAAAACAATGACAACAGGCTCTTTTTAGAACAATTAAGAGAAACTGGCTTGTATTATCATCTTAATTATCACTAAATGTATTGTAATCATCACAACAATCATTACATGACAATTAATTTCAATTAATAAGGTTATTGTTGATAAGCAGGTATAGCCCTAATAGTATTTGTATGTAAACACATACGAAAATGAAATAGCGACGGTTCGTAAATACACGCGTATTGCACGTTACCTATTGTACAGGCCCTACAGCGCGGGTCTCACGAACCGGCGTAATACAACTTACGTCGGTTCGTGAGACCCGCGCTTAAGTACATAACCTATGGTGCGCGCAAGAAACGATGGATTTACGAACCGACGCAGTGAGTTTGAAGACAGAAATATCGTAAATTTTTTGAATTCACACTAAAATTACACTATGGATAGGAAGAACAACTTCCACTCTCATCACCCTGTCAAAATTTTCACACACAAGACAGGAAAAGTCATTGAAAACGTTGTCTAAAACTTGTGAGATCTTTAAACGCGATTTTCTCAGAACTGCATTTTCGCTCAAAAACGAAATAGCGTCGGTTCGTGAAAACGCCGACGATTTAATTGACAACTTAGGCCCTACTATATCTCCAGAGATGAACTTTAAACAGCAAGTCACATACCAGGGAAAGAAAGTTATGATTATTTGAATGAATTCATTAATGAGGCCAATTAAAAACCGTTGTAAAAGTACACACTCGCATAAAGAGGTTTCAAGTTCGATATATGATCATTGTATTGGCTCATAGATAAAGTATCATAAATTTTGCGTGATCGTTCGATGGAATTATTTTTTTTTCAGCGCGATTTGTGCGTCACATCAATCACCACTTCATGAAATGGAGGGCATGTATAAAACGAAACTCACTGGTCATGCAATCGATAGCCTTGGTCAGCTCACTATTATTGCGTAATATTCTAAAGCCCTCGCCGCTTGGCCGCCGACGCCGCCGCGCGCATCATGCTTTGTTTTGTCTTCAATGGGGTCAAGAGCAATGCCTCATTAGCATACACCCTAGCAACGGAGGCGGAGTCTCGATCGGGCAAGAACAATAGGTGCGAAACGCAACGCAAAGGCGAGCGTTCGAAAAAAATGTAACCGAAAAAATTGTCTCAGAAAAACTGTGATTTGGGACACTTGTACTCATTCTTACATGCAGAAATTTTCTGTACAAACAGATAAAACATCAAGGAATCAAAATCCGTAATAAAAAAATTTCGACCAGAGCAGTGCTTCCCCTTCATTTTCGGCTCATTACGGGAAAACTCCCCGTGCGACTTATGACTCATTTCGTCGGAGCGCCACACATGTGATGCGCTCCGTCGGAATGAGTCAAAAGTCGCAAAAAATGAAATCGTAGTTATGCCTATATGTGAATTCTACAGACTCTAAGCTTTACACTGATATGTAATACAACTCATTTCGACATCCCTATAGATCATTAAAACGAATATCAACTATGTTCATGACGTCAGTCCATTTTCTAAATAACAGAGAAAATCGTTCTCAAAGTTCAGGCTATGTTCAAGCTCACAACCTGTTTCTTTCACGGGACGAAACAATACAACAGTCCCGCTTAGCGACGGCGTTTACGCTCCATCGCACGTACTACCGTATAAGGCGATAGCTTGGGTATGTAAGATAATTAACCAATCGCAGGACAGGTCTATCATTAACAAATCTGACCAATACGGCAGCCCGAATGTAAACTTCGGCGCGTTTGTGTCCGTGCCGTTGCCGCCGCATGAATGAGTCGGTACGCGTTGCGTGTCGGCTGCGTTGTGGTTTGCCGCAAGTTTTTAACTCACAAACAATAGGAAACAGTAGAAAGAAAAAAAGGCACGCAATGCGTCTTACGAGAAGCGTCTTTTAGCGAGGGCGTTGATCGCTTCCATTCTCCTCCCATGTTGTTGTCAATGGAAACTAAAGAGGATGCATTTAGCAACTACCAATACCTAAATATAGAGCCTGAGAACCTATTGTAAGCGGGCACGCAATGCGTCTTACGAAAAGCGTCTTTTAGCGAGGGCGTTCATCGCTTCCATTCTCCTCCCATGTTGTTGTCAATGGAAACTAAAGAGGATGCGTTTAGCAAGTACCAATACCTAAATAGAACCTGAGAACCTATTGTAGGCGGGGTTCAAAAGACAGCATCGGTAGAAAAAGTCAATGACGTTAATTAACGATAGTCGTCTTTTGAGATCGTGTTCTTTGCGTGTACTAAAAACCCTCAAATTACGCACATGGTCGTAATGTTGCAGAGCATCAAAGACTGCTTTCGCGTCTGTTCTGCTGCAGCTGTATACAGCCGTAACATTCTGAATTCCCGCCATATTAGGCACATTTCCTTTATAGGCGTTGCGTGCACAGTAATCATCGCTTATCACGCTTGCCAATGCTGCACATATTATACGTATATCAGAAGCAAAGGTTGATGTAGGCTTGACAGCGTCACGTTGGGTTTACAATGATTGTATCATAAATATACTTCTTATTCTCAGTCACTTCTGCAATACCATAGCATATAAAAAAAAACATTAACTTGTAGCTTAAGCTGATTTTTTTTTTTACATCACTTTTGCAGTTGGAGTTTGGAGTATAGATAATAATACTGACAAATATTCGGAATTAATACTTAGGCCTTCTTCACTTCGTTTTATATTCACAAACCTTATTAGAAAAAAATGATTGCTTGATTACTTTCGGGTAAAGGAACCACCGGAAAGGAACCGCATTTAATTTTCTTGTTAACGAACCTAAGCTAATAGCGAACCATGTTTCCTTGTGTGATTAACGAACCTTCAGAATAATCCATTGTATTAACCCCCCCCCCCTCCCCCAAGGATAAAAAAACACATTTCAATGTCATGCGTTGTCAATAGTGATAAAAGGCCCGTTTTTATTTCGTAGTGTGTCTCAGTACTCCTGTGCTTACTTTTAAGGATGTGCCTCTCTTATATATTGATTGCGATTGATGTTCAACTATTTCTTTCAGGCTTGAACAGGAAGAAGCTAAAATTCAGGCAAGGAGACGAGTTTTCTTCCATGAGATACAATCATTAAGACATACATCTATTCCCGAAAGTTGTGTGATTGCTTATGTGCTGAAGAATTGTGTCCATTACATGAATCAGGCACTATACAAAACAGTTGAAATCTACTGAAAGTCGAACTTCGTTTTTTTTTTCATTTCCATTTAAAGCGGGGATAGACTAGAATTTAGTTTGTCTATACTGGCAGGAGACATTACATTTTTCCAGTACATGCTCCGCATTTGAACAGTCGCCATATTTTCGTGGTCAGAATCAGATAATGGACAAATGATATATTATGAAAATGAAAATACACAACAACGAACACGCCATATGTACAAACATTATGAACTTCAATGAATTAAACTTACTTGTGATATTCTGCATAAAAAACAAGCACGCCGATCAAATAATTCAATAGAATTAATAGAACACACAGCGATGTCATGCATGGCAGATCAAATTAAGTTCAGTTGGTGAGAAGCTAAATGAAGTTAAAAAGTTGACTTCTTTTCGTTTCTCTTTCAATTCATGAAGACAGAATTACAGTTGACTTCTTTTCGTTCCTCTTTCAATTCATGAAGACAGAATTACATTGTATATCTAATGATCTAGCGATCCACGTCCGACAAGCTTTGCTTTTTAGTGGATCACTATTTTCCATGATCGAATTTATTTTCCGCTCGCCCACGTAGTATTTGTACAGTGTTCCTCTTTATTATTGTACATATATGTTGTTCTATAATTTGTCTCGTATATTACATGAATCTTTTGCAAGCGTTTGAACAATATCAGTTAATGACATGTATACATTGTACTATGTTTTTGATTTTCGTTGATTGGAAATAAACTATGATTGAATTGAATTGAATTGAATTGAATTGAATTGAAGAGGATTGTCTCTGTTGCGAACGATCGCCATATATAGCACTGTTAGTCTTCTGCGCAAATCCGAATCCCTAAATACTTTAATTTTTGCTTGATAATGTAATAACCCTGCTTATAACTTTATAAAGGACTCGCAAATTCAAAGTTTCAAAACGTATACTAAAGCATTATATTGTACACAGTGTATTTTTATTTAAAAAAAACAAAAACATTTTGAATGCGTTGTGTGTTAGCATGTTAATAGCATCAATCTGCCTTTTATTTTCCGTACGTAAAGCGCACAGAAACGTAACGAAACGTTACCAAATACAGTGAAATGCATTGTACGGCGTGGCACTATCATTAGAAGTAAATCCCATTCCTTTTTATTTTATTTGCTTGAAGCAGTCGTCAAACCATTTTCGCAGCGACATCACTTAGGAATTAGAATGTATGAAGATAATCGTTACTCATTTATTCTGCGCTACTGACATAGCATTTACATTTTCCAACTTTTATTGACATGCAGTATTATGTTACTGTATGGTTACGATTACGAATGTTGGTTATGAATTCAAAAGACTGGTTTATTAATTGAACTATAAAGGTAATAGCTGTTTTGAAAGTAGTTCGATGCAAGTTCAAAACGCAATCGAAGTCATCGTCATAGGGGGAACTGATAGCTCTAGAAAACTTGTTTAGGCTAGTAAAGATTGCCGTACGCAATCTTTGTAGAAAGTTTTGACCTAGGCCATCTTTCGAGTATTTTGAGAAATTATATAAAGAATTATTTGTTTTGATTATGTCAAGAATTAGTCTGAACTATGAGAATAAAAAGGCACGGTTACCCAAACAATGTCGTGGTTCGATTAGACATGATGGGTAAAGTGAATTCATGACTTGACTAATCCTTACTGAATTGATGATCACTTCTGTAAACCATCAGTTATGTCTTGTATGTCATGATACCTCTGTAATCGTAGTCAAAATTCTTTTGAGGCGATCACGTTTGATAATCAAAGTAAGAGATTACAATCGGCCGTGCGGATGTATATGATTGCCATATTTGGGTCTAGGAACAGTACCCCCTGAAAAACCACCCTCCGGATAACTACCACCCGGATAATTACCCCCCAGGACAATTCCCCCCTAGGGCAACTACCCCCCGGACAACTACCCTCCAAGGGCAATTACCCTCCAGGGTAATTACCCCCTGGGACAACTACCCCCAGGACTATACCCTCCTAGGGCAATCACCCCCAGGGCAATTCCCCCTTAGGAAATCTACCCCCTGGATAACTACCCCTCGGATAACTACCCCTGGATAACTACCCCCGCGGATAACTACCCCCTGGATAATTACCCCCCGGAAAACTACCCCCTGGATAGCTACCCCCTGGAAAACTACCCCCTGGGTAACTACCCCCAGGAGAACTACCCCCTGGGTAACTACCCCCAGGATAACTACCCCCCCCCCCCCGATAACTACCCCTCGGATAACTACCCCCGGATAATTACCCCCGGATTATTACCCCCCGGATAATTACCCACCCCCCCCCCCCGGATAATTACCCCCCGGATAATTACCCTCCGGATAGCTACCCCCCCCCCCCGATAATTACCACCAGGATAATTATCCCCAGATTAATTACCCCCTCCTCCGATAACTAGACCCCAGATAACTTCCACCCGATAACTACCCCCTCCGATAACTCCCCATGGATGATTACCCCGGATAAGTAGGCCTACAACTTCCCCTCCCCTATAACTATCAAGAGGAAAATTACCCCCAGGACAGTGCACCACGTCAATTACTCCCTGGGTAACTACCTCCCGGGTCACTGCCCCCACCCCCACCCCGACTCTTACTTTTAATAAAAAGGATATCATTACTACAGAAAACGAAGTTCTTTGTATTATTTGCCAGGAATCACGGAGATGCCATACTGAGACATCATCTGATGAAAACAACATCTTAAGGATTTACGATTTGTATCGTTTGCATTTAGGACGATTTATGTACAAGCTTAATTTCTCCCTCTGTATTCTAGTAGAGCGGTTAAGCCCTCAAAATCACGAGAATTGTGCAAAATTTGACTAAAGTATGAAACTTTCACCAGTGTTAGTACATACCATAAGATTCATTTTAAGATCGGGAGGTAAGTCTGATTTGACCTCTGATGACCTCCAGAGGTCAATGAACTTTAAATATCAGAATATTGATGTTTGGAGGCATTTGTGAATGACAGGCTTAGATCTTGGTTACGCTGCACTAAATATGCATTTGTACTACAAATCTTCTGATTCCACAGGGCATTGACAGGTTTCTACCTTTGACCTCTGATGACCTTTAGAGGTCAATGACCTTAAAATACCATAATATTGATCTGTGATGTTATTAGTTAATGATAAACATGGTTAAGATGTGCAAAACAAGCATATCTGTTTTGCAATGAAACTGTCTTCATATTCCAAAGAGCAAAGACAGGTTTCTAACTCTGACCTCTGGTGACCTTTTAGAGGTCAATGACCTCAAAATATCATAATATTAGATATGTAGTGTCATTAGTTAATGATAAACACGGTTAAGATGTACAAAACAAGCATATACCTGTTTTACAAGAAATTGTCTTCATATTCCAAAAAGCACAGATAAGGCTCTACCTCTGACCTCTGGTGACCTTTAGAGGATGTACAAAACAAACACAATTGTAGCCCAGATGGCTACTAGCACGTGTTTATAATAAAGAATAAAATATAATAGAATAGAATAGAATAGGATAGAGAGTAAAGGAAAACAACACTGCAGTCCTTTTCCTAGCCCTTTTTACACTTGTGTTTCTTAACCCGGACTTTCTCTGACCCAGGACTATCGTTAGTCCCGTATCAATTGTTTCAGCTTTTTACACTGGCCAATCAGTCCCGTACTATCTCTTGTCCGGGGCTAAGGAGAAAACTGACCTTTTTACACTCGTATTTCTTAGCCCCGGACTTTCCAAACCACATTAATATTCATGATTACGCTGTGCACTGTACACGTACACGCACGCACCGGCAGCACTTGATTACCTCGTTTCTGATTGGTCAGTGGGGGTCCGACTTCGTCTCCGTTGCTTAGCCCCGGATTATTTTTTCGTTCTGTTTACACTCACTTGCTTGGCACCGCAATTGCGGTGCTAACCCTGCTATTTTGCAGGGCCAGATAGTACGGGATTATCGGTGGGGCTAGCCCACTTTGGCAAAAACGAGTGTAAACAGTGGGCTAAGGATAGTCCCGTACAAGCAAGCCCCCCCCCCCCCCTTAGCCCCACCTTTGGTACGGGACTAAGCAAAAATTTACAAGTGTAAAAAGCCCTTATGAAACCGTTTATGTTTCTTCCAGCTATTTCCTTTCTTTTGTGTGTGTGTGTCAAAACCACCTCTTCCAAGAAAAGTCTATGGTCATAGGAATTTATGAGTTTGATGTTGGCTACTTTCCCCGCTAGTGGTCAGCACTCTCCATCCCCAAAGCCCAGCGCCAAATTACGGGGAATGACGTGATGACTTGTTTTTGCCCTCTGATCCCCAAACATAAATGACCCTCTGAGCTGGAAGGTGGCCCTCCTGCCAGAATTTATCCCTCTATTTTAGCATTTATTGTTTAGTGGAGTGGGTCAAACAGGAACTCCAAAGACAAATTCAGGGATAATGACCCAGAACAACGATGACGTTGGTTGCCATAAGGACACTAATATTCATTTGGTTTATCATTTTGATATCCAAGAAACAATAAAGTCTTTACCAGTGGTTACAGAGAACAAGTGAATGAAGAAACTAAAAGACAGTGGGCGAGTTAATCAGAAATTGAGATGAATCATAGAAAATTGAGTTTTCACAGAAACGAATAGGAGGAGCAAATTGAACATTTGACCGGTAAGAAATTAATTTCCAGTGAACGCCACACCCCAATGTAAGATTGAGCCAATGAAATGCTTTAGGGAAAGGAAGTTTGTTAGTAAATCAGTTATAAAAAAACATGTCTCAGCCGAGAAATCAGTTAGAGTGGCAAGCACAGTGGGAGCGGCTTCACACTATGTAGTGAAGCAAAGGCTGCAGAGTATTTTGGAATTTTGAGGAACTTTGAGAATAGTTGGAGACCACAGAGATAAAGTCAGGAGTTCCCCTTTCTTGGTACATCATGCCCCCCCTCCAAGTCAACCAACTAATCTTTATCGACGCCGAATGCACCATCGACCTACGCTGTGAATGTGATGAGGATCTGACTGTCATGACTGAACCGGCGAGCAGCAGGACATTAGGATTTACGCTAACAAGTTATCATTAAATGTTGATAAAACACATTATATGTTATTTAGCAATTCCTTGCAAGTTATTCCTGATGATGTTAAGATTAATGATATTAACTTAACCCGAGTAGATAGTACAAAGTTTTTAGGACTTTACATCGATAGTGACCTTTCCTGGAAAACTCACTTTAATTTTTTAAGCAAAATTTTGTCACGAAATACAGGAATCCTAAACAAACTGAAACATTTTTTGCCCAACCATATCTTGCAGATTGTATATTCAACCATGATTTCCCCATATCTTAATTATGGAATTCTTGCGTGGGGTAACGCATCTAAATACTTACTGGATTCACTTTTTCTTCTTCAAAAGCGAGCGATCAGAATTATTAACCATGCTGGGTATTTATCTCACACTAACGCCTTATTTCAGAAAAATAAGATTTTAAAACTGATAGATTTGTTTGGTTATAATTTAGGTATTTTTATGTATAAACTTTCCTCAAAAGATCTTCCTGGTGTCTTTTTACAGATGTTCATAAGAAACAATTCTGTCCACCACTATCCAACTCGCCAGAGTGACGCTTATCACCTTCCACGAACTCGAACAGTTTTCGCTAAAAACACAATTATGTATACAGGTCCTAAATATTGGAATGATCTCCCAACAGAGGTTAAAAGCTGCTTGTCATTATCATCCTTTAAGCGTAAACTCAGACAGCATGTATTGAATAGCTACAACACACAAGTGCACTAAAATTCCTTTTTATTATGCTGATGGCTGCTCTGTTATACTACTCGGTTGTTGCCATGTGAACAGACTCATGCCTATACATTTTAGTTGCATGCTCTCTCAAATTCCTTCCCATCGGTGTTTTTCCTTCCACTTCTAGTAAGACCTTGGTCGTGTCGCATAGTTTCCCCTCCTTTCTTTCTTTCCTTTCTTTTATGCATCATTGCAGCTGGCTGGTATATCACATATAGGAATTGCAATTGATTCATGTTCTCCATTTTTCAAATCTTTCCCCGTGTCTATGGAAGCCGGAATGTTTAAACCCTAATAGTACTTAAGTATTCACGTCATTATCACTCCCATGTCTAAATTGCTATGAGAGCAACTGCTATAGTGTGCAGCATGTGGTTACTTGTTCTCATTTTATCACACACATAAATGCATGTGAGAAGAATCTTCTGAGCCCCGAGTAATAGTCATTCTCTTTTGTTTATCATTACTTTTGGTCTTAATTGTACCCGTGCTCCTCATCCTGTTCCCCTTACTAGGCTTTTGTTGGGACCTACACTCAACAAGCTTTGCTTTTTAGTAGGTTCCATCGTATTTCTCTTCGCATCTTTTACTTTGATTGAAAATGACACATCGACCGTTATGTATTACTTTTGTATTCCTATTTCTTCATGTATATATCCAAGCTGGACATTCTGTATTATATTTTGTTATATACCATGTATTTTCCCTCGAGAAATACGAAAATAAATTGAAATTGAAATTGAAATTAGGAAAAACTAGGAGTCACGATAGCACAAAACTTTGGTTTACGCCAATTTGGAGTGCAATTACAAACTCCAAATAGTCAACTGGTGTCATCGGAGATGTTGAAGCGCCCTGTCAGACTGATACAAAGTGGAGAGTGATGGTGACGAAGAGAATAGGCCTACTGACAGCGTGACGGCAGACCGCTCAACGGACGGCCCATGCAGTCACACTGACGAGATCGACAATGACATGCAGACGAGGACCTCATTCGTCGACCGAGAGTAATCATTTAAGAGGAATGACTTTAATTTACGTTTGAAGATATTTCAAGAGATGTAGTAGTCTGACATGTAAAGGGGCAAATCATTCTACTCTTTGCAGTCTTGTGAACATCCGTTTGTATATTTAGCGAAAACTGTTCGAGTACGTGGACAGTGATAAGTAGGCCCCTGTAAGTCACTCTGTCGAGTAAATTATATATGAACCAAATGGCTTCTTTTGAACATGTATTGTGTTGAAAAGTTCTTGGTAATTCTTTTCCAGGCAAAATGTGTACATGAAAATTCCGATGTTAAAATGCATGTGATGGGAAATGTAAACAGTATGTGCGAATGCCTCTATTATGTTTCCTGCTATACTTGTTTGTTAGTGGGGAAAAGAAAAGAAAAGAGAAGTCTCGCTTTACCACGACTACATACTACAATGCCTACGGATATCTTTGTTTCACATTGTTAGTGGGGAAAAGAAAAGAAAAGAGAAGTCTCGTTTCATGAGAGATGTTCAGATCCCGCTCGACACCACAACGTCTACGGATGTCTAGGCTGAAGGTGGGTTTGAATGTCTTATAGGGCCGATAGAGCACTAACAGTAAGTGCAGATTAATTGGCACGCTAAAATGCATGTGATGGGAAATGTAAACAGTATGTGCGAATACCTCTATTATGTTTCCTGCTAAACTTGTTTGTTAGTGGGGAAAAGAAAAGAAAATAGAAGTCTCGCTCTACCACGACTACATACTACAATGCCTACGGATATCTTTGTTTCACATTGTTAGTGGGGAAAAGAAAAGACAAGAGAAGTCTCGCTTCATGAGAGATGTTCAGATCCCGCTCGACACCACAACGTCTACGGATTTCTAGGCTGAAGGTGGGTTTGAATGTCTTATAGGGCCGATAGAGCACTAACAGTAAGTGCAGATTAATTGGCACGCTAAAATGCATGTGATGGGAAATGTAAACAGTATGTGCGAATACCTCTATTATGTTTCTTGCTAAACTTCTTTGTTAGTGGGGAAAAGAAAAGAAAAGAGAAGTCTCGCTCTACCACGACTACATACTACAATGCCTACGGATATCTTTGTTTCACATTGTTAGTGGGGAAAAGAAAAGACAAGAGAAGTCTCGCTTCATGAGAGATGTTCAGATCCCGCTCGACACCACAACGTCTACGGATGTCTAGGCTGAATGTGGGTTTGGGTGTCTTATAGGGCCGATAGAGCACTAACAGTAAGTGCAGATTAATTGGCACGCTAAAATGCATGTGATGGGAAATGTAAACAGTATGTGCGAATACCTCTATTATGTTTCCTGCTATTGAAAACTTGTTTGTTAGTGGGGAAAAGAAAAGAAAAGAGAAGTCTCGCTCTACCACGACTACATACAGTCAGACCATTATGTTATGTTACTCCCGCACGCACTGCGCACGGGGCTGCTTCGTGCGGCTGCGTGCAGGTTCGTGCGATCTCGCACGGGAGCGTATGGCTCCGTGCGCCCCTGTACGCGCCCGTGCGTAGTCGTGCACCTCCGTGCGGATCTGCACGCCCCCGTGCAGATCCGCACGCCTGCGTGCGGATCCATACTCCCTCGCACGCTGTCGCACGGTCCCGTGCGGGTCTGGCGCACGGGCCCGTGCGGGTCGGGCGCACGGACCCGTGCGGCTTTGGGGTGCGATTTCGCACGGCCCCGTGCCACCAGTGCTTGGTTCCCGCATGATCCCATCTCACCTCTCTGGTTCCCGCAGTGCTTACACGGTACGTGTGTATCACGTGTATACCGCGTGCGATTCCATGCGCCATTCCCCGGCCGACAGTTTCAGCGCAAGCGTGAAATGAGACAATTCCCGACAATACAAGGCTTGTTACTTGCGCCAAGGAGCTTCAAACCCTTGCTTGCGCATTGCCAGTCAGTCGGCAAGCCGAAAAACCCCGTCTAGAATATCCAAGTTCTCGCACGGGTGACATCGAGTTGATCCCGCAGATCATGATCACTGAATTACGTTTTCACATGATTTTTTTTCTTTTTTTTTTGACAGGTTAAGGTTAAAACCTGAATGCAATATTGTTTAAATTTTCCAAGAGCGACATGAAAGGTCATCGACTTCGTGAATGGCTAATTCATTACCGATGTCCCGGAAATAATGGGTTCACATACTCGTCTAAAATTCCCCTTATTAAGAGTCTTCTTTTTCATTGTAGGGCACTAACGAACGCATACCATGTAAAAGGAAAATTATTATCCAGCTATAAGATGATACCTAAGGTGTAACGTGATGATTAGATGGGTCAGCAGCGCACGCCAGCTGAAATCATAAGGATATCATTCCTTTACTCGGCACGAAATCGCGAAAATATTGTACTGTCCCACATATAGAAATTGACGTGTTCCATGGATGCCCTTTGTGTGTTATGAGCGACCCCAGCGTAACTGACATGGTCAATTATAAGCGTCTACTAGCTGTGATATACTGTGCTTGTGTCTATCGGTGGGCATTACGTACAAGTAGCCTATTGCCTCTTGCTTGGCCTCTCTCTCTCTCTCTCTCTCTCTTCTCTCTCTCTCCCAACAAGTCATGAATTCACTTTACCCATCATGCCTAATCGAACTACGACATGATTGAGGTAACCGCGCCTTTTTATTCTCATAGTCAAAATCAAGCTAATTCTTCACATAATAAAAAAAAAATCTTCATATAATTTCTCAAAATACTCAAAAGATGGCCTCAGTCAAAACTTTCTACAAAGATTGCATACGGCAATCTTTACGGCCTAAACAAGTTTTTAGAGCTATTAGTTCACCCTGTGACGATGACTTCGATTGCGTTTTGAACTTGTACCAAACTACTTTCAACACAACTATTACCTTTATAGTTCGATTGATGAACTAGTCTTTTGAATTCATAACCGACGTTCGTAATCGTAAGCATACAGTGACAAAATACTGTCAATAACAGTTGGAAAATGCAAATGCTATAATAATAGCGCGAAATACACGAGTAACGATCATCATCATACATTCTAATTCCCAAGTGATGTCGCTTCGAAAATGACACATGGTTTGACTACTGCTTCAAGCAAAGAAAAGGAAAATGAATGGGATTTACTTCTGATGATAATATCACGCCGTACAAGGCATTCCATTGTATTTGGTAATGTCGGTTACGTTTTTGTGCGCTTTACGTACGGAAAATAAAAGGCAGATTGATGCTATCAAATGCTAACACAACGCATTCAAATGATTTTTTTTTTTGAAATAGACCGTGTACAATGTAATGTTTTAGTATTCGGTTTGAAACTTTAAATTTGCGAGTCCTTTGTAAAGTTATATGGGTTATTACATTATCAAGCAAAAATTACAGTACTTTAAGGATTCGGATTTGCTCAGAATATTAACAATGCTATCTTTGGCAATAGTTTGCAACAGAGACAATCCGCTTCAATAGATATACAATGTAATTCTGTTTTCATAAATAGAAAGGAAAACGTAAATAAGTCAACTTTATAAGTTCAATTAGCTTTCTCACCAACTGAACTTGATTTGATCTGCCGTGCATGATATCGCTGTGTGTTCTATTAATTCTATGATATTGTTTAATTTGATATTGTTTAATTGGCACGCGTGTTTTTTTTTTTTTTATGCAGAATATTTCAGGTAAGTATAATTCATTGAAGCTAATAATGTTTGTACATATAACGTGTTCGTTGTTTTGTATTCTCATTTTTATAATATATCACGTGTCCATTATCTGATTATGACTACGAAAATATGACAACTGTTTAAATGCGGAGTATGTACTGGAACACTAATGTCTCCCACCAGTATAGACAAACTGATTTCTAGTCGTCTATCCCCGCTTGAAATGGAAATGAAATTACACACAAAGAAAAAGAAGAAAGAAAACGAAGTTCAATTTTCAGCAGATTTCAACCGTTTTGTTAAGTGCCTGATACATGTAATGGACAAAATTCTTTAGCGCATAAGCAATCACACAACTTTTGGGAATAGATGTATGTCTTAATGATTGTATCTTTTGAAGAAAATTCGTTTCCTTGCCTGAATTTTAGCTTCTTCTTTTTCAAGCTTGCGGGAAAGAAATAGTTGAACATCAATCGCAATCATAAAGAGAAGCCACATCCTTAAAAATAAACACAGGAGCACTGAGACGCACTACGAAATAAAAACTGGCCTTTTATCACTATTGACAACGTATGACAATGAAATGCTTCCTTTTGTTGGGGGGGGGGGGGTTATTGATTATTCTGAAGGTTCATAGATCACAAAATTTATATGGTTCGCTATTAGTTTAGGTTCGTTAAGAAAAAAAAAATAAACAGATAAATGCGTTCCTTTTCCGGTGGTTCCTTTACCCGAAAGTAATCAAGCAATCACTTATTTCAGTATAAGATTTGTGAATACAAAACGAAACGAGGACGGCCTTTCAAGTATTAATTCCGAATATAATTGTAAATATTTATCGGTCTATACTCAACTTCTCAAATGCAGAAAGATTGCAACTGTAAATGTGGTGTTCTGTAAAAAAAAAAAAAAAATGAAAATAGGTTTAAGCTACAAGTTAATGGTTCTTTATATGCTATGGTATCACAAAAGTGACCGAGAATAAGAAGTACTATAATTTTAAATTAATATGATACAATCATAATTATAAAAAACAACATGAAGCTGTCAGGCCTGTACATCAACATTTGCTTCTGATACGTATAGTATAAATTATGTGCAGCTTTGGCAAGCGCGATAAAAGCGATAAATAATGTGGACGCAACGCCTGTAAGGGAAATGTGCCTAATATGGCGGGAATTCAGAATGTTACGGCTGTATACAGCTGCAGCAGAGCAGGCACGAAAGCAGTCGTTGATGCTCTGCAACATTAGGACCATGTGCATTATTAGAGGGTTTTTAGTACACACACGCAAAGAACACGATCTGAAAAGACGACTATCGTTAATTAACTTCATTAACTTTCTCTACTGATGCTGTCTTTTGAATCCCCGCCTACAATGGGTTCTCAGGTTCTATTCACTCTAGTAGTCCACGGGCCAGGCCAGATACTGGTACCATCTGAGGTGGCAATACCTTTTTGGTGTCATTTTGTTTGTCGGGCATAGATATTCCTATCAAGCTATGATAGGATTTCCAAATGAGTAGCTTAGTCATTAGTAAATGAATTTTAAACCAATTTGGTATCGTTGTTATATTCCTGTACTTCTGAATCGAGACCAACCGCTATACAAAGAAGAGCATTGTCTTCTGTATGTTCACAGGTGTTCTGTTGTAAACGCGGTGCACTTAGTCTTTATTCAAGGCAGCGAAGGGAATATCCAAGGGTTATGATGTCCACGGCGCTAAGTCTAATATTCAAGACGGCGAAGGGAATATCCAAAGCTTATAATACAGTGTATATCCCTTTATCTAAAAACAACAACAACAACAAAGCAATTTCTCGTGAATTTTAGCGTATTTTTCAATTATTTATCATTTTCCGCTGAAAACGCTACGGTGAAAAAGCTAATACCATGCCAATGTCGCTCTATTTCCATTCAACAATGAAAGATTATGCAAAAACAATGTACCGGTACACTACAATACATTATAATTAATAATGTTGTAAACGAACAGAGTGATTTTTGTTTATAACTGATGTATTTGTTGAGAGGGTGGTATAAAAAGAGTATAGATAATCCCTTTTATTAGGAACTTTAGATATGATAACGGTACATTGTTCTAGATAAAGACTATAGTCTGGTAGGAATGGGGGGTCCCCATGCACCCTCCGAACACATTTTTTTAACTTACTTTTTTGTAACCCTTAGGGTGTCTAGTTAATGAAATTTTTTGTTCCCAAGAAAAAATCGTGTCCCATGGGGGTCATTGGCGGCCATCTTGGCAGCCATCTTGAATTTTCAGGGAAAATCATGAATTTCCATAACTTTTGAACTACACAGCATACAATTACAAATAAAGCATTTATTCAGGATAAATGTGATATGAGGAATCGATTGAAGTTGTTATTTACATGATTAAAGCAAGTTTGAAACAAGAAAAGCCTAAAAATATGACAATTTCAGTGTCATTTACACCGAAAAATACCCAAATAGTTTTACTTTTCAATTACATAACATACAATAACAAAGAAAACATTTCTGCAGAGTAAATACGGCATGAGGAATCGTTTGAGATAGTTATTTACTTGATTGAAGCAAGTTTCATACTAGAAAAGTCAAAAATAAGCGAGAAAAACTAGTGTCTTTTACTCAAGAAATTGACCGAATAGTCCATATACATAGTACATGACAATCTCATACCTCATAAGAGTGACTGACCACTTTGTCTTAATAGTCTTGTAGTAAAGGGGGATCTTCATACACCCTCCTTTTTGGTATCCCTTAGGGTGTCTATTTAATGATTTTTTTTTTTGTTTCCAAGTAAAAATCGTTTACCATGGGGGTCACTGGCGGCCATCTTGGATTTGCATGGAAAATCATTCATTTCTATAACTTTTCAACTTTCCAACAGACAAGGACTTATAAAACACACTTCTTCAGGGCAAATGTGGCATAAGGAATCGAGTGAGATGGTTATTTACATGATTAAAGCAAGTTTGATACAAGAAAAGTCCAAAAATATGAAAAATTCAGTGTCGTTTTTATCGAAAAGTACCAAAATAGTTCAACTTTTGAACCATACACAACATACAGGGACACATAAAACATTTGTTCAGAGGAAAGGTAGCACGAGGAATTAATTGAGCTGGTCATTTACATGATGAAAGCAAGTTTGATACAAGAAATGTCCAAAAATATGAAAAATTTTCATGTAAACACAAAATGTTCAGTCGATTTCAAAAATGTAACTGGCAAAATGTTTTTATTTAAACTTATTTAAGGCTGGGTTATAGAAGCAGTTCATTCAAATGTATTTGTTTAAAGCTTATCGTCCGAAAACAAAGAGCAAATTTTCACTTGACAGCCGGAAATCTACCCTGTGTAAAGGGACCGTTATACCAATGTGGATTGCTGCTACTTTTATCTAGGAATATTTGCATATGAATCGCTTTTCTGCTTACATTCTATATTAAAAATCAACAAAATACAGTTCAAATTGATTGGAATTAAGTTTTTTTCTTTTCAAATTCTGTTAAAAGTTGTCTGATACAAGACACAATATTTAAGCTGTTATCAGAAGACAGGGTGATTACATCTGTGACGTGTGTATATGCTTTCCATGAAGCATGGAAGTAACGTATATTGAAAAAATAAACTAACACAGTATGACTTCACTTTGCCAAAGTATTCTGAATTCTCATCCTGTGTAACTGTACAAACAAAAGAAGCGGTAAGTGTTACGACCAAAATCACTCTGAGAAAGAAAAAAGAAACAATAAACTAATGTTCAAGCGGTTTATTAACAGTGATATTGTGGGTAATCGTAATCGTTTTTAACATCAGTACAATAATAATCAATATAAACAATTATGTATCAGTAATGGAATCACTTACATGTATTACAGCCAAATCTCAAATCACAAAATCCATGTAATCTCCTGGAAATGTCCAAATACGATGCTCAATGCACAGATGAATGATCCGCGATTCACCGATGAATGATCTGTGACTCACCGATGAATGATTCCTCCGACGTAAATCCAGAGGCGCTGGTTACAATAGTAGTCCACATTAAGTATATCCAGGGTACATGTCCACAGCGAAATACGTACAAAAATCCAACGTTATGACGACCGCGTCTAGTCGATGCGTTGAATGATGATTCACTTTAATAATATCCAGCTAGGAATCCAGCCCGTCACAGCTTTGCCGTAGCAATGTCCGTTGACATTAAAATATGGAGTCTATCTCCAATGAAGGCAAAATAATTCTCTACAGGCAAAATGTCTCCCTAGCCTAATCTCCACAAACACAGTTTGTATAGCAGGTCAGCTGGTAACACAGGAATGACTATAACAAGTCGCTTCAGAGCCAGAAGTGACGTAACTCTCAGAGAAGAGGTGTTGGGTACTCTGCCTACCTCAGAATTTCCCCTTCTTACAATACTATCCATTCACCCCTTTCTTGAAGATTCTGTAATTTTCTCCAACCTGGGGCCACACACTTGTATATACTAGCAAGTCCAAGACGGTTCTAGAAATCCGAGCTGACTCACTGCCTAACTATGTGCATAACAGCCTACTAAAAATAACTACCAATCACATTGGGCTACAGGGACAGTGCATCACTCAGCCAAATATGTAAGCACTTCCTGGAACATTCTAGATTGGGTGAGATACCATTCTAAATTGAGTGAGCTATAATGTACATGCATTTCCTGTCACATGCATGTACTGTAGCTACATTGTATACCACCTGGAAAATTTTCCACTAATCTGGTCAGCCTGTATGTACTATATCTATACCAAATAGAATGTTCCTCTGGTCACCCTGTGTACATACACATTAAAACAACCATGCATACAGTACATCATAATATGTACATAACTACTAGTGTGTACATTTGTGACATAAGCGATATGTCAGCTTTTCATTTCACACTTCTGTAATTTCTAGTCATTAACAAAACCATCATCGTAATCAATGTCTAGCTCATCCTCTTCATCCTCCTTTTCATCTCCTAAGTAATTTTCTGAAGCAAGTCAATGAGGGAGGTGGGAAAGATAGGGCCACTTGACCACACTGGCTCCGTGATACCGAAGGCTGTCTTCTGCCATCCTTATCCAGAATCAAAGGGGTCATGCAATGCAGAGCACCAGAAGATTGGCTGGTCAGCTCTCTTTAAGATGGTATAAGGCGATGGATCACACATTAAATGTGTGAGATAAGGTTGTCTCTTCAAGGTTGGAGCATGGAGAAATCCACTTTGGAGTTGATCGTCATTTGTTCGCCTTCTCCCACCATCTGTTTCAGGATGATGCTGCTGTTAATAGACATCTCCCAGGCCTCGTGGCCATACATTCGGCATGCGAATGCTCAAATCTCATCTGTCACCTCTGGCTCTACAGATCACCAATCACCAAGATTTATGAGGGGGGTAAAACATTGGCACATTATAAAGTCATGTTCTAAGATCTTAGCAGTGTTTATCAAATGTTATATTGAACAATTTAATAAATTTCAGTAAAATATTGCTGAAATTATAATATCAGACTACTCTCACCTGAATGCTGTGTGGTACATGGGGTGGCTTTGTAGATTCTTTTGTCCCTACCCTTGAAGGCACTTGTTACATCTTCCCCGGTAAACACTTGTAGTCCAAGTAGGGCCTATTGTGGTACAGTAGTTGGCTCCCTTTGATTCTGTATGCCAGTTCACCGACATTTACAATCTGTATGGCAATGCTCGAAAATCCGTTTATCAAGGAATATAGAGCGAGTAACGGAGTGAGCATGGTGCAAGAGGATCAAGAAAATGTCTGTGTCTGGCGTCCTCACCACAAGTGCTTTGTACCCATGCTCAGTGGAATACTCAAGGTAGAGCACTACCCTGGTGTCCATCTCCTGGTTGGACAGCAGCTCATGGATAGAGCTGATTGTCTCCTGAGACGCATCATTGTGTGAATAGAAATAATGTAACAGGAATCACTTGAGCTTCAGAGAATGTGATTTCTGTTACATTCCTTTTGTTTACACAATGATATGTTCCAGGAGACGATAAGCGATATCCATGAGCGGCTGTCTAACCAGGAGGATCAGACGGACACCAGGGTCGTGCTCTACCTCAAGTGCGCCCCTAAGCTTTGGTACAAGGTAGCTTTTGTGAGGACTCCTGACACAGACATTTTCGATCCCCTTGCCCCATGCTTAATTCATCGCCCTCACTTCTACAATGTAGTATCTTCCTTAATAAACGGACTGTCAAGTATTGCCAGATAGTAAATGTCAGTGAAATTGAATGCAGAATCAAAATGAGCTGACTACTGTACCACAATACTTGGACTGTATGTGTTTACCGGGGAAGATGTAATAATTAAGTACCTTCAAGGGTTGAGCAAGGTACGTTGGACCCCTAAAGAATCTACAAAGCCACCCCATGTACCACATAGCATTCATGTGAGAGTAGTCTGATATCATAATTCCAGAAGTATTTTACTGAAATCTTGTAACTTGCTCAGTATTATCATAATAAACACTACTGAAATCTTAAAATATGACTTCATTATGTGCCAATGTTAGTTTGCTTTTTTCTCAGAAATCTTGGTGATGGGTAGTCTGTGGAGCCAGAGGTGACAGATGACATTAAAGCATTCACATGCCAATGTATAACAAGGCCCGGGAGAAGTCTATTAATGGCGTCCGCAGCATCATGCTGAAGCAGATGATGGGAGAGGGCGAGCAACTGATGACCAAATCCAAGGTGGTTTTCTCCATGCTCCCACCTGGCAGAGGCAACCTTATCCAACACTGTCAATGTGTGAACCACCACCTTGCCATCTTTAAGCGAGCTGATCAGCCAGTCCTATGGCGCGCTAACCCCTTTGATCGTGGACAAGGGTGGCAGAAGACAGCCTTCGGTATCATGGACCCGGTGTGGTTAATTGGCCCTATCCTTACTACTTCCCTCATTGATTACTTCAGAAAATTACTGCGTAGATGGAGGAGGATGAAGAGGATGAGCCAGACATTAATTACAATGATCGTTTTGATGATGACTAGAAATTACAGAAGTGTGAAACCAAAAGCTATCATATCGCTTACCGCTTCTGTGTTTTGTATAATTGCACAGGATGAGAATTCAGAATACTTTTGACAAAGTGAAGTCATATTGTGTTACTTTTCTCGATATACTTTAAGTCCATACTTCATGGAAAACACATACTGCAGTACATAAGTAACAAAATGTGACTAACCACTTTGTCTGTTGATCAAAGGTTAAATATTTTGTCTTGTATCAGACAACTTTTAAAAGAATTTAAAAGAAAAGTTAATTTCAAACAATTTTAAATTTCTTTTTGTTGAAATAGAATACATATGTAAGCACATCAGCGATTCGTATGCAAATATTCCAAAATCAGTTGCCGCAATCCACATTGATATAGCTCAGTCTCTATTCACAGAGTGGATTTCTGGCTGTCAAGTGAAATTCATATGTTTATTTTCAGACAGAAAGGCTTTGAACAAATACGTTTGAATGAATCACTTTTAACTTAATCTTCAATAAGTTTTAATGATAACATTTTGGCGCCTAAATTGTTGAAATCGGCAGAGCATCTTTGCAGAGTGATTGTTTTCATGAAAATACCCCAACTCAAACTCTTCATATATGCAAATTAAGTGAAATAGAATGCACACAAAAAGTATTAAATTTCATTTTAGATTCTATTTTGGTCGATTATCAACGGTCACTTTCACATGTTGTGATCAAAATCTGTATGTTCATCTCTTTTGATCTGCTATTTTAGGGGTATTTGCATATGGATTGCCATAGTGCTTACATTCTTCATTTGATTTCAACAAGTGAGAAGTCAGAATGCTTGGAGTTGATTTTTAAAGATAATGTTGAATGTTTTTTTGATACAAAACACCAGATCTGAGCTATGATCCAAAGACAAAGTGATAAGTCACTTTTGTGAAGTAGTTTGTGTCATGTATATAAACGGATTATATAGTGGGTACTCTACAGTGTAAACGGCACTAAACTTTTCATATTTTTGACTTTTCTTGTATCAAACTTGCTTTAATCATGTAAATAACCATCTCAATCAATTCCTCGTGACACATTTACCCTGAAGAAATGATATATTTGTCCCTGTATGTTGTGAAGTTCAAAAGTCATGAAAATTAATGATTTTCCTTGCAAATCCACGATGGCCGCTAATGGCTTCCATGGGAAACGATTTTTACTTGAAAAAAAAATCATTCAATAGACACCCTAAGGGATACAAAAAAGGAGGGTGCATGGGGATGCCCCATTCCTTCAAGACAGAAGTGGTTAGTCACTCTTATGAGGTACTAGTATGAGATTGTCATGTATATTATATGGACTATTTGGGCAATTTCCAGAGCAAACGACACTGTTTTTGTTTTGTTTTGTTTTTTTGCATTTTTGGACTTTTCTTGTTGCAGACTTATCTTAATCATTTGAATAACCATCTCAACCGATTCCTCATGCCACATTTACCTTGAAGAAACGTTTTATTTGTCCTTGCATGTTGGAAAGTTCAAAAGTTCTAGACATTAATGATTTTCTTCGCAAATCCAAGATGGCGGCCAATGACCCCCATGTGACACGATTTTTACTTGGAAACGAAACAAAAATCATCATAAAGACACCCTAACGGATACAAAAAGGAGGGCACATGGGACCCCCCCCCCCCCCCAATTACTACCAGACTGTTAAGACAAAGTGGTTAGTCACTCATAATGAGGTATGAGATTGTCATGCATCGACTATTTGGTCAATTTCTAGAGTAAACGACACTGGTTTTGCTCGCATTTTTGGACTTTTCTAGTATGAAACTTGCTTTAATCATGTAAATAACTATCTCAAACGATTCCTCATGCTATTACTCTGAAGAAATGTTTTATTTGTCCCTGTCTGTTGGAAATGTGAAAAGTTATAGAAATTAATGATTTTCCTCGCAAATTCAAGATGGCCGCCAATGACCCCCATGGGAAACGATTTTTACGTGAAAACAAAAAAAAAATCATTTAATAGACACCCTAAGGGATACCAAAAAGGAGGGTGTGTGAAGATCCCCCTTTACTACAAGACTATTAAGACAAAGTGGTCAGTCACTCTTATGAGGTCTGAGATTGTCATGTACTATGTATATAGACTATTTGGTCAATTTCTAGAGTAAACGACACAAATTTTTGGACTTTTCTAGTATGAAACTTGCTTTAATCATGTAAATAACTATCTCAAACGATTCCTCGTGCCGTATTTACTCTGAAGAAATGTTTTAATTGTCTCTGGATGTTATGTAATTCAAAAGTAAAACTATTTGGGTATTTTTCGGTGTAAATGACACTGAAATTGTCATAGTTTTTGGCTTTTCTTGTTTCAATTTTTCTTCAATCATGTAAATAATCGTTTCAATCGATTCCTCATGTCACATTTATCCTGAATAAATGCTTTATTTGTAATTGTATGCTGTGTAGTTCAAAAGTTATGGAAATTCATGATTTTCCCTGAAAATCCAAGATGGCTGCCAAGATGGCCGCCAATGACCCCCATGGGACACGATTTTTTCTTGGGAACAAAAAAATTCATTAACTAGACACCCTAAGGGTTACAAAAAAGTAAGTTAAAAAAATGTGTTCGGAGGGTGCATGGGGACCCCCCATTCCTACCAGACTACTAAGCGCACCGCTTGACAGCTGTGGACATCATAACCCTTTGGATATTCCCTTCGCTGCCTTGACTAAAGACTAAGCGCACCGCGTTTACAACAGAACACCTGTGGACATACAGAAGGCAGTGCTCTTCTTTGTATAGCGTTAGTTTCGATTCAGAAGTATAGGGATATAAAAACGAGACCAAATTGGCTAAAAAATCATTTATTATGACTAAGCTACTCATTTGGAAATATTATCATAGCTTGATAAGCGTATCTATGTCCGACAAACAAAATGACACCAAAAAGGTTTTGCCACCTCGAGTGGTACCAACAACCCATTTTTCGGGTCTTGGCCCATGGACTATAGGTATTGGTACTTGCTAAACGCATCTCCTTTAGTTTCCATTGACAACAACATGGGAGGAGAATGGAAGCGATAAAGGCCCTCGCTAAAAGACGCTTGTTGTAATACACATTGCGTGCCTTTCTTTCTACTGTTTCCTATTGTTTGTGAGTTAAAAACTTGCGGCAACTAAGTCACCGCAGCCGACACACAACGCTTACCGACTCATTCATACGGCGGCAGCGGCACGGACACAAACGCACTTCAGTTTACATTCTGCCGTATTGGTTAGAATAGTTAATGATAGACCTGTCCTGCGATTAGGTCATTATTTTACACATCCAAGCTATCGCCGTATACGGTAGTGCGTGCTATTGAGCGTAAACGCCGTCGCTAAGCAGGACTGTTGTATTGTTTCGTTCCGTGAAAGGAACAGGTTGTTAGCTTGAACTTAGCCCGAACTTATTATTATTATTATTGGCCTTTTAAATAGTTCAATTTCATATCAAAATTCCGAGCTAAAACGGTGCAGTATTGATGGTAACGCGTAAACAAGGAAATGTGCTAAAGTGCCGAAAACTGTAACTACGACTAGCAGCCTCATACGCATCTACGCTGCCCCATACGCATCTATGCTGTGCATGTGGGGCTGCCGGTCGCAGTTACGAAAACTGGCACCCTAGCTGTATATACCACAACAGCGTAATTCAAATCATTTTGACTGAGCGAGGATGACAATAAATATGTGTAATAAAAAAAAAAAAAAAAAAATATATATATATATATATATATATATATATATATATAATGTATATGGTTGGAAATAAAAGAAATATGGATATAATGATAGAATTTAATCTTTTTTTTTAATGAATATTAATAATTGAATCATAGGGAAATATAGATATTATATAGTCTGGCAAAAATAGTCAAAATTATGACTAATTGCCATTAAATCTAAAACAACAACAACAACAACAACCCATCATTCTTTCTTAACCCGTTGGTGTCCCGAGTATACTCGGGCTGACGTTTTCCAGTCTGTGGACTAGACCCGAGTATACTCGGGCTGAGCGAGTGAAATGAAAACGCATTTTCAAACTTAGAATTTCACCAACAATTCGATGCCTATGTTAAAAATGAATTATATTTTGTGGGACTACATAGATGTAGGTGCAAATATCATCAAAAACACATTTATGATGTTTAAAAGTCAACTGAGAAGTATGACCTCCACTATAGGCCCTGAGAGACCTCGCCAACCTCGTCTCGGTGGTCAGCCCAGACATGCTAATATCTGTAGTAGTCTTGTCCCGGGAATTGAATCCAAATATACACGACCCCAAACTAACTCAATTCAGGACTCTTTTTAATTGAATGCAGCTATTCAGAACTTTGAATTGAATTGAATAGAATTGAAAAGATGTTTTATCCATCCAAGTCCAAACTTGGTTGCCTATTCACGAATTTGAATGACCGATGAGATTCCGTCGCCAGCTTGAGATGAATTTGCATGCTCATTGCTGAAATGCGTACTCCTCTCTTATGTTTGAATGCTCCGATAGTGAATTCATATGACAGGATTTTGAATTTGATTGTTGATACAGTACTGGAATGCATGAACTTCAATTCTTGAAATAGGAAATTTGAATGATGAAAGTACGACATTGACTGGGAAAACCTATATTTTTTTTTTGAGCTGAAACAATGGATTGATCACAACGTATTTTGTGACAGATTTCAAATAGTCAATATCTTAAACATTTTCAATCTATCTGATTTATTGTGTGCTTTATATCCTGCTGCAAATATATTACTGTAAAATACTGACAAACTGGCAGTGCATTTGAAATGCATGTACAATCATTGTAAACCATATTTGCATTTCATCTCAACAAGAATTACGTGCACTCGCACATGAACAGTCACCGCACACAAATTGATAATATTATTATCATTATATATAATTATTATCAAATTAGTCTTGTTTGTTTATAAAATCCTCAACAATCAAGCTCCGAAATATCTAGACGCCTGTTTGACTTTATATACACCTACTAGAAATTTGAGGTCATCTAGTGATCCGCTTCCTCTCACATACTCTGTTTAATACTCGCACCTTAGCCGGTGATAGGACATTTACTGTGTCTGCTTCAAAGCACTGGGACAATTTACCACTTACCGTTAGACAGTCTCCATCAGTCAGTGTTTTCAAAAAAGCCTTGAAAACACATCTTTTTAGTAGCAACTAGTTCGTAGCTGTAACATTTATCCAATTACACATACTGTCGTACATGTTTTGAATTGATTGTAAGCGCTTTGGGCCTTGTGGGAAAAGCGCACTACTAATGATAGTAATAGTAATACTCTAGTAATAGTATTAAATTGGTACCCTGATTGCAGAAGACTGATATGGGACAGTACAACATTAGAGAAGGAGAATTAAGCGACACGAAGCCGATCTTCAAACTCTTGGGAGAACTAGCTGCCTTTGAAGAACTAGATTACTTCATCAACACGGAAGAAGGTAGGCTCCAGTCTGACATGTAAAAAAGAAATATCAGTATTTTGTTGAAGTGTTGAAAATGTTGTCATGAGATGGACATGAAGTTTATCTCGCTGAACGTTTTGTCGTTAGGGATATAATTTTCCCATTTATATTTCGTAATGTTCTTTAATCTATTACGAAAATAACGGCTTGAACTGGTAAAACAATTTAGTCTCAAAGTAATAAAATCCCCTTGGTATATTTACTGTCTTGGAAAAGTATTCATCACTCTTTTTTTCTGTCCTTTGTCAAGCATTCTCCATCGCCAAATCGAATGATCGTGATCGATATCTAATGATGGTTCTCGAGTACCAGGAATCCGAGGAAGACAAGAGTTTCGGTAGAGCTCCAGATATTGTGGGTTGCGTCCTGTTTGTTCCGGGATATTTTTATCCTATGGGACGGATTTCCTTTATTCAGGGACTATACGTAAAGCCCAGCCACACTGGTAAGTGTTTTGGGGTCGTCTAACAAGCTCAACACCCGTGCACGAGTCAAACAGGTCACGAGCTCGGCATTAAAAAGACGACAAAAACAAAAACAAAAACAAAGAAAAAAAACAAAAAAAAATCAAAAGTCCAAGAGTCAGACAGCCCTCAAGTAATACAATCTTCAAGACAAAACCTACAAGCTCAACACTACGCATAAGATTCATACCAGTTCGATATTAGGCAAAAAAAAAAATAATAATAAAACACACACAAAAAAAAAACACACTAGAATGAGACAGGCGAGAAAGGCCCAAGACTTACACACGGCTCACGGGGCACATTATTTAAAACCCCGTGATGCTTTGCTATTATTTTCCTATAATTGTCGGTTTCGAGGGCCTTGTTTCCATGGTGACGCGCCCATAGGCGTCATTTGTGTTTAGTGTTGAGCTGCAGGTGCACTGTATACTCTCTAAAAAAGAAAGAGTGAAAATGTTCACTCTTGAAGGAGTGAATTACAGAAAAGAGTGAGTTTTGAGTGAAATTGGAGTGAATTTTGAGTGAAAATATCTATTTTCACTCATTTTGGAGTGACCTCAGGGATCACTCGAAAATCTTGGAGTGATCCCTGAGGTCACTCAAAAAATGAGTGAAAATGAACATTTTCACTCCAAAATCACTCTAATTTCACTTGAAACTCAGTCTTTTCTGTTATTCACTTCTTCAAGACTGAACATTTTCACTCTTTCTTTTTTTAGAGAGTACTGGTGGGTGTATTTTACTTAATGTCGATTTCACGTGTCTTGTTCACTTTTGGAGTGTTTAGCTCGAGGTGGGCTATCTGACTTGTTAGTGTCGAGCTGTAACGGGCAACCAGCATTTCATCATTACTTTTGTGGCAGATATGATAAGTGAGCTATTTCTCATAAATAAGGTCTAGTCCGAAGTAGCTTTTGATTACTCTAGGCGCAGGACATGTCTGACTGAATTGTTTGCAGTCTGATCTGCGCTGACTGAGTTTCTGCTTCGATTATGATTTTTCTTCATTATTTTGCATGAAATCCTCCCCCTCACCAAGGACGAGGATTTGGAAAGGAACTTATCCGCGCTGGTCTTGAGGTAAGGACGATAAAAGATATGAACTATGACTGTATCATTAACATTAGAAATAACGTAATCATTACGTTGTGTGGGTACACATTATAATGTGTTAAAAGTAGCCTCATATATCCACGTACACACAACACGATTTTAAATGGCATATCTTTTCAATATTATTAACATTTTTTCATGTTGTTATACAATATATGTATGTATATTGTGTGTAAGTGTGCATAATAGTTCATGTATATGTGTGTGGGTGTGTGAAATAATTTAACCTCGCCTCATCATTTATGTTGTTTGTAGTTTCTATCCAATTCTAGTGTCGTTTACGAAACAAATACTTTGCTTGACCCGTTCACTCTGGTCATTACAGGTATTGCACAAGGACAAGATATACGAGCACATCTTTATGATCTTGGAAGGTAACACAAAGTCCGAGTCATTGTTCGCTGCTTTGGGAGCTGTTAGATTAGCTGATACAGACAACAAGCGTGAATTCCTGGTTTTCCAGCCTCTTTCTGAAAACAGAATCTGGTAGTCGCTTATTGTCTACATCCGACGGATACTACGACGTAGGTTCTACACCTGTGGCACTCATCCCGTAAACCATATACCTTCGAGCAGACAAAGATTGTTTTACGAGTATCATCCTTTTGGACCTAAGAATTGGACAATGTAGTTCAGAAAGTGGCGACATCGCACACTAAAATCATGAAGAATGGGACAAAATAAACAGGAGACCACCCCGCCCCCCAAACACATCTTCACTCTAATGGGGCCCAATACGTGAACACTGAATCTCACCATTTAAAGGGATGGTACAGTATTGGTGGAGATGAGATATTTGATGAAAATCGGGTGTGGAATGAATGAAACATCCAAACAAAGTAAAACAAAGCGATCGTAATAAAAGGTGGGTTCCGCACTTTATTAGAATCGTTCTGTTTTGGATATCTCAGCCATTTCAAAACCAATTTTCATCAATTAATAAAAGTAGAATTCCTCATGGATTTACATGCTTTTTCATATATATTTCATAGAGGTTTCTCATTATCTCACCCCAAAATGTGAGAAACCTGATATTAGGTCTCAGTCAAAACTGCACAATCCCTTTAATCTCTCTAAAAGTGTTTGTGATTGTATGTGCGACAGTAACGAATATGGTGAAAATCTGTAACCAATACTGTCTTGGTCTCTTTTTATAAAGAATATTGTAAATGTGCGTGCGTTTGGACATCTAACGCATGTGTGGCAGTGGTAGTAGATATTTCTTAGCATATGCTCGGTTTTCGGTTCACCATGTGTGAGTCTTAAAAGGACTGTTGAAATGGGAGGAGGAAAGCGAAGGTAAGAGAGGTAGCAGGAAAAATGTTCAATTAGGCGTATACGTGAAACAGATCAGGGCCGGCGCAGCGTTTTCAAAAGTGTGGGGGCCCACTTCCGGGTTTCATGAGCTAACAAGCAAAAAAACAAAAACAAAAACAAAAACAAAAACAAAACACGTCGGCTCATCTCTTCTCCCCGTCCACTTCTGGGTTTCTTCAGCTGACAAGCAAAAAAAAAAAAGAAAAAAAAAAGAAAAGGTCCTCAGCAGCTTATTCTCTCCCCGGGTGTTATTAAAAAAAGGTCTTCAGAGAAAAACATACGGAAGCTTTAAAGTGCCATTCGACTTGGAGACTTGGCGAGATAATTTATCTTGTCAAGTCAACATAATAGCTCTATCATGTCGACTTATCAACTTTATAAGTTGACATGGAGACAAAAATTATCATGTAAAGTCGATTTCTAAAAATTTAAATGTCGTGATGGCAACATAACATATCTTGCCAAGTCACATCTAAAAAGTTACATGTCGTCATGGTGAGATAAGGTATCTTGCCAAGTCGACATCTAAAAAGTTACATGTCGTCATGGTGTGATAATGTATCTTGCCAAGTCGACATCTAAAAAGTTACATGTCGTCATGGTGTGATAATGTATCTTGCCAAGTCACATCTAAAAAGTTACATGTCGTCATGGTGAGATAAGGTATCTTGCCAAGTCGACATCTAAAAAGTTACATGTCGTCATGGTGTGATAATGTATCTTGCCAAGTCGACATCTAAAAAGTTACATGTCGTCATGGTGTGATAATGTATCTTGCCAAGTCGACATCTAAAAAAGTTACATGTCATCATGGTGACATAATGTATCTTGCCAAGTCAACATCGAAAAAAGTTACATGTCGTCATGGTGGCATAATGTATCTTGCCAAGTCGACATCAAAAAAGTTACATGTCTTCATGGTGCATAAGGTATCTTGCCAAGTCGACATCTGAAAAAGTTACATGTCGTCATGCCTACATAATGTATCTTGCCAAGTCGACATCTGAAAAGTTACATGTCTTCATGGTGACATAAGTTATCTATCCAAGCTGAATAAATTTGCATGAATTTGCATAATTAATGAATTTCACTATTTGGTGTAGAAGTTTGGAAGCCCTCACCAAGCCCTATCAGATAAAACAATCAAAATCAAAATCGGCCGTGAAATGACGGAGAAGTAGCATTTTCTAATACGGTATTTGAGCACACACGGACAGACGCACGGACGCATGGACGGACACACACACACACGCATTCACTTGTTATATTTGATGGTTTTGATTTCCTTTTTTTGGTAAAATATATACCATGGTATTAATTTTGATCATCTTCCTCCTCATCTTCTCTCACCCTTTTTATAGGTCCTGATCAAGCAAGAATCACAAGAATTGTGTGGGATATGCTGTGATAGAAAGAAAGACAGCTTTTTCATTCCATGTGGGCACACACTCTGCCTTCCATGCAGCACATTCCTTGAAGAGAATGAAGGAAGAGATTGCCCATTTCGCAAGCAGAAAATACAGTCTGTTCGCAGTTTGTATTATTAGCTACCTTAGACCTTTAGTTTGTGTCGGAAAGGGGTGCATTAATGCATAATGATCTCCCAGTTCATGCACTGTAAAAAATTTGTTTAGTTTCTAAACACCTAACTAAACACTTTTCTGTGACAGTTTAAAAACACTGCGACGCGTTTATATATTAAACATGTTTAGGAACTAAACACATGCTGTGTTTATTTTCAGCACACCCTAGGTGTTTATCACGCACACATGTTTATGTTTTAAACGGTTCTGATGTTTAAAAACTAAACACCTGCTCTGTTTATAGCCTAAACACCAAACGTTTACACCATAATCACTCACAGTGTTTAAATACTAAACACCGCACAGTCACATAATCACCCACAATGTTTAAGATCTAAACACTGAACCAAAAAATAAACATGACGCACTGTTTACAATGTAAACACTGCGACATGTTTATTCGCTGTGACAGATTAAAAACACTGCGACATGTTTATTTGCCATTTGAGTGTTTATTCTCAGAACACATGTCTGAATTTTAGATCGATCACAAAATTGCATACACTAACATGTGACATGTTTACATATTAAACATCGCAATTTCTCAGTGTTTATATAATACATGTTTACACCTTATACACACTGAGTGTTTATATGAGACATGTTTACACATCATACATGGTAATTTCCACGTGTTTATATGAGACATGTTTACACATCATACATTCATACATGCTAATTTCTACGTGTTTAAATGAGACATGTTACTCGTCATGCATGTTAATTCCCATGTAATTATTAATGTAAAGTGGATTGTTTCCACTTTTGCATGGAATGAGATAAACGCATAACATTATATAAAATTTACCCAGTGATGTACTAAATCATCAGCACACTTACATCGCATAATACCAGGGAAGACCTGGGTTAGCTTTCACAAACATTTTGGCTACAAGAGTCAAATGCAATTCTCTGAATGCAAGTTAAACATCAGTCAAAGCTTGGGCAATATCTGATGAATAATAAGTTAAAATCCTTTAAAGGGGAAATCGAGTCCAATAAATAAGATAAAAAAGAGTACAATCTTATAAGTTTAACAGTAAAAATTTGAATGAAATCGGATGAAAAATAAGTAAGTTATAAAATTTTGAAGTTTTGCTAATTTCTGCAAAGCAGTTAAAAGTGGATATGAATATGCAAATGAGTGAGTTGACCATGTCATAACCTCACAATTTTCCATTGATCGTATAAAAAAAAATGATGAAATTCAATGTTTATGTTAATGAAATGTGAAACATTATGGTATTGCTGGTTGAATAACTTCAGAAAGTGATCAGTTAGATATATCAGGACTTGAGCCTCGGGAATAATAATAAATTAAATTAAGTAAGTTGTGAGGGAATGACATGCCCACGTTGCCATTTGCATATTCATATTAACCATTCAAGAACTGTTTCCTCAAAAATTAGCGAAACTTCAAAATGTCATAACTTCCTTATTTTACATCCGATTTCGATCAAAATTTTACCAATGAACTCTTAATATTTTACTCTTTCTTATCAGACTAACTGGTATTTGGACTGGATTTCCCCTTTAGATATTGTAATTCTTGGCCTACTTTCAAGAATTGCCGTCTTTCTACTGTATTCAGAACTAATTCTTAGTATTGTAAAACAAACTAAGAAACTTGTTGATTGTGAATTGCAACTCAACGCTTCGGAAGCTTGACATGTATGTAACACCTCCAGGAACATAACTGCAGTCTGTGAACAAATCCATGCCGACCTTGAAGATTGCATCAATTATTGGCAAAGTGCTTTGGGTACCCGAACCAGATTAGGCTCACGGCAAATTATACCATGCACAACACTATGGTCGTATTGGTACTGATCAGGGAGTGTAGATGATGCACTCCATCATAAAGAGACAAAAAAAAAAAAAAATGTTTTCACTGTATTTAGCCTGTGGTGAACATCTGCACTCCTTGATCAGTACCAATAATGGAACTCAAATACATACATGATATTGTTCTTTTCACTGCAACTATCACTGAAAGTACATGTAAGCCAACAGTACTGTATGGACTTTTCACTTTTGCTATTTTGAGAGAAATATTAGAATGTCAGTGGATTTCAAGGGGTGAGTGAGAAAAAACTTCTACAACTGTACCTTGCTAGAACCTTGGAGAAAGAAGTCAAACCCAATGGGTATACAATGTACATGAATAGTCTATTAGAGTCTAATCAGTCTCATCATACTCCACATAATCATGGTATTGAGGGCTACTTTCAATCTCGACACAGCAGAATTTTTGGTATAGACAAGAGGATATGAACAAAGAAAAATAATGCATTGCAACTGGAGGCGGGAGGGTATGCAAGGCTGTCATGAACACGCAATGTGATCAGCAAGACTCCTCCCTTGTCAATTTGTCAGTCAGTTGCAAGACTCCTCCCTATTCTCCATACATGTTGTACAAGTGTACTACATTTCTAATACCTCTCTCCATGTGACGGATTTCAAGAATATCTCACAAAGAAAATATTAACTACCGAATGCTGCATTTCCTATCAGGTCTACAAGAAAATTGCAAAAAAATCCAAACAAATACAACTACTGGCCTCTTATTTGCGTCCAATATCTGCTGATTGTATAGGACGCACCTGAGGAAAAAAAAATGAAATGGCAGATATTTTGATTTGATTTGTTTTGATTTCTATATTCCTTTTTGCACAAGAATATAACAGAAAGCCAATCGAACAAAGTTCTTGAGTAATACCTTAACCGTGAACTACAAGGACATTGGTTGATGAATAAAATGAAGCGAATAAAACTGTTTTTCTTAATAGTGCAAAACGATTTCGAGCAAGTGTCTTTACATATTATAGTTGAAATTACAATTTTACGTGCCAGCTGTTAAAAAAAGACAATTACACATATCTATGAGCAATAAGAGTGCAGGTGACCATTATCGTAAGCACAGAGGACAATAGAATCGCTTTGTCTTGGATATCCCTGCCATTTCAAAACCAATTTTCATCAAATAAGCATTGAATTCCTCTTCGAATTATATAGGCCCCCTACCTTCATATTTCTTTAGAGGTTCGATCGTCATTATGTAATACACACACGCATACACACACACGGAGAACTGAAGCCCCATCGCATACAAAACCCTATCATCCCCCATATGATTTACTTTACTACAAATTGTAAGTATTCTAGTATACAGGTTTACATGCACACTGTCAGCGAAGAAAAAAAAACAATAGAAAGGTTGCTCTAACAGGTGGGATGCCTCCTAATAGGTCTGTAGTGCATCATGACGATGTGCATGAGACATCACATGGCTAGCAGGAAAAAGATCATTAATATTCAAAATTGTTATCCATGGTTCATTTCTTACATATGGCATGTAGGCCTATAGATATACTGTATATCAGTATATCTTGCGATGTCCTTGTAATCCTCAGATGTTTGCACTTTTAGACGGGTTGTATAGAAGTAAGCGCATGCATCTTTCATTCTAATCAAGACAGGTTGGGCGTGATCCCTGAACAATTCTTCCACGACGTGCTGGTGCTGGTAAAGGAAATGATTACACAAGGAAAACAAATCAGTTGGCTTTGCAATACAATGGACTTAACTGCTCCCATAGATTCTGAAAATGAATGGGTAGCAAAGAAGTTGACTGAATCCATAAGCAAGATCAAATTAAAAGGAATGACAGAATCCCTTCGTCACATTAGCACTTAGTGTCTTGCGTCAGTTTTTACTTACCTTGCTGAATTTTCTGGACTTAGTTCAAGTCTTTGTTGTTGTTGTTGTTGCTTCTTTCTTATTCATCATCATTATCAAGCAGAGTTACGACCATTACTGTATCTTTTGTCTCTTGGGTGAAGATTTTCACATCTGTAATTTACACTTTCAACAATATTTGCAATCAATCAATTTTCAATATTTATTTTAGGTAATGGAATGGATTCGGGAGTCCGGAGTAGGTCCCCCCCCCCCAAAAAAAAAAAAAACAACAACAACAACAACAACAACAACAACAAACAAACAACAACAAACAAACAAACAAACAAACAAACAATTTAACAAACAAACAGAAGAACTTAAAGCATCTAAAATCTGCATTTTATAGAAAATCATTTACATGCCCTTTAAGTAGCATTGGGGGTACCACCTATCGTCACCCTAAGGATCTGTAGCTTGTTTATTCTAAAAATATAACTCAAATATGCCATAAAAACTGCAGTTTTGAATGTCGTGACCGTCTCGTTGATTATGAATCTCCGTTTTATAATAGCGCAATTTTAGTGCGTGCGTTCCGTTTTCTTCGCGCAGCTAAAAAGGGTACCTTGCGATCGGCATCTTAAATACACGTGAATTTCACAGCCATGCGTCGTTACTGAGTGGATGTGTAATTGGAACGTTTTTAGCTTGGTTTGTTAGTTTGTTTTTGAGTTTGATTTTCGTTTCTTCCTTTTTATTGTCTTTATAGCTATAATGACACTTAATCCCGCGCCATCCTTTTCGTTCTATACGCAAACAGCCATGATACGCAGGGTGCCGATGGGAAGGTACCCTGCTGATAGGTGGTACCCCTACCATACATAATATTCATTGATTTAGGCTCTGCAATTTTGAGTACTTACTTGATTTCCACTTTCCACATGGGTAGTATACAGTGATGTACTATCCCCAGTTGATTCACTCTGCTGACTGCACCATGCCTCGTTCTCTGCCAGCAGAGGTAATGTCTTGCAGAATTTATACAGTCGTCAGGACATCATCGTCACCCACTTTGGTGCCATCGGCATCCCTTTCCAAGACATCCTAATGGATGGGCTTTACATTCAATTTTCACCACCTGTTGAGTTATGAAGAATTTACAGGGAATAAAACTGAATTTCACTCAAAATATAGTCACTAACCCATCGTCATTCACATGAAAGATACCTCATAACTTCGTAAAAGATACAGTGAGTTTACCCGCTAGGCCGAGTTTACCCATAACTACGGTACCGGTAATCTGTAGAGTGTATATAGGCCTATTGTAACGTTAACAACACTAACACGTTACAGTTAGAGCGTTCCCCGTTCTATAAACGTTAGATTTAGAAATAGAAAACTCAAACAAACGAGCAAAATCTTTAAGGGCGTAGCCTTTTTCTACGCCTACTACAGTTTTACATTAAACGAGGGCAATTTTGCAATAAATCTTGTTATTCACCGACTTAGCAGGCTTAGCAGACTTACCGCTTTCATGCAGGCCGGCCAGGCTAGAACTTTATCGCTTCGACGCCATCTTAGCTAGATCCGCTCCTTGATGGCCTTTCACCTAGCTTTATGCAGTACGTGTAGTGCAGTCGATCGAGCGAGCGGCGAGTCGTAAGTACAGTGTAGTGTGTACCAAGCAAGTACCAAGCCTAGAACGAATGCGCACGTACTGTAGGCCTACGCACATCACGCTGCTAGGGCAGCACCAGCCAGCCAATCAGACAGATCCATCCGTACAGTACAGGTACGTATACGCGCACATCTCCTTTCCCGCCAATTGTGCATTGATTATGGTCATAATAATTATGCATAGCACGAGTGTGCGCTAGAAGCGCACGCAATACACAGGGCACCACTGCGTGCGTTGTGGCCGCGGCCGTCATGTCACATGCGCTGCTGACTTGTAGAGTACGAGTATTACAGTGTTTATGTTAAACATGTGCGGTGTTTAGAACGTGTTTACGAGGCGTTCTAAATGTAAACGCGTCTGTTTACCCTGACAGTAGAAGTGTTTAGGCCTAACCAACAAACATTTGGGTAATGCCCTAAACCATGAACGAAATCATTAACAAAGGCAATTCCCATTTTTTTCTAGCAGTTAAAATATAGGACTGTACATGCGAAACCAAAATATAAATTTATTACAGTTGTATTACATATTTTTAGGTTATCCTTTTTCCTTATTGATTAGGCATTTCCGTGAAAGGCCTAAAACATGAATTATTTCATAGTGCATCTTGATGTCGTAACAGTTTCCACTTTCTCGTGATAAAAGGAAACTAGAAATTGCAATTTACACACCATTTCCAACACTTCTCCATATATATATGGACATATTGAGATTAACATAGCGTGACCAGAATAAACACTCCAACTAAACACTCCAAGCTAAACACTTTAACTCTCAATACTTTACACGTGCTATACACACTGGGTGTTTAGATGTTAAACAAAGTGTTTAGATTTTTAACACTGTGTTTAGTTCATAAACATGTCGCATGTCGCATTTTTTACAGTGTGCCTATGTGGCAGTCCTCGATAAAAGGGGAATTCCACCCAAGTCAGTCCGGTGTTTCTACACTGTGTTCCTAAAAAAGGGAAACCAAACCTCAAAGGTAAATCATATCACAAATGCATAGTTAGTTTTTTTTTTTTTTTTTTGGTAATTTGTGTGCTGGATTAAAAAGTAGCTCATTAAGTTGAATTTGACACCTTGCTTGCGTCAACATTGCCATGGGTTTTGTTACAGATCGAGTAAGGTTTCTTTGAAGGAAAAAGATACAACATCTACTTTTTCCAAGTTTCAAAGAACCCTAACTCTCTAACTCATGTCAACGTTGACGCAAGCAAGGTGTCAAATTAAAGCTGGAGAGCTACTTTTTATTCCATCATACAAATTACAAGAAAAAAAAAACTATGTATTGTTCAGTTGACTTTTGAACTTGCCTTTCCTTTTTAGGAACAAACTGTAGGGAAGACGATGAATTAAAAAAAAATAATTGATCCAATCATGAGTGAATAAGGAAACTACACTCATTAACATTATCTAGTACTTCATTGTCAGTTATGCAAAATGGCAATGCTGATGAAATCACAGTATTTTTAGGAGTAGTTCTCCATTTACATTTTACACAAAATTTCTCATTTTTCAGAGTATGTATTTTCACATCTTAAACTCTGAGTATATTTAGAACAATTTTCACTGTTTGTCAAACAACTCCTTTGAGTATAGGGTAGAAAAAATGTAGCTTTCAAGAAAATTTAGAAAATGGGAAATTCTTATGTACAGAGAATGCAATGGAGACTTGATGACCCATGCACCATGACGACATGTAATTTTTTGTAAGTCAACTTGGCAAGATACCTTATGTCACCATGACGACATGTAACTTTTTAGATGTCGACTTGGCAAGATACCTTATGTCATCATGACGACCTGTAACTTTTTAGATATCAGCTTGGATAGATAACTTATGTCGCCATGATGACATGTAACTTTTCAGATGTCGACTTTGCAAGATATAGGCCATGGGGTGAGCTGGTTTTTTCGCTTGTTTCGTTCCGACAACTGCGGCACTAAAATTTCTCCACAGCTACGTGTAAAAAAATACCCAAAAAGGCTACAGGAAAAAGTTCGACACAAACCCTCCTGTAGTATTTTGGTAATTTAGGGGGAAACAGTGAACTTTTTTGTCACTGAGGAGCTCAATATGTACACTTTGCCGTGTACGATATTCATTCGCGAACGATCATGTGATGTATGTTATCCAATCCGAATCGAGAATTATCGTTTACGAGTCAAAATGGCCGCCCCCTGTGAGCCTGTCGACGCGTCTACGTCGTCTGCTCTGCCGAAACTTTTAAGATGCGTTATTATGCATGTAACATCAATGAAGTTTGAAAATTTCACGGCTATGACAAACCTAAGATAGACGAAACCTATTTTGTGTGCCAAAGAGTGGATCAAATTGAGTGGGGGAGACCGTGAAATCGCAGACCAGAACGAAGTGATTCAGCTGCTCGGGGGACTGACTCAACTGCAACCTACGTAGCCGTAGGATAATTTACAGGTTAGTTTACGTGCGTACAGTCGTAGCAGTCGACACTGCAGTGCAGTCTCTCTCATGTCAATGTTATATGCGTAATGTCAGTTAATGACCATGATGACTACATACAAGTACAACGTTAGCTATGTTATGAACGTTGCTTGTGTATGTTATAATGGGCGCTAATGCAGTAGCTTAGCCGTTAGCGTGTCTGTTACATTTTAGATAAGAATTTCACCTTGGCATGGCATAGCGCCGTTATAATGTAGCCTTAACCGTTAGATGTAATTTTACATGTTGTTCTATGTACAGCCCAGGTTAGAATGATGTGGCTGATTGGTGATACTGTTTTGTAAAAATCTTGACACACAGGACTGGATTGAAAAAGGTCTAAACTGCATGTAAATTTATATTTTCATAATCATGGCCATGGAGTATTAATATTAAAAATCCATCCTGTTTCTCTCACCCCGAAATTGGCGAATCCCCCCTCAAAACACACATTTGGCATCTCATTAAATTGACTTATTAATATTTGATATAAATAGGTCTAAAAAACCAACAATGACAATAACATAATTGCAACAATTAAACTCCCTACAACATATGATTACCATTATGTTGTGCCAAACTATAAAGCAGTGGGTGGTGGCGATAGTGAAAGGCCAAGGATTACTAGTATTAATGATGATAAGGCAGTTGTATTCATAATTATGATAATTGATATTGCATGTGATCAGGTGCTGAAAGCTGTAGATGTAATTTAAAATCAGTAATTGCACTGCAAGTACAAGTTGAAGTAGTTGATGATGACAATGATCATGAGGTGTTAATGATTACCTGGCATAGTACTAGGGCCTATTGGTAATTACAAGATTCAAATATTGGCAGTCAATAGTCTACCGTACATTTAATGATATTGAGTGTAATGTTCAACCCCTCCCTCTAGCGTTTAGCCTTTTTTCCCCCTAACAAAATCCAACGGCTAATCATTGCTGTTCATTTCTCCATTGTATTAAATAGGATTCCATGAAACGTGCTACAAGAGGTTTATAGATAGCAAACGCCTGAATCTCGCTAGGAAACGAAAGCTGAAGGAGGAGCCTGGTCCGTCAGCAGGAGCATCTGTTTCCTCCCCTAAGACGCTCACATCAAGATCAAGATTTTCTTCTGGAAGCTCTTCAGGTTCTGCTGTGTTGCCTGTAAAATGCATCATTTGCAACAGAGTCAACCTGCTCATTTACTTGCCAAGGGAAATAGGTTAATATGATTGATATTGAAGCATGAAAACATTGTCATGTTACTATAAGTTGTCCTTGATAAAATGGAGCAATATATACACCACTGAAACATTCACACACATACACAAAGAACTTCAGTGCAAAGTTCAGAAACAACAGAATGTACTGTATATGCACCAATGCTTTGGTCAATGTGATTGATATTCAAGAATTGACATCTTACCAAAGTTGTGCATGATAAAATGTCTTTGTAATACAGATTGCTTCCTGTATTTTGAATGCCAATGTTTATGCAACATGTTTTGACTCCTTGCCTCAGTAAGTGATTGTTTGCCCTTTAGCAAACATTTCTGCCCACTACATGTATTATGATTTGATTAGGGTTGAATTATTCTAAGAACAAAGATGTTTTCCTAAGTGTGTTTTTTTTTTTCATAAAACTGAATGACTACAATTAAAATTTGTTTCTCCCACTCTGGGGAAAAAAAATGTAAATATTATCAATACTGAAACAGAATGTTCATGTAGAAAGGTCAGTACAATGTAGGTGTGAGTACAAAATCAGTTTGCTAAAACTAATACACACCAGCCAAATGAAAATTGTGCATAAGTGGAGTCAGGTTTGCACTGATCCTCTGATATTGGAAGTTAATTGCAATGTTATCATAATTTTTAATGCCAAACCTGTTTTATTCTCTCCGAGATTTTCAGGTACACACTGCCTCCAATACAGAGTCCAACAGTTTTCACTCATGAATGGGTAAACTATAATTTTGCCTTTATTTTATATATTGGCATTTTTCAAAACTTTTACACCCTTTCAAGGATATTTGGACCATGGAATGTTCCAGGAAATTTATTAAAACTAGAAAATTTGACTGATTATCATTTTGAGCTATCTTACATGAAAGGAGGTAGTGTCCCACCATGTTGTAACCTAATAATAGCAATGAAAACTTCAGGAAATTTTATGAAGATTAAATTTTCTAAAGTACTGTATAATATTTCATGAACAACGTGATTGCTATGTGATCTAAGTATATTAAAGCTTCTTAAGAAGAAGAAGAAGAAAAGAAAAACATGTTTACTGATAAACAATATGATCTGTTTAATAGTAATGTCTCATGTGTGTAAATGAGTTTGCATGTGTGCGTGTGAGTGTATATGATATGTCAGCGTTTTTATGCACCTGTGTATGTGTAATGCACTGATCAATACATGTATTATATCATTGTGTGTGTTCATGTTTATGATAATCTTTTTTATGATGCTGATGTGATTAATGGCCAAGGCATGTAGAATAATATTTTAATACACTTGGGTATATTGAATCTTCA
Organism: Diadema antillarum; assembly: GCF_040938485.1. NCBI lineage: Eukaryota > Metazoa > Echinodermata > Echinoidea > Diadematoida > Diadematidae > Diadema > Diadema antillarum. The sequence continues at coordinate 1,215,271 of NW_027271017.1, read as the reverse complement.
TAACTATGTGTGTGCGTATGTGTGTGTGCATGTGAGGGTGTGTGTGTGTGTGTGTGTACAATAAGATTCTCCCACATGCACGCGGACACACACAAACAAACGCACTGAATTTTTTTTCTTTTTTTTTGCCTTGAATGATTAGTCATTTGATTAATAACATGTCTTTGAACAGAATATAAGGCATTTGCCTTGACCTCTGACGGTCAGTCAGTGCTCTCTCTCTTCAATGGTCTCGAACCACTTTGCTCTTGTCTTCCTTTGCATAGCCAGCATCAGGAAAAGCTGAAACATGAGATATAATGCAACTATTAAACCAAAACTTCACTTTTTTTCTAGGTATATGGCTAAAAGCAGTGCTTTACAAATGTGTATATGTACACGTATTTCAGCTTAGAAACACTATGGGAACTATACTGCGGCTAGCAGCCCCATACGCATAACTGCGGCCAGCAGCCCCATACGCATAGCGTCATGGGGCTGTGAACTGTAGCATACAGGATCATGACGGAAGTTTTATCGCGGACAAATATCAACTTAAATCGGGAAAAAATCTTCAATTTGAAGACTTATCAATAAATTTGAAGTATTGATAACAGAGTTCGTATAAGGTTTGCTTCTGCAAATAGTTCCTTTCTGTTCAAATTGATGACTAAATGTGACTCGGTCGAGAGGAAACTGGGAGAACTACACTGAATTGACGGCCAGCGCATGCACACACAGACATCTAATATCCAGTCAATGGATACGAAATTTGTGCGCAGTGATGTGTGCGCCTGCGCTGACCGTCAATTCAGCGTAGTTCTCCCAGTTTCCTCTCGACCGAGTCACATTTAGTCATCAATTTGAACAGAAAGGAACTATTTGCAGAAGCAAACCTTGCACGAACGCTGTTACCAATACTTCAAATTTATTAATAAGTCTTCAAATTGAAGATTTTTTCCCGATTTTAAGTTGATATTTGTCCGCGATAAAACTTCCGTCATGATCCTGTATGCTACAGTTCACAGCCCCATTACGATATGTGTATTTGGCTGCTGGTCGCAGTTTATAAAATATGGATTTTCGCAAAAACTACAGGATATTTCGAGGAGAACTTTTTACAGTATATTTAGGATGTACAAAACATCACATTTCCGCATTCAGAAAGTAGTGCCAGTGTTGCTGGAACGAAACCCATTTTCTAAGCCTCTTTTTCAGCTTCACCCCATGGCCTAATACGTTATGTAGGCATGACGACATGTAACTTTTTCAGATGTCGACTTGGCAAGATACCTTATGCACCATGATGACATGTAACTTTTTAGATGTCGACTTGGCAAGATACATTATGTCACTATGACGACATGTAACTTTTTTCGATGTTGACTTGGCAAGATACCTTATCTCACCATGACGACATGTAACTTTTTAGATGTCGACTTGACATGATAATTTTTGTCTCCATGTCAACTTGTAAAGTTGATAAGTCGACATGATAGAGCTATTATGTTGACTTGACAAGATAAATTATCTCGCCAAGTCTCCAAGTCGAATGGCACTTTAAAGCTTTCGTAAAAACATAACCTTTCCGCCGCCATACTTCAAAATCTCTATCTATATCTATTTTAGTGCCACTTATGTACTTCTGGGTTGAAAAAAGTGTGGGGGCCCAAAGTGATGACACCTTATGTATTCCTTTGTATAGTGCAAAAAAAGTGTGGGGCCCGAGCCCCCACGGCCCCACGGCTGCGCCAGCCATGCAGATTTGCAGAAATATTAATGTAATGTGCATTGACCAGATGGAAAGCATTCCAATCTCATGCATGCATTGCATAGATGAACACAGCATAATATTGACAGTATAGCAATGCCGATAGCACAGTTTTGAAGAAGTTTCAACGAATGTAGTTTATTTGTATTAAACTTGAACCCTTTCAGTATCGTAGAAAAATATTGGGGATTTAAGTCATGATATAAAGAACTGATAACTGTGTCTCCGACGGTAAATATCATGCAACTGAGAAGTGCCGAGTCTTTCTTAATTCGCTTACTAAATAATAAATGGTCCAAAATAGTACCTTGAGACAACCTCCGTATATTTGCGGAGCAATAAAGAGTAATGAGAGTGAAAATCGAATATTGTTTGCGGTTAGGCAAATAATCAGTAACCAGGAAACAAGTGACCTTGTACATTATGCGAATAAAGGTGATGGAGTAATGTATTTAGTGATCAATAGTGTTTAATGCTTTCGATAAATCCTGAAGTCTATCTTATCTCTTAAAGAGTTCCTTGTATAAACTTCTTTCTTGTATTTTGCTTGTTTTATTTGTTTTCTGTGATCACTTGTATTGTTTTGCAAATGGCTAATGAATAGATGATAATAAAAATAATGTAATAATTATCTTGTAACACATGATTTCAACTGACTATCAATCGGTTTGAAAAGAAAGTGATGCAATTGTGTATAAACAATATAGAAATATATTGATTACTGCTTAGTTGTATTACGACTGCTTAAATTACCCGGTATTAGTTTTCTGATTTAATGAAGGGCGCTTCTATGGACGGGATTTTGTTTCAATTAATGGACGCTTAGAGAGATAATATTATGCTCGCTTGGTATAGTCACTGATGGTTGTTGTTTTTTGATAGATAGAGATAATTTTGTGACCATTCGTAAAGAAAGGTTATGTAAGGGTTATGTAGACAATTGGCTTGATTGGTTTAATGGTTGGTATCTGTAGTGTTGGATGCTGAACTTGAAACAGTTGGTCATTTGTTGGTTGTCATGAATAAAGATGTTTGCATTCTCTTCTGTAGAGATCATTAACAGTTTCGCGCAATAAATACTCAAAATATCGGTTTATTTTACTCTTGGAAAAAAAAAACCACCAAATAAAAGAGATACTCGTGTTTTGTTATTGAGTATGTTGTTTGTGTATTCTCTCCTCACAGACAAAGCCTACAAAATGATTGTCCTTTGCACAACACGCCTTACCCATCAGTGTCCATGGTCTTTCAATGACTTGCCTTTCATATATGGATGTTTTACATGCACCCACAGGCAACTTCACAATAAGACAACGCAAACAACCAAGAATATATCAACATTTCTGCAAGGAATATTAGTTAGGACTCATTGGAGAAAGCTCGTATGACAATGACAGAAGACGTATTTACATAATGTTTATGATTCTTTCCACAAAATACATTTGGTATTGTGGACGTTCATCCACGTCCAATCTAATATATGATGGGAGGCATACTGCAGTTATAAGTCATAGATGATAACATAGTAGGCCCATAGTATTATATAAAGGCATACTAGTATATACATGTACTGTATTAGCATAAAAGCGTCCATGGGAGAATATACGTCTGAAAACGAGGTATAATAAGTGGAATTCATTCCAAAAGGGAATTTTCTTATTCCCCTTAAGGTTTTGACAATGTTTTTTTTTTTCAAAGCATTATCATTGATCTGGGGCCTCAGGACTAAGCACCACAACAGGCACAGATGGACTGTACCATTAATACAATATTAGGGGAGACTGGCAGAGATGAAAAAAAGTGTATACAGTATATTGGATGTGCATAAAAACGGATCATTGGGGGAATTCAGGTATTTCTGCTATTTCTTACATTTTTTTCCATTATCAAGATACAGAATTTAGTGGCATAAAATGCATTCTGTGCTTTCCTCAGTTCAGTGCGTCATTGAGCCCATATTAATGCATTTTTTTTTTCAAAAAGGCAATATTTGAATTTTCTGAATATTTTCATGATTTTTACAAAATTCCCCAAAACTATCATTGTTCCGCATTTCCTCTTAATACTGGAAGTAATGTTATGTATATGATATGTATAGTGTGGGTCGTGTGTCTTCAGCTGCTAAACCCCTGGGCCGTCGCATCTTTTAGTAGTGTGTATAACGAGAGTAAAGAAGAGGCGGTAGACGTTCCTTTTGAATCCTCACAATCTGATTTTACTTCGAGCTTTCGGCCCTTTGTCAAGACCGAGGACAAATCGGACAAAATACAGAACATGGACATCATATACAAGAAAATAATGATGATAAAGACAATAGGGGAAATAATAACGACAGTGATAGAGGTAGAGACGGCAGAGAATAAATACACAAATGGGAGTGTATATATGCATCAATCTTACATAGTATAACATGCATACATACAAGCATGCATAATATTATAAGCACTTATAAATACGTATGGCTAAACATCTGCGCACACACAAGTACATAATTATAATAAATAGGGATATATACGCACAAACACTTGTGAATCTCCTCGCATATGTCAAAGCAGGCAATCGTATAAACAATTACGGGCAATTAATAACATCATAATAGTAATTAAATCAAGGAGTGTATGTATAAATAAATGGAACATAGGCACCCAAAAAAGGTAGAACAGAGCACATAAGTAACGTTCTTAACCGGAAATAAATGTATAATAATGTGTTTGACAGCTTTCAAGGTCACAGGAAGGGAAGAACAACCCTTAATGTTCCGAATATTTAGTGTTGTCATTATGTTTAGTTGTCCGTTAGCCCACCCCCGTTTTTATTTTTTTCTGCAATACCTCCGGAATTTTCGGTTCCCCACAACCGGCTGCCAATTGACTGCCGGCATGTAACCGGGCCAATTGTGAAGTGTGCATCTCACATCGTACGTATTTATAGATTCTGTTCTTCCCTTCCTGTAACCTTGAATGCTTTCAAACACGTTATTATACACAATTTCGGGTTAAGAACGCTACTTGTGTGCTCTTTTCTTCCTTTTTTGTGCCTATGTTCCGTTTATTTATACATACACTCCTTGATTTAATTACTATTATGATTTTATTAATTGCCGTTATTGTCTATACCGGTATAATTGCCTGTTTGACATATGCGAGGAGATTCACAAGTGTGTTTGTGCGTACATATCCTATCTATATTTACTTGTGTGTGCGCAGATGTTTAGCCATAGGTATTTGTAAGTGCTTATAATATTATGTATGCTTGTATGTATGCATGTTATACTATATACCATTGATGCATATATACACTCCCATTTGTGTATTTATTCTCTGCCGTCTCTGCCTCTATCACTGTCGTTATCATTTCCACTATTGTCTTGACCATCATTATTTTTTTTTTTTTGTATATGATATCCATGTTCTGTATTTTGTCCGATTTGTCCTCAGTCTTGACAAAGGGCAGAAAGCCCGAAAGCTCGAAGTAAAATCAGATTGTGAGGATTCAAAAGGAACGTCTACCGTCTCCTCTTTACTCTCGTTATATATATATGTATATATATATATATATATATATATATATATGTAATCATACATGTATTGGTCGTGTCATGACCCATGATACGTTCAGTAGAAACTTAAGTCCATTAGCGTCAATTACAAAGAGAAATGATTTGCACACGAAAAGAATAACCGTTGGAGCGGACCATCAGTTTATAGAACATGGCATTTTATGCAAATTTTATGACATTTATCAATACTAGAATGATACGATAAAACATAATAATCATGGAAATTATATAGCAGGTATGTTAAAGATATTCAATTACCACGTAATGTGACTATGAAAGGAGTAAGAATAAACATTAAAAATAAACTATAATAAAACAACAAAACGTTATATCACTTTGACAATGACTTGAATTTTGGCACTAATGATGAGGTGTTTTAAACATTACATTATTGTGCGTGCTGTAAAATTCACGGACATTAAAAAATCCAACATAGGATTGCGGCATAAAGATGACTTTCAAGGGCCAAACATTTTCATGAAAATAAATGATCCTCTGCAGTGATAACATCACATGCGATTTTTGCTTTCAGATACTCATCATGAAATTTACGCGTTAAGAATGACACAACAGTGTTCTCACTATTTATGCTATTGAAGCGCTTAAAAGGCCTTGGACCAATAAAAATCCCTTTTGAAATATTATGTTAGCGCACCCTCTCCCTCTCGATGGTCCTGTTCAAGATTTTTTTCCACTTCGAGCGAAATAGATACCACGCAAGAATTTTGTAGATTTCGTAGGGTCTCGGGACAATTCTAGATGCCTCAAATTCGTGAGAAGATCGTAAAAACGTCCTAGGTTGTTGGCAGAGGACTCTTACGACGTTCGTATAAAAGCCTTATGAACGGAGATTCGTACGGCGTTCCTACGAACGACTCGTAGAGTTTATACGTTTAGACGTTCGTGATCTGCTCGTAAGGAGTACGTACACAATTTGATGCTTTCATTGCTTTCACATGTGAATTTTTAAAATGACTATGAAATGTTATGATATTTGGTATGTAACTGCCTTATACTGGCTACAGATTAAAATGTGACAAAATTATCTTTGTAAACTACTTTATAGCTGATAAGCGTACATTCAAGCATAATTCCCCTTTCTTAAAGGACAAGTTCACCTTTACAAACATAAGGATTGATAGAATGTAGCAATATTAGTAGAACACATCATTGAAAGTTTGAGGAAAATCAGACAATCCGTTCAAAAGTTATGAATTTTTAAAATTTTTGTGCAGCAACCGCTGGATGAGAAGACTACTGCAGTGTATGAATAACTTGCGTACAACAATATAAGGAAAATATAAAGAGAATTTCACAAAATTCCATCTTTTGAAAAAAGTACACATTCCCCTGACTCGTTACCGACAAATGTTATGGGCAATATTATTCCCCCTGCCTTTAGAAAGAGGCAAGTCAAGAGCTCTTTTATTATGCGAAAAAAGTGAAAATATGTTGAATTTTCTTTTACGTTTTCTTTATACTGTTGTACGCATATGACTCACAAGCTGTAGTAGTCTCCTCATCCAGCGGTTCCAACACAAAAAATTTAAAAATTCATAACTTTTGCATCGATTGTCCAATTTTCCTCAAACTTTCACTGATGTGTTCTACTAATATTGTTGCATTCTCTCAATCCCTATGTTTATGAAGGTGAACTTGTCCTTTAACGCTCCTAAAGAGACCAGTAAACGAGTGCAATTATACCGTTACCTTGCTATGTTACGTTCCCCAATACACCTACATAAACGTTGACAATCAATAGACGAACACATTCACAATTTCAAATTGCTCCATTCCATCGTCTAAGATATCGTGTATTTTAGTGTCTCCTTGCAACGGAGCAAATGGCTCTATCTGACCGGTGGGTAGTATGTGTAACTGCTTAATGCGATTGTTGGTAATCATGACGAAGAATGGCCCGCGAAAGTGACGAATAATGCACCAGGAAACTCCACGAACGTGCAAAAAGAAACGCACCGTTTTTCCAGTGGTAGGAACTGTATGAAACATCACAAAATTGCGATGAGCGTCGCACCAGTAGAATTTCACACTTTCACACTTACCGTTCTTTCCATCCATTCAACAGACACAATCTATTCTAGGCCTACATCACCAAATTCAGCTTATTTCAAAAGAAGATATTATTACAATTACAGCCCTGTCGATATATTCTTAAAATCAAAGGATGATAAGATAAACAGGTATTGGATTACCATATCAAAAATGGACACGCCATTCTTCATTTCAGATAACGACAAGCACCTTTTGAGTTTTGTATAAAGATCAATTAAAGCTACAGTTGCGTTGAAGGAATTACAAAAGAAAATTGAACGTAAATACGCAAAATATAAAGACTCTAATATTTCAGTATCAGACAAATCCTTGCGTTCGAAGTCGATGCGTGCGTCATATCGCGAAGGTTTTCTGAAACAATTACATTCTTGAACCGTCCATCAAAAGTCACTTTCATGAGCATACTTGAATTAACCAGTCTGCGAATGAAGAAGTCGAAAAGGAAATAAAAGAAATTGGTTTTACGTCTTAACATAGCACTGGAAACACACCAACACACAAGTATCATATCTGCTGATATCTATGCTGTGAATCATTTAAACCACGGACAATAAAGGATCAAAATGATCACAGACAAAAAGGCCCGAATTCACGAAGGTGGTACAAATGAAACCATGGTTTAAATCATGGACAAAAATCATGGAGCGCCAAGTGTCGCACGGAATATTTCGTTACGAAATTGGTCATTTCGTCGACAAAATGACCTTTTCTTTAACGAAGTTATCATTTTGTTGACGAAATGTTCATTTAGTTACAAAATGTTCATTTAGTTACAAAATGTTGTCATTTCGTTACAAAATAATCATTTCATCGACGAAATGACTGATTTTGTAACGAAATATTCCGTGCGACAATTGGCGCTTCATGGTTTTTGTCCATGGTTTAAACCATGGTTTCATTTGTACCACCTTCGTAAATTCGAACCAAAGTTTCTTAAGTATCATCAGTTCTTAAAGTTTCCCAATACCGATGATAATGACTATGAGTGTGTTTAGAGAGCTGTTTTAGCCCCAGAGAGAGAGAGAGAACTAATGAATAATCACATTCCAGCACATTAGAAAAATACTTTTATACAGACATGATTCCGTAGGTAGATCCGAATGTTACCAAGACAAAAGTACATACGGTATGTTACGAACGGAACAAGCTGTATGTTCTACACTTAAATCAAAGAAGTTTCTAAACTCAACTTAATGGCAAAGAGCTGAAGATTATTTACGACATTAACAGTTCACAAGACAAGCAGCTGATTTCGTATCTCCCAGCCAGTACTTGACGCGTTCGTTAACCCATGCCATACTGAATTCCGAAATCTCCACAGTCTATACAGTACACAAGACACCAGGGTACAGTAGGGAACAGGTTAAGAGCAGGTAATGAGTCTCTCGCGACACCGAAATATCCCTTTAAATGTGTAATTCGAGTTTTTGGCAACTATGATACGCGTTATGTTTTGATCCATAACGAGGTTTTGATATGAAATATGCACGTGATCAATGTATCATATTTTACATTAACTTTCAACTCTTTTACAACCAGAATTTGATTTTTACTTTTCTGATCCCCTCCCTGAAGTATATATAGCGTTAGTTGTGTATATTTTTATTCACCTTCATTATTGGCAGGAATCCGATAAAAAAAAACAACTTTGGAACCTTGAACATTGTCGAGCACCATCTGTTCGTTATTCTAGTTCACATGCAACACCATCACACAATGTAAATCAGCGACAATAACATATGACATGAATGATATTATGTAAAAAAAAGTTCAAGTCAATTTTGGTTTTATAGGGTAACTTACGTCTGTAATAACTCAGCCAAAAAAGAAGAAAAAAATGAAACTGATTTAATGCCAGGAGTGATTTCATTCAATCTCATTAACGACGGGAGTTGTTTTTTCAAATTTCATCATTTGTAATACAAAATTCAAAACTTTGAAGTGCAAATTTATACTCCTTACTGCCAGTGATACCGGTGCTTGCTTGGTCTAGAAGAGAAGTCCGGATGACCGAGTTCGTTTCCTCATGAACCCAGTACACAGCCCTCTCAACGGGACAGTAGGACGTGTCGGTGATGGTGCTGCCCATCTATAATCATTATGTACTAAAACTGCCAGTCTTTATCAGCTCTTCAAATCCCAAGTCGGCTACGAAAAAGAAGTTGGCTCTCGATATGATTGCAAAAGTGCGCTCGACCTGTGGTGAATCTGACCAGATAATGGCGTACATGCCGCCATTCTTTCCCATACATCCCCAGGACAGTTGATAGCGAATATGCATTGCATAAATTGACTTGCACGATTTCTTACAATGTCTTACATCCTAAGCAACACTTATGTAGTCAAAAGGCTGCCTAAATATGTGCCACACATTTTACTATTCTACAACTTTCTATTCCACTATGTTTCTGCAGATTCTTTTGTTGAGGCTTAAGATAAAACACTCTTTCAAGGCAAGATTATGTCAATGGCATCTTCAATCAATCAATCAATCAATCAATCAATCAATCAATCAATCAATCAATCAATCAATCAATCAATCAGTGCTGAAGTACTTGTCCCTATTGAAGTATTATTAACGAAAGACATTGGAATACACGTTCCCTTGGACCAAGAACTCCCTTGCCTACTTCCTTGCGATCGACCTAACACGGAAAAGTTTTATTGTGAAAGATGTTTCCAATGTTATTTGTTGATTCCCATTGACATGAAACAAGTTTTCTAAGTGTGTAGTTGTATGTGTCTTTGTATTCTTATGTATTTTATGATGAATGAAAATAAACTGAACTGAACTGAACTGAACTGAACTTAATCATATTAGTACTGTAGCAAAGATCAGTTAATGATGTAATTTACCAAATTTTACCCCGAGAGGATTTCGAGGGCGTCACCGCACATAGAATTAATGAAACGCGAGTCTCAGCATACACACACACACACACACACACACACACACACAAACAAACAGGGTTATAGGGGCATACCTAGTCGGTGTCAATGAATTCTTATTAATTTTGACCTGTTCCTAAACACCTACTCACCATAGCACTTACCTAGCGATCTTTGACGGGTTTGTAGTGTTTAACTATCGGAATGAAAGGTACCTTACCATTCTCCTTGCAGAGAACCCATGAATCAAGAGGCGATGTTAATGTAGAGGTTCTTCCTGCTGCCTTTGAAGGTGAGTTCTTCGCCACAAGCTGTACGGTGCTTCAGTCCACCATTTGTCTCTTACCGCAAATCGTTATTATCTTTTCACACTCCTGCGAGGCTTCTCGTCGTTTAACATAATGAAAAATATGTAATAAGATATCATAATAGCCTTCCTAGTATGAAACCAGAGTTACAAAAGTCACATGAGAAGGAGTTTATCGGCACAGATATCTCTATATTTTGCAAAATTATTGATGTATTATTATGTGTTCTGACAGAAGAAGATATTTGTGTCTTAAAGGGATCGTACAGTATTGGTTGAGACGTTTATTTTCAGGTTGCAAAGAAACTGAGAAACTTTTTATGAAATGCAAAAGAACACGTAATTCTACGAGGAATTCAACGTTTATTTTAAGAAAATAATATTGGTTTTGAAATGGCCGAGATATCCAACAGAGCGATCCTAACAAAACGTGGTGCCCACCTTTTTACTTTGTTTTTGGATGTCTCAGCCATTCCTAAACCGATTTTCATCGATTAACTTTAAGTTCCTCTTATTTAAAATGGTATGGTCTGTACTATTTGCATAAGTGGTTTCTTAGTATCTCATAAAAAGTTGAAAGCCAAACCCTCATCTTTACCGATACTATACCATCCCTTTAGGTCTTGGTTTGCTTACTTCTTAAAGCAAGTCGTGGTTGTCCTATCTATATTAGTGGTGCTCACTGGGAATCTTTTCAAAACGCTGACACATAGGCAAGATCAAGCTAACTTGTTTCTACGTACATGTATGTCACCTTTGCGTTCATGAAGAGGTAAGTTAAAGATAAATGCATTCACACAGTTGCTAATTGCACATGCTCAAAGGTCGACGATGACCCATACCAGTCGCGAGAAATTAACATAGGTGGCGTTTTGTAGATTTACCCATAAATATCAAAGAATGCACAATTTCATGCTATATATCGAGTTAGCTGCAGCTTAATGGTCAGTAAAACACGAACTATTTTCCTTAAATTGTAATTCTTCCAATTACAGGTGGGAATGTTTACAAACATGCGTAATTATGAATATGGATGTATTGATATTAAAACTGGTAACTATACAATCATAACACAAATGAAAACAAATAAAACTATTTGTTTTCCTCTCTCGTAACCCATGTAATCCCTTGAAGTTTTCCCTTCGGCGCCCATGATTTTTTTTTTTTAAACAGTAAGATTGTTATCTAGGTACGTTATATTAATAACTTTATTCGGGTCGCAAGGTGTCTAGACATGCCATCGCCAAGCACTTTGACGTAAAAAATCGCCTCAGTTATCTCGTTATCTCCTGAATATCGGTCAGTTTGTTTTTAAGAAAAAGGGCAGAAAGTTTAAGAGCCTCTTATTACCTGTGCTTTTTACCCCTTTCTTTTCATTTTTTTTTTTTTGCAGCTCTCCGATGTTGGTAAAGCAGCAATATGGTTTGAATCTTACATTACCAAAGAAGGAACGAGATGTCGTAAAATATGATTCGCGTCATGGAGAACAAAGGAAACGGGAGAAAGAAAAAAAAAAGATATTTCCGAGGCAGAAGAGTTTAGAGGGAGCATCGAAATTTCCATTTACGTGCCTTCACATTATCCATTGATACTAAAAGTTACCTCTAATCGGTATATACTTGTATGTTTGGCAGTAGATGAAAAAACAAATCAACAAACAACAAAGTCATGCGAATCAGCTTAATGAGAGAAAACTGTTCGAGTTTTAAAACTTTATAAGGTGTGTGTTCAATACAGGCCAGAGTAATTCAAAATGTTAATCAAGCTGTATATTGAGACCTCCGGATGATTTGCAGACTTTTACATTTGAACAACTATGAATTAGTTTGTATATTGAGTAGAGAGATTCAGAATTTATAGTAATTGGGATGATGAAAAATTATGTTTGCAAAATTTATAACAAATTGCAATTAAGAAGGATGATGTCATGGCAGCCTCATAATAAAAATGCATGAGTTGGGGCTCACTGAAGCAGAACAAAAGAAGAACGCATGTATATATTCTACACAGTGGCGATGAACTTGTTAAGCAAGCTGTAGTGTAATAGAGTACACTGCTACATTTCTGAAAATATGTGTGGCTCCTATGTCAATAACATTGTTGAGTGTAATTTGTTTAAGATAAGTAAGTGTGAAAGTCTGTATCACAGGTCGAAAAATCAAACCCTGAGAGTGCTTCGATATCATATATTATAAAATGGGTTCAAGAATGTAGCCAATAGGAAGCGCTGAAATGAGACACACCTCCTTCCTTTACTTCAGTACAACTGCACTGCCTGTAATCCTATGGTAGATTGCCGATCGTCTGTGCGCGCGGCGGCTCCTTTGATGAATTGCATGCATACGCGTACGCGCTGTCAATCCTGTAAACAACTTCTAGTTCGGGCTGCCGGCCGGCCGGCCTGTCTTCCCTTGTGCATAACATAATATGTGGCGTACGTACGTATACTGTACTATACGTACACTTTGTACAGTACAGTAGACCAAGCGTTTTCGGACCGGACGCGTACATGGAGTCACTTTGAAGAGCAAATCCAACGATTTAGCAGGTTAATTCTCACGCCGTTTTCAGAGTATGTTGTCTAGTAGGCCTATATGAGGAGTCTATATCAAGTCTTTAAGGTAAAGGGTGCATATTCTATGTAAAATAAGTAAGTTTTCATGCGGGTGTCCGGAAACCCAACCCCCCATTATACTTATACTGTATGTGCGGGACTTCCGTACGTGAAAAACGCTGAAAAATGATGTTAGTTTTCGAATTTTCGACCCATTTTATAAAACAAATGATGCACAGGATTATTTCGTGGCGTTAGTGTAGGCGTAGTGCACTCGAGGGTATTTACAATTGTGAAACATGCACGAGGCGAAGCCGAGTGCATGTTGCACTACATTGTAAATACCCTCGAGTGCACTACGCCTACACTAACGCACTCTATCCTGTGCATCATTTGTATAGGCCTAATAATCATGCAGGCACCCCGAAAAGCACAAATTATTGTTAGAAATGGTACAGAGGGGACCACCGAAATTGGTGAAAGGAAACTACCCTACAAAATCCGATGCAACCAATATAATGGGTACACTCATCTGGATTTCCATTGAGGATTGGAGACATCTACTTCTCATATACTGCACAGACTCATACATGGATGACTTGAAACAATACATTTAAATGGAATCCCATAAAAAAGGATAGATTACGACAGACCAATGAACAACGAAGAAACGTCATATCAGACTTTATCTTCACGAGCCAGTCGACACACTAATTTTGCCAAGAATTTTACCATATCTTTTATGCGTTGGAACCTTATATATATATATACAATATATCTATATATATATATATATTGGCTTTCAACTTTTTATGAGATACTAAGAAACCACTTATGCAAATAGTACAGACCATACCATTTTAAATAAGAGGAATTTAAAGTTAATCGATGAAAATCGGTTTAGGAATGGCTGAGACATCCAAAAACAAAGTAAAAAGGTGGGCACCACGTTTTGTTAGGATCGCTCTGTTGGATATCTCGGCCATTTCAAAACCAATATTATTTTCTTAAAATAAACGTTGAATTCCTTGTAGAATTACGTGTTCTTTTGCATTTCATAAAAAGTTTCTTAGTTTCTTTGCAACCTGAAAATATACGTCTCAACCAATACTATACGATCCCTTTAAGACACAAATATCTTCTTCTGTCAGAACACATAATAATACATCAATAATTTTGCAAAATATAGAGATATCTGTGCCGATAAACTCCTTCTCATGTGACTTTTGTAACTCTGGTTTCATACTAGGAAGGCTATTATGATATCTTATTACATATTTTTCATTATGTTAAACGACGAGAAGCCTCGCAGGAGTGTGAAAAGATAATAACGATTTGCGGTAAGAGACAAAGGGTGGACTGAAGCACCGTACAGCTTGTGGCGAAGAACTCACCTTCAAAGGCAGCAGGAAGAACCTCTACATTAACATCGCCTCTTGATTCATGGGTTCTCTGCAAGGAGAATGGTAAGGTACCTTTCATTCCGATAGTTAAACACTACAAACCCGTCAAAGATCGCTAGGTAAGTGCTATGGTGAGTAGGTGTTTAGGAACAGGTCAAAATTAATAAGAATTCATTGACACCGACTAGGTATGCCCCTATAACCCTGTTTGTTTGTGTGTGTGTGTGTGTGTGTGTGTGTGTGTGTATGCTGAGACTCGCGTTTCATTAATTCTATGTGCGGTGACGCCCTCGAAATCCTCTCGGGGTAAAATTTGGTAAATTACATCATTAACTGATCTTTGCTACAGTACTAATATGATTAAGTTCAGTTCAGTTCAGTTCAGTTCAGTTTATTTTCATTCATCATAAAATACATAAGAATACAAAGACACATACAACTACACACTTAGAAAACTTGTTTCATGTCAATGGGAATCAACAAATAACATTGGAAACATCTTTCACAATAAAACTTTTCCGTGTTAGGTCGATCGCAAGGAAGTAGGCAAGGGAGTTCTTGGTCCAAGGGAACGTGTATTCCAATGTCTTTCGTTAATAATACTTCAATAGGGACAAGTACTTCAGCACTGATTGATTGATTGATTGATTGATTGATTGATTGATTGATTGATTGATTGATTGATTGATTGATTGATTGAAGATGCCATTGACATAATCTTGCCTTGAAAGAGTGTTTTATCTTAAGCCTCAACAAAAGAATCTGCAGAAACATAGTGGAATAGAAAGTTGTAGAATAGTAAAATGTGTGGCACATATTTAGGCAGTCTTTTGACTACATAAGTGTTGCTTAGGATGTAAGACATTGTAAGAAATCGTGCAAGTCAATTTATGCAATGCATATTCGCTATCAACTGTCCTGGGGATGTATGGGAAAGAATTGCGGCATGTACGCCATTATCTGGTCAGATTCACCACAGGTCGAGCGCACTTTTGCAATCATATCGAGAGCCAACTTCTTTTTCGTAGCCGACTTGGGATTTGAAGAGCTGATAAAGATTGGCAGTTTTAGTACATAATGATTATAGATGGGCAGCACCATCACCGACACGTCCTACTGTCCCGTTGAGAGGGCTGTGTACTGGGTTCATGAGGAAACGAACTCGGTCATCCGGACTTCTCTTCTAGACCAAGCAAGCACCGGTATCACTGGCAGTAAGGAGTATAAATTTGCACTTCAAAGTTTTGAATTTTGTATTACAAATGATGAAATTTGAAAAAACAACTCCCGTCGTTAATGAGATTGAATGAAATCACTCCTGGCATTAAATCAGTTTCATTTTTTTCTTCTTTTTTGGCTGAGTTATTACAGACGTAAGTTACCCTATAAAACCAAAATTGACTTGAACTTTTTTTTACATAATATCATTCATGTCATATGTTATTGTCGCTGATTTACATTGTGTGATGGTGTTGCATGTGAACTAGAATAACGAACAGATGGTGCTCGACAATGTTCAAGGTTCCAAAGTTGTTTTTTCTTATCGGATTCCTGCCAATAATGAAGGTGAATAAAAATATACACAACTAACGCTATATGTACTTCAGGGAGGGGATCAGAAAAGTAAAAATCAAATTCTGGTTGTAAAAGAGTTGAAAGTTAATGTAAAATATGATACATTGATCACGTGCATATTTCATATCAAAACCTCGTTATGGATCAAAACATAACGCGTATCATAGTTGCCAAAAACTCGAATTACACATTTAAAGGGATATTTCGGTGTCGCGAGAGACTCATTACCTGCTCTTAACCTGTTCCCTACTGTACCCTGGTGTCTTGTGTACTGTATAGACTGTGGAGATTTCGGAATTCAGTATGGCATGGGTTAACGAACGCGTCAAGTACTGGCTGGGAGATACGAAATCAGCTGCTTGTCTTGTGAACTGTTAAATGTCGTAAATAATCTTCAGCTCTTTGCCATTAAGTTGAGTTTAGAAACTTCTTTGATTTAAGTGTAGAACATACAGCTTGTTCCGTTCGTAACATACCGTATGTACTTTTGTCTTGGTAACATTCGGATCTACCTACGGAATCATGTCTGTATAAAAGTATTTTTCTAATGTGCTGGAATGTGTTTATTCATTAGTTCTCTCTCTCTCTCTCTCTCTCTCTCTCTGGGGCTAAAACAACTCTCTAAACACACTCATAGTCATTATCATCGGTATTGGGAAACTTTAAGAACTGATGATACTTAAGAAACTTTGGTTCGAATTTACGAAGGTGGTACAAATGAAACCATGGTTTAAACCATGGACAAAAACCATGGAGCGCCAATTGTCGCACGGAATATTTCGTTACAAAATCAGTCATTTCGTCGATGAAATGATTATTTTGTAACGAAATGACAACATTTTGTAACTAAATGAACATTTTGTAACTAAATGAACATTTCGTCAACGAAATGATAACTTCGTTAACGAAAAGGTCATTTTGTCGACGAAATGACCAATTTCGTAACGAAATATTCCGTGCGACACTTGGCGCTCCATGATTTTTGTCCATGATTTAAACCATGGTTTCACTTGTTTGTACCACCTTCGTGAATTCGGGCCTTTTTGTCTGTGATCATTTTGATCCTTTATTGTCCGTGGTTTAAATGATTCACCGCATAGATATCAGCAGATATGATATTTGTGTGTTGGTGTGTTTCCAGTGCTATGTTAAGACGTAAAACCAATTTCTTTTATTTCCTTTTCGACTTCATTCATTCGCTGACTGGTTAATTCAAGTATGCTCATGAAAGTGACTTTTGATGGACGGTTCAAGAATGTAATTGTTTCAGAAAACCTTCGCGATATGACGCACGCATCGACTTCGAACGCAAGGATTTGTCTGATACTGAAATATTAGAGTCTTTATATTTTGCGTATTTACGTTCAATTTTCTTTTGTAATTCCTTCAACGCAACTGTAGCTTTAATTGATCTTTATCCAAAACTCAAAAGGTGCTTGTCGTTATCTGAAATGAAGAATGGCGTGTCCATTTTTGATATGGTAATCCAATACCTGTTTATCTTATCATCCTTTGATTTTAAGAATATATCGACAGGGCTGTAATTGTAATAATATCTTCTTTTGAAATAAGCTGAATTTGGTGATGTAGGCCTAGAATAGATTGTGTCTGTTGAATGAATGGAAAGAAGGGTAAGTTCAAGCAGGGAGGTGAGTACAAGGAAGGGAGGCAGAAGGGTGGTGGGGGACTCAAGGTTCGTGTATGGATTTCGTGGTGGCGCTATCATCAGCATCCACAGGTCATTAGTACGATACGTTTGCACGCATTTACTCTTCGTCATTCCCAAGATTCGCTTGTCCGGGTATGGAATAAGGTTTATTATTCCACAGGTATAAGGACGTTGCTCTGAATGCTAATCAGTCCGAAAATATAATAAGGTTTTTAGTCCGAAAATGAAAAAAAAAAAGCTTGTAAATCCAAAAATGAAACAGGGGTTCGTTATTCCGAAAGTTCATTCATTCAAAAATGATGAGATTTCTTAGTACAAAAAAAGATAGAAAATAAGGTCCGTTATTTTGGAGTTTCGTTAAAGGTTTCGGTGAGGGATAGTGGGAATTTACAGAAACACGTAACTTTATTCGTTGCAGTTGAAAGTGAACCATTTTGAAAAAGATATAATGTTTTGCTCTACTAACTAGAAAGAACCTTTTGTTGGCATTCTATATACACAGGTGTGAAATTCTACTGGTGCGACGCTCATCGCAATTTTGTGATGTTTCATACAGTTCCTACCACTGGAAAAACGGTGCGTTTCTTTTTGCACGTTCGTGGAGTTTCCTGGTGCATTATTCGCCACTTTCGCGGGCCATTCTTCGTCATGATTACCAACAATCGCATTAAGCAGTTACACATACTACCCACCGGTCAGATAGAGCCATTTGCTCCGTTGCAAGGAGACACTAAAATACACGATTTCTTAGACGATGGAATGGAGCAATTTGAAATTGTGAATGTGTTCGTCTATTGATTGTCAACGTTTATGTAGGTGTATTGGGGAACGTAACATAGCAAGGTAACGGTATAATTGCACTCGTTTACTGGTCTCTTTAGGAGCGTTAAAGGACAAGTTCACCTTCATAAACATAAGGATTGAGAGAATGCAACAATATTAGTAGAACACATCAGTGAAAGTTTGAGGAAAATTGGACAATCGATGCAAAAGTTATGAATTTTTAAAATTTTTGTGTTGGAACCGCTGGATGAGGAGACTACTACAGCTTGTGAGTCATATGCGTACAACAGTATAAAGAAAACGTAAAAGAAAATTCAACATATTTTCACTTTTTTCGCATAATAAAAGAGCTCTTGACTTGCCTCTTTCTAAAGGCAGGGGGAATAATATTGCCCATAACATTTGTCGGTAACGAGTCAGGGGAATGTGTACTTTTTTCAAAAGATGGAATTTTGTGAAATTCTCTTTATATTTTCCTTATATTGTTGTACGCAAGTTATTCATACACTGCAGTAGTCTTCTCATCCAGCGGTTGCTGCACAAAAATTTTAAAAATTCATAACTTTTGAACGGATTGTCTGATTTTCCTCAAACTTTCAATGATGTGTTCTACTAATATTGCTACATTCTATCAATCCTTATGTTTGTAAAGGTGAACTTGTCCTTTAAGAAAGGGGAATTATGCTTGAATGTACGCTTATCAGCTATAAAGTAGTTTACAAAGATAATTTTGTCACATTTTAATCTGTAGCCAGTATAAGGCAGTTACATACCAAATATCATAACATTTCATAGTCATTTTAAAAATTCACATGTGAAAGCAATGAAAGCATCAAATTGTGTACGTACTCCTTACGAGCAGATCACGAACGTCTAAACGTATAAACTCTACGAGTCGTTCGTAGGAACGCCGTACGAATCTCCGTTCATAAGGCTTTTATACGAACGTCGTAAGAGTCCTCTGCCAACAACCTAGGACGTTTTTACGATCTTCTCACGAATTTGAGGCATCTAGAATTGTCCCGAGACCCTACGAAATCTACAAAATTCTTGCGTGGTATCTATTTCGCTCGAAGTGGAAAAAAATCTTGAACAGGACCATCGAGAGGGAGAGGGTGCGCTAACATAATATTTCAAAAGGGATTTTTATTGGTCCAAGGCCTTTTAAGCGCTTCAATAGCATAAATAGTGAGAACACTGTTGTGTCATTCTTAACGCGTAAATTTCATGATGAGTATCTGAAAGCAAAAATCGCATGTGATGTTATCACTGCAGAGGATCATTTATTTTCATGAAAATGTTTGGCCCTTGAAAGTCATCTTTATGCCGCAATCCTATGTTGGATTTTTTAATGTCCGTGAATTTTACAGCACGCACAATAATGTAATGTTTAAAACACCTCATCATTAGTGCCAAAATTCAAGTCATTGTCAAAGTGATTAACGTTTTGTTGTTTTATTATAGTTTATTTTTAATGTTTATTCTTACTCCTTTCATAGTCACATTACGTGGTAATTGAATATCTTTAACATACCTGCTATATAATTTCCATGATTATTATGTTTTATCGTATCATTCTAGTATTGATAAATGTCATAAAATTTGCATAAAATGCCATGTTCTATAAACTGATGGTCCGCTCCAACGGTTATTCTTTTCGTGTGCAAATCATTTCTCTTTGTAATTGACGCTAATGGACTTAAGTTTCTACTGAACGTATCATGGGTCATGACACGACCAATACATGTATGATTACATATATATATATATATATATATATATATATACATATATATATAACGAGAGTAAAGAGGAGACGGTAGACGTTCCTTTTGAATCCTCACAATCTGATTTTACTTCGAGCTTTCGGGCTTTCTGCCCTTTGTCAAGACTGAGGACAAATCGGACAAAATACAGAACATGGATATCATATACAAAAAAAAAAAAATAATGATGGTCAAGACAATAGTGGAAATGATAACGACAGTGATAGAGGCAGAGACGGCAGAGAATAAATACACAAATGGGAGTGTATATATGCATCAATGGTATATAGTATAACATGCATACATACAAGCATACATAATATTATAAGCACTTACAAATACCTATGGCTAAACATCTGCGCACACACAAGTAAATATAGATAGGATATGTACGCACAAACACACTTGTGAATCTCCTCGCATATGTCAAACAGGCAATTATACCGGTATAAACAATAACGGCAATTAAAAAAATCATAATAGTAATTAAATCAAGGAGTGTATGTATAAATAAACGGAACATAGGCACAAAAAAGGAAGAAAAGAGCACACAAGTAGCGTTCTTAACCCGAAATTGTGTATAATAACGTGTTTGAAAGCATTCAAGGTTACAGGAAGGGAAGAACAGATTCTATAAATACGTACGATGTGAGATGCACACTTCACAATTGGCCCGGTTACATGCCGGCAGTCAATTGGCAGCCGGTTGTGGGGAACCGAAAATTCTGGATGTATTGCAGAAAAAAATAAAATCGGGGGTGGGCTAACGGACAACTAAACGTAATGACAACACTAAATATTCGGAACATTAAGGGTTGTTCTTCCCTTCCTGTGACCTTGAAAGCTGTTCAAACACATTATTATACATTTATTTCCGGTTAAGAACGTTATGTGCTCTGTTCTTCCTTTTTTGGGTGCCTATGTTCCATTTATTTATACATACACTCCTTGATTTAATTACTATTATGATGTTATTAATTGCCCGTAATTGTTTATACGATTACCTGCTTTGACATATGCGAGGAGATTCACAAGTGTTTGTGCGTATATATCCCTATTTATTATAATTATGTACTTCGTGTGTGCGCAGATGTTTAGCCATACGTATTATTGTAAGTGCTTATAATATTATGCATGCTTGTATGTATGCATGTTATACTATGTAAGATTGATGCATATATACACTCCCATTTGTGCATTTATTCTCTGCCGTCTCTACCTCTATCACTGTCGTTATTATTTCCCCTATTGTCTTTATCATCATTATTTTCTTGTATATGATGTCCATGTTCTGTATTTTGTCCGATTTGTCCTCGGTCTTGACAAAGGGCCGAAAGCTCGAAGTAAAATCAGATTGTGAGGATTCAAAAGCAACGTGTACCGCCTCTTCTTTACTCTCGTTATACACACTACTAAAAGATGCGACGGCCCAGGGGTTTAACAGCTGAAGACACACGACCCACACTATACATATCATATACATAACATTACTTCCAGTATTAAGAGGAAATGCGGAACAATGATAGTTTTGGGGAATTTTGTAAAAATCATGAAAATATTCAGAAAATTCAAATATTGCCTTTTTGAAAAAAAAAATGCATTAATATGGGCTCAATGACGCACTGAACTGAGGAAAGCACAGAATGCATTTTATACCACTAAATTCTGTATCTTGATAATGAAAAAAAAAAATGTAAGAAATAGCAGAATACCTGAATTCCCCCAATGATCCGTTTTTATGCACATCCAATATACTGTATACACTTTTTTTCATCTCTGCCAGTCTCCCCTAATATTGTATTAATGGTACAGTCCATCTGTGCCTGTTGTGGTGCTTAGTCCTGAGGCCCCAGATCAATGATAATGCTTTGAAAAAAAAAAAAAACATTGTAAAAACCTTAAGGGGAATAAGAAAATTCCCCTTTGGAATGAATTCCACTTATTATACCTCGTTTTCAGACGTATATTCTCCCATGGACGCTTTTATGCTAATACAGTACATGTATATACTAGTATGCCTTTATATAATACTATGGGCCTACTATGTTATCATCTATGACTTATAACTGCAGTATGCCTCCCATCATATATTAGATTGGACGTGGATGAACGTCCACAATACCAAATGTATTTTGTGGAAAGAATCATAAACATTATGTAAATACGTCTTCTGTCATTGTCATACGAGCTTTCTCCAATGAGTCCTAACTAATATTCCTTGCAGAAATGTTGATATATTCTTGGTTGTTTGCGTTGTCTTATTGTGAAGTTGCCTGTGGGTGTATGTAAAACATCCATATATGAAAGGCAAGTCATTTGAAAGACCATGGACACTGATAGGTAAGGCGTGTTGTGCAAAGGACAATCATTTTGTAGGCTTTGTCTGTGAGGAGAGAATACACAAACAACATACTCAATAACAAAACACGAGTATCTCTTTTATTTGGTGGTTTTTTTTTCCAAGAGTAAAATAAACCGATATTTTGAGTATTTATTGCACGAAACTGTTAATGATCTCTACAGAAGAGAATGCAAACATCTTTATTCATGACAACCAACAAATAACCAACTGTTTCAAGTTCAGCATCCAACACTACAGATACCAACCATTAAACCAATCAAGCCAATTGTCTATATAACCCTTACACTACCTTTCTTTACGAATCGTCACAAAATTATCTTTATCTATCAAAAAACCACAACCATCAGCGACTATACCAAGCGAGCATAATATTATCTCTCTAAGCGTCCATTAATTGAAACAAAATCCCCTCCATAGGAGCGCCCTTCATTAAATCAGAAAACGAATACCGGGTAATTTAAGCAGTCGTAATACAACTAAGCAGTAATGAATATATTTCTATATTGTTTATATACACAATTGCATCACTTTCTTTTCAAACCGATTGATAGTCAGTTGAAATCATGTGTAATAATTAGATTATTTTTATTATCATCTATTCATTAGCCCTTTGCAAAACAATACAAGTGATCACAGAAAACAAATAAAACAAGCAAAATACAAGAAGTTTATACAAGGAACTCTTTAAGAGATAACACAGTCTTCAGGACTTATCGAAAGCATTAGACACTATTGATCACTAAATACATTACTCCATCACCTTTATTCGCATAATGTACAAGGTCACTTGTTTCCTGGTTTACTGATTATTTGCCTAACCGCAAACAATATTCGATTTTCACTCTCATGACTCTTTATTGCTCCGCAAATATACGGAGGTTGTCTCAGGGTTCTATCTTGGACCCTTTATTATTCAATGTAAGCGAAATAACAAAGACTCGGCACTTCTCAGTTGCATGATATTTACCGTCGGAGACACAGTTATCAGTTCTTATATATCATGACTTAAATCCCCAATATTTTTCTATGATACTGAAATGGTTCAAATTTAATACAAGTAAACTACATTCGTTGAAATTTCTTCAAAACTGTGCTATCAGCATTGCTATACAGTCAATATTATGCTGTGTTCATCTATGCAATGCATGCATGAGACTGGAATGCTTTCCATCTGGTCAATGCGCATTACATTAATATTTCTGCAAATCTGCATGGCCGGCGCAGCCGTGGGGGCCGTGGGGGCTCGGGCCCCCACACTTTTTTTGCACCATACAAAGGTATACATAAGGTGTCATCACTTTGGGCCCCCACACTTTTTTCAACCCGGAAGTACATAAGTGGCACTAAAATAGAAATAGATAGAGATTTTGCAGTATGGCGGCGGAAAGGTTATGTTTTTTTCTCTGAAGACCTTTTTTCAATAACACCCGGGGAGAGAATGAGCTGAGGACCTTTTCTTTTTTCTTTTCTTTTTTTGTCAGCTGAAGAAACCCGGAAGCGGAAGGGGGGAAGAGATGAGCCGACGTGTTTGTTTTTTTTTTTTTTCGCTTGTTCGCTCATGAAACCCGGAAGTGGGCCCCCACACTTTTGAAAACGCTGCGCCGGCCCTCATCTGTTTCACGTATACGCCTAATTCAACATTTTTCCTGCTACCTCTCTTGCCTTCGCATTCCTCTTCTCATTCCAACAGTCCTTTTAAGGACTCACACATGGTGAACCGAAAACCGAGCATATGCTAAGAAATATCTACTACCACTGCCACACATGCGTTAGATGTTCAAACGCACGCACACTTACAATATTCTTTATAAAAAGAGACCAAGACAGCATCTGTTACAGATTTGTTACTGTCGCACATACAAACACAAACACTTTCACGGAGGTTAAGATGACAGTATAGTTTTGGCTGAGACCTAGGCCTAATTTCAGGTTTCTCACATTTTTGGGTGAGATAATGAGAAACCTCTTATGAAATATATATGAAAGAGCATGTAATTCCATGAGGAATTCAACTTTTATTAATTGATGAAAATTGGTTTTGAAATGGCTGAGATATCCAAAACAGAACGATTCTAATAAAGTATGGGACCTATTTTTTATTACGATCGCTTTGTTTTACTTTGTTTTTGGATGTTTCATTCATTTCAAACCCGATTTTCATCAAAAAAAACTTTAAATTCCTGTTAAAATGCCATGCTCTAAAGTGTTTTCTTAGTATCTCGCAAAAAGTTGAAAGCCCAATTCTCATCTCCACCAATACTGTACCATCCCTTTAAATGGTGAGATTCAGTGTTCACGTATTGGGCCCCATTAGAGTGAAGCTGTGTTGGGGGGGGGGGGGTGGTCTCCTGTATATTTTGTTCCATTCTTCATGATTTTAGTGTGCGATGTCGCCACTTTCTGAACTGCATTGTCTGATGCTTAGGTCCAAAAAGATGATACTCTTAAAACAATCTTTGTCTGCTCGAAGGTATGGTTTATGTGATGAGTGCAACAGGAGTAGGGCCTACGCAGTAGTATCCGTCGGATGTAGTCAACAAGCGACTACCAGAATTTGTTTTCAGAAAGAGGCTGGAAAACCAAGAATTCACGCTTGTTGTCTGTATCAGCTAATCTAACAGCTCCCAAACCAGCGAACAATGACTCGGACTTTGTGTTACCTTCCAAGATCATAAAGATGTGCTCGTATATCTTGTCCTTGTGCAATGCCTGTAATGACCAGAGTGAACAGGTGAAGGAAAGTATTTGTTTCGTAAACGACACTAGAATTGGATAGAAACTACAAACAACATAAATGATGAGGCAAGGTTACATTATTTCACACACCCACACACACATACATAAACTATTATGCACACTTACACACAATATACAAACAACGATATTGTATAACAACATGAAAAAATGTTAATAATATTGAAAAGATATGCCATTTAAAATCGTGCTGTGTGTACATGGATATATGAGGCTATTTTTGACACATTATAATGTGTACCTACACAACGTAATGATTACATTATTCCTAATGTTAATGATACAGTCATAGTTCATATCTTTTATCTTCCTTACCTCAAGACCAGCGCGGATAAGTTCCTTTCCAAATCCTCGTCCTGGGTGAGGGGGAGGATTTCATGCAAAATAATGAAGAAAAATCATAATCGAAGCAGAAACTCAGTCATCGCAGATCAGACTGCAAACAATTTAGTCAGACATGTCCTGCGCCTAGAGTAATTAAATGGCTACTTCGGACTAGACCTTTTTATGAAGAGTAGCTCATTTGATATATCTGCCATAACAGTAATGGTAAAATATGGGTCGCCCGTTACAGCTCGACACTAGCGAATCAGAGAGCCCACCTCGAGCTAAACACTCCGAAAGTTAACAAGACACGTGAAATCGACATGAAGTAAAATACACCCACCAGTATACAGTGCACCTGCAGCTCAACATTAAACACAAATGACGCCTATGGGCGCGTCACCATGGAAACAAGGTCCTCGAGACCGACAATTATAGGAAAATAATAGCAAAGCATCACGGGATTTTAAATAATGTGCCCCGTGAGCCGTGTGTAAGTCTTGGGTCTTTCTCACCTGTCTCATTCTAGTGGTTTTGTTTGTTTGTTTGTTTTTTGTTTTGTTTTGTTTTGTTTTGTTTTGTGTTTGCCTAATATCGAACTGGTATGAATCCTATGCGTGGTGTTGAGCTTGTAGGTTTTGTCTTGAAGATTGTATGACTTGAGGGCTGTTTGACTCTTGGACTTTTGATTTTTTTTTCTTTGTTTTTGTTTTTGTTTTTGTCGGGTTTTTTTTATGCCGAGCTCGTGACCTGTTTGACTAGTGCACGGGTGTTGAGCTCGTTAGACGACCCCAAAACACTTACCAGTGTGGCTGGGCTTTACGTATAGTCCCTGAATAAAGGAAATCCGTCCCATAGGATAAAAATATCCCGGAACAAACAGGACGCAACCCACAATATCTGGAGCTCTACCGAAACTCTTGTCTTCCTCGGATTCCTGGTACTCGAGAACCATCATTCGATATCGATCACGATCGTTCGATTTGGCGATGGAGAATGCTTGACAAAGGACAGAAAAAAAAGTGATGAATACTTTTCCAAGACAGTAAACATGCCAAGGGGATTTTATTGCTTTGAGACTAAATTGTTTTACCAGTTCAAGCCGTTATTTTCGTAATAGATTAAAGAACATTACGAAACCTAAATGGGAAAATTATATCCCTAACGACGTTTAGCGAGATAAACTTCAGGTCCATCTCATGACAACATTTTCAACACTTCAACAAAATATTGATATTTCTTTTTTACACGTCAGACTGGAGCCTACCTTCTTCCGTGTTGATGAAGTAATCTAGTTCTTCAAAGGCAGCTAGTTCTCCCAAGAGTTTGAAGATCGGCTTAGTGTCGCTTAATTCTCCTTCTCTAATGTTGTACTGTCCCATATCAGTCTTCTGCAATCAGGGTACCAATTTAATACTATTACTATTACTATTACTGTCATTAATAGTGCGCTTTTCCCACAAGGCTCAAAGCGCTTACAATCAATTCAAAACATGTACGACAGTATGTGTAATTGGATACAGCTACGAACTAGTTGCTACTAAAAAGATGTGTTTTCAAGGCTTCTTTGAAAACACTGACTGATGGAGACTGTCTAACGGTAAGTGGTAAATTGTTCCAGTGCTTTGAAGCAGACACATTAAATGTCCTATCACCGGCTAAGTTGCGAGTAATAGAGTATGTGAGACGATGCGGATCACTAGATGACCTCAAATTTCTATAGTAGGTGTATATAAAGTCAAACAGGCGTCTAGATATTTCGGAGCTTGATTGTTGAGGATTTTATAAACAAACAAGACTAATTTGATAATAATTATGTATAATGATAATAATCAATTTGTGTGCGGTGAGTGTTCAGGTGCGAGTGCACGTAATTCTTGTTGAGATGAAATGCAAGTATGGTTTACAATGATTGTACATGCATTTCAAATGCACTGCCAGTTTGTCAGTATTTTACAGTAATATATTTGCAGCAGGATATAAAGCACACAATAAATCAGATAGATTGAAAATGTTTAAGATATTGACTATTTGAAATCTGTCACAAAATACGTTGTGATCAATCCATTGTTTCAGCTGAAAAAAAAAAATATAGGTTTTCCCAGTCAATGTCGTACTTTCATCATTCAAATTTCCTATTTCAAGAATTGAAGTTCATGCATTCCAGTACTGTATCAACAATCAAATTCAAAATCCTGTCATATGAATTCACTATCGGAGCATTCAAACATAAGAGAGGAGTACGCATTTCAGCAATGAGCATGCAAATTCATCTCAAGCTGGCGACGGAATCTCATCGGTCATTCAAATTCGTGAATAGGCAACCAAGTTTGGACTTGGATGGATAAAACATCTTTTCAATTCTATTCAATTCAATTCAAAGTTCTGAATAGCTGCATTCAATTAAAAAGAGTCCTGAATTTAGTTAGTTTGGGGTCGTGTATATTTGGATTCAATTCCCGGGACAAGACTACTACAGATATTAGCATGTCTGGGCTGACCACCGAGACGAGGTTGGCGAGGTCTCTCAGGGCCTATAGTGGAGGTCATACTTCTCAGTTGACTTTCAAACATCATAAATGTGTTTTTGATGATATTTGCACCTACATCTATGTAGTCCCACAAAATATAATTCATTTTTAACATAGGCATCGAATTGTTGGTGAAATTCTAAGTTTGAAAATGCGTTTTCATTTCACTCGCTCAGCCCGAGTATACTCGGGTCTAGTCCACAGCCTGGAAAACGTCAGCCCGAGTATACTCGGGACACCAACGGGTTAAGAAAGAATGATGGGTTGTTGTTGTTGTTGTTGTTTTAGATTTAATGGCAATTAGTCATAATTTTGACTATTTTTGCCAGACTATATAATATCTATATTTCCCTATGATTCAATTATTAATATTCATTTAAAAAAGATTAAATTCTATCATTATATCCATATTTCTTTTATTTCCAACCATATACATTATATATATATATATATATATATATATATATATATATTTTTTTTTTTTTTTTTTTTTTTTATTACACATATTTATTGTCATCCTCGCTCAGTCAAAATGATTTGAATTACGCTGTAGTGGTATATACAGCTAGGGTGCCAGTTTTCGTAACTGCGACCGGCAGCCCCACACGCACAGCATAGATGCGTATGGGGCAGCGTAGATGCGTATGAGGCTGCTAGTCGTAGTTACAGTTTTCGGCACTTTAGCACATTTCCTTGTTTACGCGTTACCATCAATACTGCACCGTTTTAGCTCGGAATTTTGATATGAAATTGAACTATTTAAAAGGCCAATAATAATAATAATAATAAGTTCGGGCTAAGTTCAAGCTAACAACCTGTTCCTTTCACGGAACGAAACAATACAACAGTCCTGCTTAGCGACGGCGTTTACGCTCAATCGCACGCACTACCGTATACGGCGATAGCTTGGATGTGTAAAATAATGACCTAATCGCAGGACAGGTCTATCATTAACTATTCTAACCAATACGGCAGAATGTAAACTGAAGTGCGTTTGTGTCCGTGCCGCTGCCGCCGCATGAATGAGTCGGTAAGCGTTGTGTGTCGGCTGCGGTGACTTAGTTGCCGCAAGTTTTTAACTCACAAACAATAGGAAACAGTAGAAAGAAAGGCACGCAATGTGTATTACAACAAGCGTCTTTTAGCGAGGGCCTTTATCGCTTCCATTCTCCTCCCATGTTGTTGTCAATGGAAACTAAAGGAGATGCGTTTAGCAAGTACCAATACCTATAGTCCATGGGCCAAGACCCGAAAAATGGGTTGTTGGTACCACTCGAGGTGGCAAAACCTTTTTGGTGTCATTTTGTTTGTCGGACATAGATACGCTTATCAAGCTATGATAATATTTCCAAATGAGTAGCTTAGTCATAATAAATGATTTTTTAGCCAATTTGGTCTCGTTTTTATATCCCTATACTTCTGAATCGAAACTAACGCTATACAAAGAAGAGCACTGCCTTCTGTATGTCCACAGGTGTTCTGTTGTAAACGCGGTGCGCTTAGTCTTTAGTCAAGGCAGCGAAGGGAATATCCAAAGGGTTATGATGTCCACAGCTGTCAAGCGGTGCGCTTAGTCTTTATCTAGAACAATGTACCGTTATCATATCTAAAGTTCCTAATAAAAGGGATTATCTATACTCTTTTTATACCACCCTCTCAACAAATACATCAGTTATAAACAAAAATCACTCTGTTCATTTACAACATTATTAATTATAATGTATTGTAGTGTACCGGTACATTGTTTTTGCATAATCTTTCATTGTTGAATGGAAATAGAGCGACATTGGCATGGTATTAGCTTTTTCACCGTAGCGTTTTCAGCGGAAAATGATAAATAATTGAAAAATACGCTAAAATTCATGAGAAATTGCTTTGTTGTTGTTGTTGTTTTTAGATAAAGGGATATACACTGTATTATAAGCTTTGGATATTCCCTTCGCCGTCTTGAATATTAGACTTAGCGCCGTGGACATCATAACCCTTGGATATTCCCTTCGCTGCCTTGAATAAAGACTAAGCGCACCGCGTTTACAACAGAACACCTGTGAACATACAGAAGACAATGCTCTTCTTTGTATAGCGGTTGGTCTCGATTCAGAAGTACAGGGATATAACAACGATACCAAATTGGTTTAAAATTCATTTACTAATGACTAAGCTACTCATTTGGAAATCCTATCATAGCTTGATAGGCATATCTATGCCCGACAAACAAAATGACACCAAAAAGGTATTGCCACCTCAGATGGTACCAGTATCTGGCCTGGCCCGTGGACTACTAGAGTGAATAGAACCTGAGAACCCATTGTAGGCGGGGATTCAAAAGACAGCATCAGTAGAGAAAGTTAATGAAGTTAATTAACGATAGTCGTCTTTTCAGATCGTGTTCTTTGCGTGTGTGTACTAAAAACCCTCTAATAATGCACATGGTCGTAATGTTGCAGAGCATCAACGACTGCTTTCGTGCCTGCTCTGCTGCAGCTGTATACAGCCGTAACATTCTGAATTCCCGCCATATTAGGCACATTTCCCTTACAGGCGTTGCGTCCACATTATTTATCGCTTTTATCGCGCTTGCCAAAGCTGCACATAATTTATACTATACGTATCAGAAGCAATTAACTGTTGATGTACAGGCCTGACAGCTTCATGTTGTTTTTTATAATTATGATTGTATCATATTAATTTAAAATTATAGTACTTCTTATTCTCGGTCACTTTTGTGATACCATAGCATATAAAGAACCATTAACTTGTAGCTTAATCCTATTTTCATTTTTTTTTTTTTTTACAGAACACCACATTTACAGTTGCAATCTTTCTGCATTTGAGAAGTTGAGTATAGAACGATAAATATTTACAATTATATTCGGAATTAATACTTGAAAGGCCGTCCTCGTTTCGTTTTGTATTCACAAATCTTATACTGAAATAAGTGATTGCTTGATTACTTTCGGGTAAAGGAACCACCGGAAAAGGAACGCATTTATCTGTTTATTTTTTTTTCTTAACGAACCTAAACTAATAGCGAACCATATAAATTTTGTGATCTATGAACCTTCAGAATAATCAATAACCCCCCCCCCCCCCCAACAAAAGGAAACATTTCATTGTCATACGTTGTCAATAGTGATAAAAGGCCAGTTTTTATTTCGTAGTGCGTCTCAGTGCTCCTGTGTTTATTTTTAAGGATGTGGCTTCTCTTTATGATTGCGATTGATGTTCAACTATTTCTTTCCCGCAAGCTTGAAAAAGAAGAAGCTAAAATTCAGGCAAGGAAACGAATTTTCTTCAAAAGATACAATCATTAAGACATACATCTATTCCCAAAAGTTGTGTGATTGCTTATGCGCTAAAGAATTTTGTCCATTACATGTATCAGGCACTTAACAAAACGGTTGAAATCTGCTGAAAATTGAACTTCGTTTTCTTTCTTCTTTTTTTTTGTGTGTAATTTCATTTCCATTTCAAGCGGGGATAGACGACTAGAAATTAGTTTGTCTATACTGGTGGGAGACATTAGTGTTCCAGTACATACTCCACATTTAAACAGTTGTCATATTTTCGTAGTCATAATCAGATAATGGACACGTGATATATTATAAAAATGAGAATACAAAACAACGAACACGTCATATGTACAAACATTATTAGCTTCAATGAATTATACTTACCTGAAATATTCTGCATAAAAAAAACACGCGTGCCAATTAAACAATATCAAATTAAACAATATCATAGAATTAATAGAACACACAGCGATATCATGCACGGCAGATCAAATCAAGTTCAGTTGGTGAGAAAGCTAATTGAACTTATAAAGTTGACTTATTTACGTTTTCCTTTCTATTTATGAAAACAGAATTACATTGTATATCTATTGAAGCGGATTGTCTCTGTTGCAAACTATTGCCAAAGATAGCATTGTTAATCTTCTGAGCAAATCCGAATCCTTAAAGTACTGTAATTTTTGCTTGATAATGTAATAACCCATATAACTTTACAAAGGACTCGCAAATTTAAAGTTTCAAACCGAATACTAAAACATTACATTGTACACGGTCTATTTCAAAAAAAAATATCATTTGAATGCGTTGTGTTAGCATTTGATAGCATCAATCTGCCTTTTATTTTCCGTACGTAAAGCGCACAAAAACGTAACCGACATTACCAAATACAGTGGAATGCCTTGTACGGCGTGATATTATCATCAGAAGTATATCCCATTCATTTTCCTTTTCTTTGCTTGAAGCAGTAGTCAAACCATGTGTCATTTTCGAAGCGACATCACTTGGGAATTAGAATGTATGATGATGATCGTTACTCGTGTATTTCGCGCTATTATTATAGCATTTGCATTTTCCAACTGTTATTGACAGTATTTTGTCACTGTATGCTTACGATTACGAATGTCGGTTATGAATTCAAAAGACTAGTTCATCAATCGAACTATAAAGGTAATAGTTGTGTTGAAAGTAGTTTGGTACAAGTTCAAAACGCAATCGAAGTCATCGTCACAGGGTGAACTAATAGCTCTAAAAACTTGTTTAGGCCGTAAAGATTGCCGTATGCAATCTTTGTAGAAAGTTTTGACTGAGGCCATCTTTTGAGTATTTTGAGAAATTATATGAAGATTTTTTTTTTTATTATGTGAAG
Organism: Diadema antillarum; assembly: GCF_040938485.1. Taxonomy (NCBI): domain Eukaryota; kingdom Metazoa; phylum Echinodermata; class Echinoidea; order Diadematoida; family Diadematidae; genus Diadema; species Diadema antillarum. Next base: position 1,182,313 of record NW_027271017.1, on the reverse strand, counting down.
AATTAGCTTGATTTTGACTATGAGAATAAAAAGGCGCGGTTACCTCAATCATGTCGTAGTTCGATTAGGCATGATGGGTAAAGTGAATTCATGACTTGTTGAGAGAGAGAGAGGCCAAGCAAGAGGCAATAGGCTACTTGTACGTAATGCCCACCGATAGACACAAGCACAGTATATCACAGCTAGTAGACGCTTATAATTGACCATGTCAGTTACGCTGGGGTCGCTCATAACACACAAAGGGCATCCATGGAACACGTCAATTTCTATATGTGGGACAGTACAATATTTTCGCGATTTCGTGCCGAGTAAAGGAATGATATCCTTATGATTTCAGCTGGCGCGCGCTGCTGACCCATCTAATCATCACGTTACACCTTAGGTATCATCTTATAGCTGGATAATAATTTTCCTTTTACATGGTATGCGTTCGTTAGTGCCCTACAATGAAAAAGAAGACTCTTAGGGGAATTTTAGACGAGTATGTGAACCCATTATTTCCGGGACATCGGTAATGAATTAGCCATTCACGAAGTCGATGACCTTTCATGTCGCTCTTGGAAAATTTAAACAATATTGCATTCAGGTTTTAACCTGAACCTGTCAAAAAAAAAGAAAAAAAATCATGTGAAAACGTAATTCAGTGATCATGATCTGCGGGGTCAACTCGATGTCACCCGTGCGAGAACTTGGATATTCTAGACGGGGTTTTTCGGCTTGCCGACTGACTGGCAATGCGCACGCAAGGGTTTGAAGCTCCTTGGCGCAAGTAACAAGCCTTGTATTGTCGGGAATTGTCTCATTTCACGCTTGCGCTGAAACTGTCGGCCGGGGAATGGCGCATGGAATCGCACGCGGTATACACGTGATACACACGTACCGTGTAAGCACTGCGGGAACCAGAGAGATGAGATGGGATCATGCGGGAACCAAGCACTGGTGGCACGGGGCCGTGCGAAATCGCACCCCAAAGCCGCACGGGTCCGTGCGCCCGACCCGCACGGGCCCGTGCGCCCGACCCGCACGGGACCGTGCGACAGCGTGCGAGGGAGTATGGATCCGCACGCAGGCGTGCGGATCTGCACGGGGGCGTGCAGATCCGCACGGAGGTGCACGACTACGCACGGGCGCGTACAGGGGCGCACGGAGCCATACGCTCCCGTGCGAGATCGCACGAACCTGCACGCAGCCGCACGAAGCAGCCCCGTGCGCAGTGCGTGCGGGAGTAACATAACATAATGGTCTGACTGTATGTAGTCGTGGTAGAGCGAGACTTCTCTTTTCTTTTCTTTTCCCCACTAACAAACAAGTTTTCAATAGCAGGAAACATAATAGAGGTATTCGCACATACTGTTTACATTTCCCATCACATGCATTTTAGCGTGCCAATTAATCTGCACTTACTGTTAGTGCTCTATCGGCCCTATAAGACACCCAAACCCACATTCAGCCTAGACATCCGTAGACGTTGTGGTGTCGAGCGGGATCTGAACATCTCTCATGAAGCGAGACTTCCGTTGTGGTGTCGAGCGGGATCTGAACATCTCTCATGAAGCGAGACTTCTCTTTTCTTTTCTTTTCCCCACTAACAATGTGAAACAAAGATATCCGTAGGCATTGTAGTATGTAGTCGTGGTAGAGCGAGACTTCTCTTTTCTTTTCTTTTCCCCACTAACAAACAAGTATAGCAGGAAACATAATAGAGGCATTCGCACATACTGTTTACATTTCCCATCACATGCATTTTAACATCGGAATTTTCATGTACACATTTTGCCTGGAAAAGAATTACCAAGAACTTTTCAACACAATACATGTTCAAAAGAAGCCATTTGGTTCATATATAATTTACTCGACAGAGTGACTTATAGGGGCCTACTTATTACTGTCCACGTACTCGAACAGTTTTCGCTAAATATACAAACGGATGTTCACAAGACTGCAAAGAGTAGAATGATTTGCCCCTTAACATGTCAGACTACTACATCTCTTGAAATATCTTCAAACGTAAATTAAAGTCATTCCTGTTAAATGATTACTCTCGGTCGACGAATGAGGTCCTCGTCTGCATGTCATTGTCGATCTCGTCAGTGTGACTGCATGGGCCGTCCGTTGAGCGGTCTGCCGTCACGCTGTCAGTAGGCCTATTCTCTTCGTCACCATCACTCTCCACTTTGTATCAGTCTGACAGGGCGCTTCAACATCTCCGATGACGCCAGTTGACTATTTGGAGTTTGTAATTGCACTCCAAATTGGCGTAAACCAAAGTTTTGTGCTATTGTGACTCCTAGTTTTTCCTAATTTCAATTTCAATTTCAATTTATTTTCGTATTTCTCGATGGAAAATACATGGTATATAACAAAATATAATACAGAATGTCCAGCTTGGATATATACATGAAGAAATAGGATACAAAAGTAATACATAACGGTCGATGTGTCATTTTCAATCAAAGTAAAAGATGCGAAGAGAAATACGATGGAACCTACTAAAAAGCAAAGCTTGTTGAGTGTAGGTCCCAACAAAAGCCTAGTAAGGGGAACAGGATGAGGAGCACGGGTACAATTAAGACCAAAAGTAATGATAAACAAAAGAGAATGACTATTACTCGGGGCTCAGAAGATTCTTCTCACATGCATTTATGTGTGTGATAAAATGAGAACAAGTAACCACATGCTGCACACTATAGCAGTTGCTCTCATAGCAATTTAGACATGGGAGTGATAATGACGTGAATACTTAAGTACTATTAGGGTTTAAACATTCCGGCTTCCATAGACATGGGGAAAGATTTGAAAAATGGAGAACATGAATCAATTGCAATTCCTATATGATATACCAGCCAGCTGCAATGATGCATAAAAGAAAGGAAAGAAAGAAAGGAGGGGAAACTATGCGACACGACCAAGGTCTTACTAGAAGTGGAAGGAAAAACACCGATGGGAAGGAATTTGAGAGAGCATGCAACTAAAATGTATAGGCATGAGTCTGTTCACATGGCAACAACCGAGTAGTATAACAGAGCAGCCATCAGCATAATAAAAAGGAATTTTAGTGCACTTGTGTGTTGTAGCTATTCAATACATGCTGTCTGAGTTTACGCTTAAAGGATGATAATGACAAGCAGCTTTTAACCTCTGTTGGGAGATCATTCCAATATTTAGGACCTGTATACATAATTGTGTTTTAGCGAAAACTGTTCGAGTTCGTGGAAGGTGATAAGCGTCACTCTGGCGAGTTGGATAGTGGTGGACAGAATTGTTTCTTATGAACATCTGTAAAAAGACACCAGGAAGATCTTTTGAGGAAAGTTTATACATAAAAATACCTAAATTATAACCAAACAAATCTATCAGTTTTAAAATCTTATTTTTCTGAAATAAGGCGTTAGTGTGAGATAAATACCCAGCATGGTTAATAATTCTGATCGCTCGCTTTTGAAGAAGAAAAAGTGAATCCAGTAAGTATTTAGATGCGTTACCCCACGCAAGAATTCCAAAATTAAGATATGGGGAAATCATGGTTGAATATACAATCTGCAAGATATGGTTGGGCAAAAAATGTTTCAGTTTGTTTAGGATTCCTGTATTTCGTGACAAAATTTTGCTTAAAAAAATTAAAGTGAGTTTTCCAGAAAAGGTCACTATCGATGTAAAGTCCTAAAAACTTTGTACTATCTACTCGGGTTAAGTTAATATCATTAATCTTAACATCATCAGGAATAACTTGCAAGGAATTGCTAAATAACATATAATGTGTTTTATCAACATTTAATGATAACTTGTTAGCGTAAATCCTAATGTCCTGCTGCTCGCCGGTTCAGTCATGACAGTCAGATCCTCATCACATTCACAGCGTAGGTCGATGGTGCATTCGGCGTCGATAAAGATTAGTTGGTTGACTTGGAGGGGGGGGGGCATGATGTACCAAGAAAGGGGAACTCCTGACTTTATCTCTGTGGTCTCCAACTATTCTCAAAGTTCCTCAAAATTCCAAAATACTCTGCAGCCTTTGCTTCACTACATAGTGTGAAGCCGCTCCCACTGTGCTTGCCACTCTAACTGATTTCTCGGCTGAGACATGTTTTTTTATAACTAATTTACTAACAAACTTCCTTTCCCTAAAGCATTTCATTGGCTCAATCTTACATTGGGGTGTGGCGTTCACTGGAAATTAATTTCTTACCGGTCAAATGTTCCATTTGCTCCTCCTATTCGTTTCTGTGAAAACTCAATTTTCTATGATTCATCTCAATTTCTGATTAACTCGCCCACTGTCTTTTAGTTTCTTCATTCACTTGTTCTCTGTAACCACTGGTAAAGACTTTATTGTTTCTTGGATATCAAAATGATAAACCAAATGAATATTAGTGTCCTTATGGCAACCAACGTCATCGTTGTTCTGGGTCATTATCCCTGAATTTGTCTTTGGAGTTCCTGTTTGACCCACTCCACTAAACAATAAATGCTAAAATAGAGGGATAAATTCTGGCAGGAGGGCCACCTTCCAGCTCAGAGGGTCATTTATGTTTGGGGATCAGAGGGCAAAAACAAGTCATCACGTCATTCCCCGTAATTTGGCGCGGGGCTTTAGGGATGGAGAGTGCTGACCACTAGCGGGGAAAGTAGCCAACATCAAACTCATAAATTCCTATGACCATAGACTTTTCTTGGAAGAGGTGGTTTTGACACACACACACAAAAGAAAGGAAATAGCTGGAAGAAACATAAACGGTTTCATAAGGGCTTTTTACACTTGTAAATGTTTGCTTAGTCCCGTACCAAAGGTGGGGCTAAGGGGGGGGGGGGGGGGCTTAGCCCCACCGCTTGTACGGGACTATCCTTAGCCCACTGTTTACACTCGTTTTTGCCAAAGTGGGCTAGCCCCACCGATAATCCCGTACTATCTGGCCCTGCAAAATAGCAGGGTTAGCACCGCAATTGCGGTGCCAAGCAAGTGAGTGTAAACAGAACGAAAAAATAATCCGGGGCTAAGCAACGGAGACGAAGTCGGACCCCCACTGACCAATCAGAAACGAGGTAATCAAGTGCTGCCGGTGCGTGCGTGTACGTGTACAGTGCACAGCGTAATCATGAATATTAATGTGGTTTGGAAAGTCCGGGGCTAAGAAATACGAGTGTAAAAAGGTCAGTTTTCTCCTTAGCCCCGGACAAGAGATAGTACGGGACTGATTGGCCAGTGTAAAAAGCTGAAACAATTGATACGGGACTAACGATAGTCCTGGGTCAGAGAAAGTCCGGGTTAAGAAACACAAGTGTAAAAAGGGCTAGGAAAAGGACTGCAGTGTTGTTTTCCTTTACTCTCTATCCTATTCTATTCTATTCTATTATATTTTATTCTTTATTATAAACACGTGCTAGTAGCCATCTGGGCTACAATTGTGTTTGTTTTGTACATCCTCTAAAGGTCACCAGAGGTCAGAGGTAGAGCCTTATCTGTGCTTTTTGGAATATGAAGACAATTTCTTGTAAAACAGTTATATGCTTGTTTTGTACATCTTAACCGTGTTTATCATTAACTAATGACACTACAGATCAATATTATGATATTTTGAGGTCATTGACCTCTAAAAGGTCACCAGAGGTCAGAGTTAGAAACCTGTCTTTGCTCTTTGGAATATGAAGACAGTTTCATTGCAAAACAGATATGCTTGTTTTGCACATCTTAACCATGTTTATCATTAACTAATAACATCACAGATCAATATTATGGTATTTTAAGGTCATTGACCTCTAAAGGTCATCAGAGGTCAAAGGTAGAAACCTGTCAATGCCCTGTGGAATCAGAAGATTTGTAGTACAAATGCATATTTAGTGCAGCGTAACCAAAATCTAAGCCTGTCATTCACAAATGCCTCCAAACATCAATATTCTGATATTTAAAGTTCATTGACCTCTGGAGGTCATCAGAGGTCAAATCAGACTTACCTCCCGATCTTAAAATGAATCTTATGGTATGTACTAACACTGGTGAAAGTTTCATACTTTAGTCAAATTTTGCACAATTCTCGTGATTTTGAGGGCTTAACCGCTCTACTAGAATACAGAGGGAGAAATTAAGCTTGTACATAAATCGTCCTAAATGCAAACGATACAAATCGTAAATCCTTAAGATGTTGTTTTCATAAGATGATGTCTCAGTATGGCATCTCCGTGATTCCTGGCAAATAATACAAAGAACTTCGTTTTCTGTAGTAATGATATCCTTTTTATTAAAAGTAAGAGTCGGGGTGGGGGTGGGGGCAGTGACCCGGGAGGTAGTTACCCAGGGAGTAATTGACGTGGTGCACTGTCCTGGGGGTAATTTTCCTCTTGATAGTTATAGGGGAGGGGAAGTTGTAGGCCTACTTATCCGGGGTAATCATCCATGGGGAGTTATCGGAGGGGGTAGTTATCGGGTGGAAGTTATCTGGGGTCTAGTTATCGGAGGAGGGGGTAATTAATCTGGGGATAATTATCCTGGTGGTAATTATCGGGGGGGGGGGGGTAGTTATCCGGAGGGTAATTATCCGGGGGGTAATTATCCGGGGGGGGGGGGGGTAATTATCCGGGGGGTAATAATCCGGGGGTAATTATCCGGGGGTAGTTATCCGAGGGGTAGTTATCCGGGGGGTAGTTATCCTGGGGGTAGTTACCCAGGGGGTAGTTCTCCTGGGGGCAGTTACCCAGGGGGTAGTTTTCCAGGGGGTAGCTATCCAGGGGGTAGTTTTCCGGGGGGTAATTATCCAGGGGGTAGTTATCCGCGGGGGTAGTTATCCAGGGGTAGTTATCCGAGGGGTAGTTATCCAGGGGGTAGATTTCCTAAGGGGGAATTGCCCTGGGGTGATTGCCCTAGGAGGGTAGTTGTCCTGGGGGTAGTTGTCCCAGGGGGTAATTACCCTGGAGGGTAATTGCCCTTGGAGGGTAGTTGTCCGGGGGGTAGTTGCCCTAGGGGGGAATTGTCCTGGGGGGTAATTATCCGGGTTGTAGTTATCCGGAGGGTGGTTTTTCAGGGGGTACTGTTCCTAGACCCGTATAGTAGGCATTTGTTGTCGTTTTTACAGCGTTTCCTAATAAATGCCTATAGCGAAAACCCAACACAACTTTTATCAAGGAGGGAAGGGAACTTAAATTTAAATATAACATAGTTTACAGAAATCAGACATGTAAATATGGCAATTATATACATCCGCACGGCCGATTGTAATCTCTTACTTTGATTATCAAACGTGAACGCCTCAAAAGAATTTTGACTACGATTACAGAGGTATCATCTACAAGACATAACTGATGGTTTACAGAAGTGATCATCAATTCAGTAAGGATTAGTCAAGTCATGAATTCACTTTACCCATCATGTCTAATCGAACCACGACATTGTTTGGGTAACCGTGCCTTTTTATTCTCATAGTTCAGACTAATTCTTGACATAATCAAAACAAATAATTCTTTATATAATTTCTCAAAATACTCGAAAGATGGCCTAGGTCAAGACTTTCTACAAAGATTGCGTACGGCAATCTTTACTAGCCTAAACAAGTTTTCTAGAGCTATCAGTTCCCCCTATGACGATGACTTCGATTGCGTTTTGAACTTGCATCGAACTACTTTCAAAACAGCTATTACCTTTATAGTTCAATTAATAAACCAGTCTTTTGAATTCATAACCAACATTCGAAATCGTAACCATACAGTAACATAATACTGCATGTCAATAAAAGTTGGAAAATGTAAATGCTATGTCAGTAGCGCAGAATAAATGAGTAACGATTATCTTCATACATTCTAATTCCTAAGTGATGTCGCTGCGAAAATGGTTTGACGACTGCTTCAAGCAAATAAAATAAAAAGGAATGGGATTTACTTCTAATGATAGTGCCACGCCGTACAATGCATTTCACTGTATTTGGTAACGTTTCGTTACGTTTCTGTGCGCTTTACGTACGGAAAATAAAAGGCAGATTGATGCTATTAACATGCTAACACACAACGCATTCAAAATGTTTTTGTTTTTTTTTAATAAAAATACACTGTGTACAATATAATGCTTTAGTATACGTTTTGAAACTTTGAATTTGCGAGTCCTTTATAAAGTTATAAGCAGGGTTATTACATTATCAAGCAAAAATTAAAGTATTTAGGGATTCGGATTTGCGCAGAAGACTAACAGTGCTATATATGGCGATCGTTCGCAACAGAGACAATCCTCTTCATTAGATATACAATGTAATTCTGTCTTCATGAATTGAAAGAGAAACGAAAAGAAGTCAACTTTTTAACTTCATTTAGCTTCTCACCAACTGAACTTAATTTGATCTGCCATGCATGACATCGCTGTGTGTTCTATTAATTCTATTGAATTATTTGATCGGCGTGCTTGTTTTTTATGCAGAATATCACAAGTAAGTTTAATTCATTGAAGTTCATAATGTTTGTACATATGGCGTGTTCGTTGTTTTGTATTTTCATTTTCATAATATATCATTTGTCCATTATCTGATTCTGACCACGAAAATATGGCGACTGTTCAAATGCGGAGCATGTACTGGAAAAATGTAATGTCTCCTGCCAGTATAGACAAACTAAATTCTAGTCTATCCCCGCTTTAAATGGAAATGAAAAAAAAAACGAAGTTCGACTTTCAGTAGATTTCAACTGTTTTGTATAGTGCCTGATTCATGTAATGGACACAATTCTTCAGCACATAAGCAATCACACAACTTTCGGGAATAGATGTATGTCTTAATGATTGTATCTCATGGAAGAAAACTCGTCTCCTTGCCTGAATTTTAGCTTCTTCCTGTTCAAGCCTGAAAGAAATAGTTGAACATCAATCGCAATCACTATATAAGAGAGGCACATCCTTAAAAGTAAGCACAGGAGTACTGAGACACACTACGAAATAAAAACGGGCCTTTTATCACTATTGACAACGCATGACATTGAAATGTGTTTTTTTATCCTTGGGGGAGGGGGGGGGGGTTAATACAATGGATTATTCTGAAGGTTCGTTAATCACACAAGGAAACATGGTTCGCTATTAGCTTAGGTTCGTTAACAAGAAAATTAAATGCGGTTCCTTTCCGGTGGTTCCTTTACCCGAAAGTAATCAAGCAATCATTTTTTCTAATAAGGTTTGTGAATATAAAACGAAGTGAAGAAGGCCTAAGTATTAATTCCGTATATTTGTCAGTATTATTATCTATACTCCAAACTCCAACTGCAAAAGTGATGTAAAAAAAAATCAGCTTAAGCTACAAGTTAATGTTTTTTTTATATGCTATGGTATTACAGAAGTGACTGAGAATAAGAAGTATATTTATGATACAATCATTGTAAACCCAACGTGAAGCTGTCAAGCCTACATCAACCTTTGCTTCTGATATACGTATAATATGTGCAGCATTGGCAAGCGTGATAAGCGATGATTACTGTGCACGCAACGCCTATAAAGGAAATGTGCCTAATATGGCGGGAATTCAGAATGTTACGGCTGTATACAGCTGCAGCAGAACAGACGCGAAAGCAGCCTTTGATGCTCTGCAACATTACGACCATGTGCGTAATTTGAGGGTTTTTAGTACACGCAAAGAACACGATCTCAAAAGACGACTATCGTTAATTAACGTCATTGACTTTTTCTACCGATGCTGTCTTTTGAACCCCGCCTACAATAGGTTCTCAGGTTCTATTTAGGTATTGGTACTTGCTAAACGCATCCTCTTTAGTTTCCATTGACAACAACATGGGAGGAGAATGGAAGCGATGAACGCCCTCGCTAAAAGACGCTTTTCGTAAGACGCATTGCGTGCCCGCTTACAATAGGTTCTCAGGCTCTATATTTAGGTATTGGTAGTTGCTAAACGCATCCTCTTTAGTTTCCATTGACAACAACATGGGAGGAGAATGGAAGTGATCAACGCCCTCGCTAAAAGACGCTTCTCGTAAGACGCATTGCGTGCCTTTTTTTCTTTCTACTGTTTCCTATTGTTTGTGAGTTAAAAACTTGCGGCAAACCACAACGCAGCCGACACGCAACGCGTACCGACTCATTCATGCGGCGGCAACGGCACGGACACAAACGCGCCGAAGTTTACATTCGGGCTGCCGTATTGGTCAGATTTGTTAATGATAGACCTGTCCTGCGATTGGTTAATTATCTTACATACCCAAGCTATCGCCTTATACGGTAGTACATGCGATGGAGCGTAAACGCCGTCGCTAAGCGGGACTGTTGTATTGTTTCGTCCCGTGAAAGAAACAGGTTGTGAGCTTGAACATAGCCTGAACTTTGAGAACGATTTTCTCCGTTATTTAGAAAATGGACTGACGTCATGAACATAGTTGATATTCGTTTTAATGATCTATAGGGATGTCGAAATGAGTTGTATTACATATCAGTGTAAAGCTTAGAGTCTGTAGAATTCACATATAGGCATAACTACGATTTCATTTTTTGCGACTTTTGACTCATTCCGACGGAGCGCATCACATATGGGAAATTACACATTCAAGGGTTATAAAGCTTCTCAAAGGGATATTTTTGAAACTCATGTCCTTTCAGGTTTTAAAAAAAAATAAAAATGTAGTGTTGATCAGTTCTTCATAAGATGAATACCTAGATGCAGGCAGTAATCTTTGATTATGGGGGTGTCATCATCACACTATTGCCTACAAAATACTTGAAAAGACTTTGTTTTGTCAAACAGACTAACTTTATGAATTTTGACCTGTTTCAGTGGTAGCCAAACAAATAAATACATTAAAATAACACAGTCATTCAAATTTATGTGATACTGATGACTGCTATGTACAAAGATCTATCTATACTACAACAACATTGGAAAACAAATTGTAGCCAAACAGAGTGGGGGGGGGGGGGGGGGTAGAGGAGAGAGGTGGGGGGGGGGGGGGTAGGAAGGGGAAGGGGGAGGGAGGAAGAGATCTGACACAATACATCAACATAAACCAGCAGAGTTTATATGGGATGAATACTTCCCATAGACTTGTGTGCATTGCATACATCCTCTATAGGGCTCACACCCATAAATATTTTCCCATAGGGATGTGTGTTAAAAATCAAATTTCAAAAAATTCTGTAAAATAGCTGGGAGAAATGAAGTGTTTCAGCTTCACTTACCTGGATAAGTTAGATATCAAAAATACCCTTTTATCCATCACATTTTCAGGGTGGATTCTTCAGTTCAAATTCTGTCCAGGGGTCCGCAAAGCCAGACTACCAGTTCTTGTCACTCAAAAAAATCACCCATTTTCCGTACACGTACCCAATGAAATATAGTCCCCTCAAATTCCACCAGAATAGCTTTCATCTTCCAACCAAAATGCAATTTGTAGAGGAATTCATACTCAATATCTAGAGCTATTCAGTGTTTTACCAAACTACATCATTGATTTTCAATCATTTTTTTTTTCTTTATTTATTTTGGTATCTTTGGTACGAATTTGTGAAGGGGTCTGGGACATTCCATTGTATTTACGGGTGTGAGCCCTATAAACTTCATGCGTCCGCAAGAGACTAGCAGCCATCGCGTTATGCTTGCCAGCTTTTACATTAGGGGATTTGATGACATTATCTTCGTGGTCACTGAACCGGCAGGTTTTCCAAAATATTTCTGTTGCGTGTTTTGTTGTTGTTGTTGTTGTTGTTGTTGTTTTAATTCGGTGCCGTACAGGGATTTATGTAAAATTTGTTGCAAGTTGTCATGACGAAAGTTAATTGCAAATTTATTTGTTTCTTTCTTTTTGTTCTGTCTTGTTGAAGTGACAAAACACGCGCACGCCATTTCTGTTAGAGTATTGTTTATTCTCGTTTATAATTACTGTTATGCATAGGAGGGGGGGGGGGTGTGGGTTTGCGAGCTGTATGATTCAAAAGTGTCGCTCTCGTTTCATTTTCTGTCTAGCTCGTTGGCCGTATGACTCGTAGATGCCGAGCCTGTGGAATTATGATATATACGTACTCTCTAAAAAAAAATCGAGTGAAAATATTCACTCTTAAAGGAGTGAATACGAAAAAAAAAATTTAGAGTGAAATTGGAGTGAATTTTGAGTGAAAATGTTCATTTTCACTCGTTTTGGAGTGACCTCAGGGATCACTCCTAAATCTTCCAGTGATCCCTGAGGTCACTCCAAAATGAGTGAAAATGAAAATTTTCACTCAAAATTCACTCCAATTTCACTCTAAAATCACTCTTTTTTGTATTCACTCCTTTAAGGGTGAATATTTTCACTCGATTTTTTTAGAGAGTAAGAAACACAACCTGTGTTATTGTTTTGGAGCGTGAAAATGCACTAAACGACACCAAATGCAATCTGGTTATATCCTCTTCTGATTAAGTGTATAGATTCCAGGGTGATGAACTAGTTTCTAACTTACAATAGGCGATGTAATGCCGTACTTCATGGTCCATACACGGTGATTTATGCTGCTGGCAGGAGCAGCGCCCTCAGTTTCCAATGCTCTCCTTGGCCATATGCTGTCGCTTTTAGGAAAAACTCCAATAATTCCCTGCCCAGCATCAGTTGTAGTCTTGTGTTGTTTGAAGTTAATATAAAAAAGCACACATAATAGGGATTATCTTACTATCCAGTGATTTTCAGGACCGGCGCAACCGGGCATGTAAGCTGATTAAACCCGAAAGGGGTACCAGATATATGTCATCCAAATTGTCTTTCCCGCCATCCTCAAAATAAATCGACATTCCCGTCACAATAAAATGGGGCCACTCACTTTTAAAAATGTAGCGCATCGACCCTGATTACGTCCTTTGTAGAACAATTACTCATTTGGCATTTCAAATTGGGTACATACAAAGAAATTAGTCAACATATTTTTATAACGTTCATGACCTTATTTGTGGAAATGTTTAATATGCCTCACTGATGCACTTTTGCACTTTGCGATGACATAAAGGCCTATTTTATCAATCGGAGGTTGAGTTTTGTGGGCTGTTTAGTCATTAAATATCACGGGGTCTTGTTCTTTTCTTTAAAAACATGAAGTCAAGTTATTTTGATGTTTTTGACAAACAACATCAATAGCAACAACTAAAGGTGTCAGTATCTCACAATGGGCCTACATACACTGAACAGAGTTTGTATATTTTACAAATTTCTCGTCAATGCATGAAGCAAAGTCAGTTTCAATCATTTCTTTCTTTCTTTTTCTCTTTTTGACCATGCCGAAATTTCAAGAGAATTCGCTTTCATGGCGATGAGACGTTGGGAGCACCATGGTGTATAGATAAGGTTGTTTGTTTGTTTGTTTCTTTACAGATCTATCCATAGGCAGATAGGTTTCAAACAAGATGACTTGCCCGTTTCTCTTCGTTCATAGAAGCATGACAATGGTGGGGTGATCATAAAGGCTCTGTTCACTTTGGAGATAGCCCCATGTTATCTTTGACTCCGTTGCCAAACAGGCTTGACTGCGACTGAAAAGTTATCGGCACATAAATCGCCTTATTCTTTGATATGCACCAAGGTGTCACTCTGGATTAAAAAGAAAAAAAAAGATGAAAAGCTTGGAGTTCCAGCAGGTTTTGTTGCATAATTCTGCAAAACTTACCCTTTCCAGTTCTCGAAGCAACACTTTCTCCAGATCTTTTCCTATCAAACGATTTAAAACAAAACAATTAAAACCAATATTTTCAGAATTGCTAGTAAAGAGACGGACATAATCAGATATTATTCAAGATATTGAATCGGGAAAAGCATAGCTTTGTCACATACATATAACGCAAGTACAGCATCTGTCCAATGGACTTTGATGACCTTTGCCCCTGTCATGAATTAGAGAGTAGAGAGATCTCTAATACACGCCAACATAGATGATCGCTGATATTACGTTCGTTTACCTCTGAAATCAGGTTTGACGTAGAAACCGTGCAGGAACACCAGAGGACCGCAGATGTAGATATAGAACGAGGAATGAAGAGCACATGCTACAACACATCCCTGAGAGTCTCCTGCTTTCCGAACTTCGGCAATGACGGCACCAAAGTGGCCCTTGAGGAAATCTTCCTTAAGATCTGGTGTTCAAAGAAAAAAAGAAGAATGACAGTCATGTGGGTTTTTTTCTGAATAACTGTAACTTTATACACTTCCAAAACTGATTAGGAAGTTATACATCAGGTCTTTAAAGAGGAGGAGAAGATGTTTAGACTGGGATGTCACATTTCAGATAAATTCTTATCATAAAATGAAAAAGTAAGCATGAATATTTAAGACTCTTGTTGTTTTTCAATATTTGAATAAATACACTACGTTTCGTCTTACTTCTTTGAGGCGCACCCAAAGATTGCAACGCATCGTCGAATTTGTATTAAAAAAAAAATCAAGTACATCAGGTCGACGGCTAAAAGCAAGGTTCAGCCTCTGGCACTAGACTGGAAAATCCCTACTCAACCCTCACTTACTGGGTATTATTTGTTACTTGTTGAAATAATCCCAAAACTGCAGCTCTGTTGAAGCTATACCGGGATGAACAATCCTTGCTGTGTGTCAACAAGGGTGCAGAGGTGCCATAATCGTAACCCACATATTTACAATAAAAGTCGTTGAACCCGTGCAAGTAAGAATAAGGTTGGCTCCTTACAGGACACTGGAACCAGAAGAAGGCTGCATTATGATGATATGTCGGAGTGCAGCCTCTCTGAATTCTGTTGGGTTGGTGAGTTGAACAGCTGCTCCTGGCAAGCTGTTCAACAGTTTTGTTGCTCTTGGAAATAGTGAAAACTTGTAGGGGTCAATGGTTGCTGTGGGTACTGTGTACTTGAGTTGGTGGTCATGTTTTCCAGTATAAGTTACAAGTGTGATGATTTGTGGGTGTGGGATGCAATGAATTGTATGGAATGGTATGGATATACTCCTCTAATCTGCCGTGATTTCCAGCGGCAATTCATCGGCTTCTTTGCTCGAAGATTATGGAATATGAATTCCTATTTTCCTGATATGCGTCAATGATTGACTTAACCGGTGGTTATGTAAATTATGAACTTCAGTGCCGATTTTTGAGGAGGGAACACCATGTCCTCTTATGCACCACGGAGACGCCAACAAAAGGCCAGTCCAATATGTGCTCTTCCAGTGTCGGTCAAATGTCCAGTTACCGGTTACCAACTTCATGACTTGCATCATGTAAGTGATTTCAAAGGACCGCCAAGACAATCTTATTGCATTGAATCACACTTTGTGTTTGATTATTTGCCTGAAGTGATATTCAACCTGCTCAATAGTAGGCCTAGGTGTACTTCCTGATCTACCCGAACTCTCGTACCCTCCATGATCCATAGGCCTACTCTGACAATTGCCTGTAGATACCCAAAGTTGTTTGTCGTTACATCCAGATGTCTTATTGAACATTACTGCATGACTTATGGACATATTATACTCGGAGCGTACTTTGTGAGTATAGAGTCGTCAATGGTCAGTCGAATTACTGTCTACAGTGGTGCGGTGTAACTTTGAAATTCCATCATCCCTACAATATATTCCATCCAATATGACGCCTTCGACTTCTGAGGTCGATGACGCAACAGCAAGGCTCGTGAATGGCATGTTTTCGCACTTTTAGAACGAAAACAAAAATCTACTCAAGTTCATCCATGTAACAATCCAAGAAGCCGTTCAAAAGGAGTTTTCCAGACTTCATGATCAACCCTCCAGACCAGGTCATCAAGGATTTCACAGTAAATGACATCTTCATCTTTACCACTAGCATTCTGTTCCCCTTCCTCTCATTACCTACCTCTCTCTCTGCTGATATTACGATCCACTGCCTCCGATACATTCTTAAAATTCACATTGTACGCCTAAACCTTACATCACAGCTCGACGTGGATAACCGCTGATCTCCGAATACCGGAGGAAGAACAACCAAGAAGAAGAAGAAGATCGCTTGGATAAGCAGGAGGGCCGACTGATGGAGTTGGAGATTCAAAACAAATCGCTGGTTGACAAAATTGCTCCCCTTTCTGTTGTTGTTTAGGACCAGCGCACCACAATGAACAATCTTCGTTTGACAGCTGCGGATCTGGAGCAATACTCGCGGAGGAATTGTTTGGTGTTCTTTGGTGTTGAAGAAGAAGACAATAAATCAATGGACGACCTCATCTGTAACATCGCGAAAGACCTTCTTGGGCTGTGAGATCTCTAAGGAAGACACTGACCGCTCACATCGTGTGGGTGATCAAGCGAAGCGTTCTTCAAAACCCAAGGATGGTAAATGAGCGAACAGGCTAGGCCACGTCCTATTGTTTTGAAATTTACCTCATACAGACAACGTGATGCGGTCATCTCACATCGTCGTCTACTGAAAGGTTCAAACATCGTGGTACAAGAACAGCTAATTATAAAGCGAACTTGCAGTTGCTCAACACCGCAAGAAGGAAACAAAGTGTCCTCTTTGTGTGGTCAAGTGATGGTCGTGTCATTGTGAAAATGAAGGCAACAAACGGAAAGACAATGAACAGAGTCATTCGAACTCAGAGTGACTTGAACAGTTTAATGCCCTGTAACCCTATCCTCGTGTGAAACTAAAGGCCGATCTATCGTTTGCTCTTTTATATATTCTAATTCATAGACGCTTGTATACCCATATACTTCAAATTGGGATGTTCTGCACTATTTTGTTTTACCCTGGTTTATTTGTAATGTGATTTTTTTTATGCCTCCTAGTTATCCTTGCATTTTCTGTAAAAAAAATGAGTGAAAATTAATCAAAATTCTATGTTGTGTATAAACTCTTTGCAATTGTTAGGGTCATTTTTACTGTTCTACGGAATCACGATCTTTTTGTTATCAAATGATGATTGGGCGAGCGATGTATGTCTCTGGAGAATGTTGCCGTTTGGTGACTCTCTTAGCTCTTGTATTGAAGTAGAATCTACAAACACAGTCGCTGAGCCAATGGCAGTGACAACTGAAGAATTAGATAAAATTAAGAAGAAGATTAGTACTTTACAATCTCAAAAGGGTGTAAAGACATTTAATTTGAATCTTGCATCGTTGATGAAACACATTGATGAAGTTAGAAATTTTGCTCTTGCATCTTTCATATGCATATAATAACTCTCAGTGAAACTCACTTATCTCCTGTGGTTGATGATGGTGAAATTAGTATAACTGTGGTTACACATTATTACGGCGTAATAGAAATAGACAAGGTAGTGGCGTTGCTGTATTTATAAAAGACAATATAATTTTTGTACGTACGGATGAATTTGATATATATTATAAGTTGGAATTGATTGTAATAGAAGTAAAACTTTTTTTAATATTTGTATGAGAAGTAAAACTTGAGTAGCAAAAATCATTTTATGTAATGTGCCGGTACAAACCTCCCAATTCCAGTAATGATTTGTTTGTGGAATTTGAAAAAGTAATGATGAAAATTGATGATTTGAAACTGTCGTATTATTTATTGGGAGATTTGAACTGTGACGTGATGAGTACATGTATACCCTGGCACACGAGAAAACTTGAGTAACTCAAAGCACTACGAAAACAGTTGATCTTATATTCAGTATTATAAAATGGGTTCAAGAATGTAGCCAATTGGAAGCGCTGAAATGAGTCACGTGTGCGTGCATTATTTTCTTCAGGTAAGCACTAAGAAGAGTCTCTCTTCCACCTCCCTGGCCTGACGTACGTCACAATGTTTTACACTAGCAGTGCGCACTCAATCAGTTGTTACAAGTGCGTCACGCGCTACTATACGCGCTGTCAATCCTGTAAACAACTTCTAGTTCGGGCCGCGGGCTGCCACAACACAGCCGGCGGCCTTTCTTGTGCATAACAGTACGTGGCGTACGTATACTCTTATACGTACGTACAGTACTAGGTGAGTGTGCGGGATTTCCGAGTGCGACGTGCGTAAATGTTTGGGACGAACATCTTCGGACATCTTGACTGTTGAGCGAGTGCTACATGTAGCTGACTGGTAATTGACCCACAAAGGTACGTGAATAATGCTGTTAGTTTTCGACCCATTTTATAAAACTAATGATGCACAGGATTATTTCGTGGCGTTAGTGGAGGTGCGGCTCACTCTCGAGTATTGACAACGGTTGCAAACATGCACTCGGCTGCGCCTCGTGCATGTCGCACCATTGTCAATACTCTCGAGCGCGCCGCACCTTCACTAACACACTCTATCCTGTGCATCATTAGTATAATAGTGACAACAAAATATGTGGCAGTGGAATAATTGAAACGTCTATTAGTGATCATTACATGACATATTGTGTTGTTGGATGGTTTAAATGAATTAATTTTCTGTAATTTTTTTATTGGACGAATAAAAATGAATTGAATTGAAATTGAATTGATTGGGGAAATTATAAAAAGAGCAGAGATTTGGTTACAAGAAAAATTCGTAAAGCAAAATGTTATTTCATTTCGACTAAAATTGAAACGGCTTCTTCTGATGTGAAAAATGTATGGAAAACCCTACAATACTTAGCACCTGAAGAAAAGGAAAGTCAAACTATTTTTGTTGTTCATAATGATAAGCGTTTAATATGACAAGAATTATCAGATGCATCTAATGATTATTTTTGTACTATTTTTGGTACTAATTTACACAATGCATCTGACTCTGCGGAGAAGAAAACAAAGTATCCCCAAACACCCCAACTGTTTACCAACATGGTATACGTTCTTTTTTGACGAGGTATTGCCCAAAAAACTGAGGAAATACTGCGGGCCCTCCCATCGAATAAATCTACTGGACCAGACAATTTCCCCGCAAAGCTCCTGAAACCAATAGCCTCCATTATTGCACCCCCACTGACACACATTCTTATCACCGCAACTAGGTATTATACCTAGTCACAAAGGCGGCGACAAATCAGACATTGAAAATTATCGCCCTATATCTGTTATTTCGATTTTGGGCAGAGTACTGGAAACGGTTGTATATAATCAAGTTAATAATATTTTGAATGAAAATAAGATAATAACTGAAATGTCAATCAGGTTTCAGACCCATGCACTCAACGCAAACTGCATTATCAAACATAACGGAAAGATGGTTGAGTGCGATTGATAAAGGTAATATTGTTGGTCTTGTGCCAATCGACCTCAAGAAAGCGTTCGATACTGTCGACCATTGTATATTATTCCAGAAGTTAGAGGTGGTTCAGAAATTATTTTGAAGATAGAAAGCAATATACGTCTGTCAATGGTTATATATCTACTGAATCCGATTTGAAATGTGGTGTACCACAGGGCTCACTTCTAGGCCCTTTATTATTTTCTATTTTTGTTAATGATATTCTTTGAATTGAATTGAATTGATCATTAAAAAATCATTTTATTAAAAATCATGTCTGCCAGCCAAAGGCTGAATGCACATGTTTTACAATCATAATCATCAATACAGATTACTTCAGTGCTCTGTACAAACAATGATATAAAAACATGATGTATCTAAACAAACATTACAGTGATCACATGTGGTAAATCACACGCAGTGATTAATCAATAAGGGTACCAGCCCAATCAATTCTAAAATTACTTTAAAAAATGAAAAAAAAAATTATCCTGTCAACATGGCAGCACACTACTCAACAATAACAAAAAAGGAAAAAACATATTACCAATACAACTAATATAACTATGCCATACAATGTAAACCATTGCGAGTTATCTTTGTACGCAGACGATATCTGCTTGTTTACTGCATCGAAAAAGCCATCAGATATTACCAGGAAATTAAATATTGATTTGCTTAACTTATCCAGCTGGTATAAGCAAAATAAACTGACTGTAAATGCAAAGAATGTGAAGTAATGTTTTTCGGTACACATCAGCGATTGAAAAAGTATCAAACGGTACTTAACAGTTGTCATATTTATATAGATGATAACGAAATTAAGAGAATGAATGTTGTAAATACTTAGGTGTAATTATTGATCAGAATTTATGTTGGAAACAACATGCTGATTATGTGAAGAAAAGAGTGTTAAAGTTGTTTTATTCATTTCGTAGAATAAGAGTGTATATTGATAGACGCACATCATTATTGTTTTACAAATCAATTATTCAACCTAATTTTGACTACTGCGATGTAGTTTGGGCAAACACATACAAGTCCTATCTTAATGAATTACAAGTATTACAAAATCGGGCACTTCGGATTGTACTGCATGTGGATTATTTATTTCCTTCCTTGTATGATATACTTAAATTAGAAAGACTTAGCGTGCGTTGGAGAAATCATTCAGCATGCGTCATGTACCAAATAACCCATAATATTTGTACTTTATATCTAAGCAGTATGTTTCGTGTGCGTGAAACCCCATAATTATGTGACGAGATCTGGCAAACACAAACTCAAACTCCCCCAGCCCCAAACTAATTATGGTATACGATCTTTGATTTATCGTGGCGCAAAATTATGGAATGACCTGGATATCATATATGGTAAATTTGTTTCAGTTGAGAGTTTTAAACGTTATTTGAACACCATTCCAATTGCACTGAATGCTTTACATCATTGAGTTTATGGCATTTTGATTTGGTATAATGTACGATATACTATTTTGGTTGGCTATTTTTTTTTCTCTCTCTCTCTTCTTTTTTTTTTCTCCCTACCTCTGATTTTTTTTTTACTCAATATTGTTTGAGTTCTTTGCCTTACATGTACCTAGATACCTAGCTAGAGTTGTGTATTTCTTGTATAATGATTTCTTTTTGTTGTTGTTGTTCTTTTTTTTCTACTCTCCCCATCTGAATGTTTTGTGTATTGTTATGTTGTTTGTACTTTGGTTGGACCCCTTCGAAAAACGGCAATATGCTAAATGGGCTATCTATTCCACAAGTGGTAAATAAATAAGTGCAAAAAATAAAATAATACTCACGATTCTTGCCCGACGAAACATCAACTGATGCTACGAACCACCTGTGACCAGCAGTCCTGTCAGCTGATCTGTTTGGAATATGCTTGTCTAATACTATCAGTTTTCATTTCATTTGTTTTCCTGATGATTCTTGACGAGGATGACCTCGTAAGGGAGTGAAACTTTTATTATACAGAATGTGTGACGTTATACATCGAAACAGATAAACCGTCAGAACCAAGACACACAAAACAAAAGAGTCTACCGTTTGAAGGACACTCAAACTACAAACGATAGAAATTAGATGGGAAAATCAGTTAACTGTGGAATGTATGCTTCGGCTAGGTATTCGCGCCATACATTTGATAATTGCTACGGAGGACATGCTGTTCAGAACCGTCTCTGAGGAGCCAGATCAAAAGTTTTTGCCTTTGTGACATCAACCATTTTACGGCACTTAGACTGTATTGTCAAGAATCGCGGAGCATTCACCTCCAAATTCTTTTGTTACCATGCAAAGCACAGCAAAATCTTTTCAGTTCTTCTATCACCTCAGCTGTCCCATTTCAAGAGGACTCCACGCATTTACTGGCTGCAATACCACTAGTGCCTTATAAGTAAGGGGAAGGAAAAACAATGTCGAGTCTGATGAGTCATTTCATGCTGCATTTCCAAAGCTTGGTGAATCTTGAGATGTTATAGCTGAGATGATGGATGAACTGGAACGATTTACCTGTGCCTTGTATGGTAGCAGAAGAATTGGGAAGGTGAATGTCCTCCAACTCTTTACCGTCCAAGTGCGGTGAAATGGCTAATGTCACAAAGGCAAAACTTTTGATCTGGCTATGATACCGCCCTGCTGAAAGGTTTTAGAGCAGCATGTTCTATGCAAGTGTCAGACATGAATATGAAAGCTAGCAACAAACCCAAACGAAGGACAAGGATGGACAAAGGATGAAGATCTAATTAATGCGACCTCTGTGGACCTCAAGGGAGGTGCTGTCGCGTCAGCTTGTGGAAATGCATACTGGAAGTCACTGTGGCTGATGAATCGGAGCCGATACTGGTATGGCAACAGTCGCACGAGTAAATATGGATTAATTCAACATATACCGCACTCAGAAAATGCCCATTATGGTGACATTGGAACTCGATTTGGTCCAGAACTCATGCGCAAATAAATATCAGACACTGACATGATGGGGAGATGATTCCGCGTCAGCTTGGGGACATCTTGTTAGGCACCATGACTTACATGACTTATGAATCCGAGCCCTATACTGATAGTGACAGTGAAAGTAGTGAAAATGAATTCATTCAACCAATAGAATTACTGAGTTACAATGATAGTGACATAGGAATTAAATTAAAACAGTGTTCATCGGCAAACGAGTGTCAGACTTTGAAAGGATAACTTAGAGCTGGTAGATGACTCCATCAAATTCAACGTATATCGGTATTAAGCCAGTGGTAATCATTTGAAGCATTTCGAAGTTACACTCTCAATAATTTCATCCAAAGTAAATCATGCTAGAAAAAAATACATAATTATTAGCGAATAATTTTTATGAAACATCATGCAACCAATTCTACTGTGAACAATATTACATTTAAAAAACTTTCAGATGTAATGAAAATTTTAAAAACAGGTATCACAAATATAATACGTTAATGTTGACTAAGTGTGAATGCTAATAATGTTTTCAAACACAAGTTACGAAACCTGACTAAACAAAAGAATACTCTTGAAAAAAAGAGCTATGGAAATTTGAGTATCTAACAGCAACCAACTTTTAGCAAAAAATGAATGTATTATATGCCTCATATGATCTATGAAATCAAACTCTTATTACTGAACTATCATTGTCTAATAAATATTTCAGATAATGTCCCATGAATTTGGGAATTGCTTATGATAAACATGCCTTTACATTCACATTGAATTATTTGTCGTGGTAAATCATGATAGAATTATGTTGTCATTATAATTATCATAAATGTTGACAATAGAACTGTATAGTTACCTCTAATATCACATTTTAGGCCGAATTTCTCTTAGTTATCTTCTTTTATTTTTCTAAATACAAATTATAATACTGTATGTGCCTTAACATGAAGCCAAAATTGCCAAACATGCATTCATACTTCAATAATGATTGCAGAAAGGTACAGTGTATACTTTTTAGTATGGAGTACTGATTTCACATAATATATGTCTCTTAGGGTGCTTTTATCAACTCCTTTTCTCGGCAGAAATAGGTTATCCAAACAGCTTTCAAGGAATTTTTTACGAGTTGATAAACGCAAAGCTGTTTTGAAAGCCCTTTAGGAAAGCCTGTACGAAAGGGTGCGTTTATCAACTCTCCTTTCTCGGCAGAAACAGGTTATCCAAACAGCTTTCGAGGAATTTTTACGAGTTGATAAACGCAAAGCTGTTTTGAAAGCCCTTTAAGAAAGCCTCTTTGAAAGCCCCGAATTTGAGGCTATCCAAACAGGTTTCCTAAACAGGTTTCTAGAAACCTGTTTGTAAAAGCCTTTTGGGAGTTGATAAACGCAAAGCTGTTTTGAAACGGCTTTGTGGTCTTGTACTTCAGCACGCCTTATGACCTCTTCTCCTCGGGTCGAATTGCGCAATGCAGCTGTGCAGTGACAGGCCAGTTAAAAAAATCGTGTTCGCGAAGAGAGTTGATAAACGCAACTATTTTGAAAGCCGTTTCTAAAAGGCTTTTAGTCCAGTCAAAATACGACAAAAAGTGGGTTAACCCACAACTAATTGCAACAGAAACGATTCCACTTGCATTTGACTTGTAAGAGCTATTAAAATAACATATTAAAAGTTCCCTAAAATTCGAGTGGTGGATCAGTGTCTAATTTGCATAAATTCAAAATGGCCGCCATACAACCTATTTACGCCTATATCTCGGGACATATAACCCACAGAAAGTAAATTCTAGTGTCTAAACCTATGTTTTTTAGGTCAAGGAATACAATTACGATAACTATAGTAACTTTCAAGCATCCCTTTATATAGTTTTTGCATATATTTGCATATATTTACATGCAAAATGGCCGCCATATGCCTGTACAAACCCTAATCTCGGTATATTTCATCTGTAAATGGCTCCTTGTTTTCTGTGGTCTTTATTCCACTGCTAAAAATTGTTAATACAGTACACTCAGGAACTAGTCCGTAAAGATCTGCAAAAAAATTATATTATTCTTTATAAATCTATTCAAATTACTACCGTGTATACTCCAGTTTATATAGATATATACATGTACAACCTACTGTGTACACTCCAGTTTATACAGATTTACACGTATGCAACCTGCAGAATGTTACATGTCATGCCTGCACTATGAGTTTAAGGGCAATAATGATGGCATAATACCATTCACAACATAAATGATTATCCTTTCACCTACACATGTACATTAGTTGCATAAATCTGCATTGATTAAAAGTACTGTACTACTCCCATTACATTTTCTTCAGATTAAGCCTGTGAACATGTTTATGTGGCAGGAATTGTTTCAAATACACACATATTTTGTTACTGCATGTAATTTAATAATTTTCCTTCATGTGAAATGCTTACTTGTGTCTATAATTGCAATATTTTTTCGTTAGTCATTTATTTTTGTTTACTGTATTTGAACTCTCAAATAGCTTCCATAGTGTGCTTACAGTAAACAAAAAATGGTCTTAAATCATTCAGCAGAATTTTCAAACAACTTTTTCATACCTGTTGATGATTTGCCTCAATGTTTAGTCGATACTTGTGTCTTTTGTTGCAAAACTTTTGATTAACACATATTTTTCAATGAGCAACGGAACGCAATTCATATGACCGTGATAATTTGTGTAGAAGTGGATTTTGTCATATTTTCTCGCAGTTACACCCAATGACTTTCTGAAAAATGTAAACCATTGTGATTCATAGCCAGATTTAAAAAAAAAAATGGCTTAAAATTTATATTTTTACTAGTACACTGGATTCCATCAAAGCACACAGCATCCTTCTCGTCGGCTTCAAGCGACATATGACACGTGAACATATATTCTGATAAGTCTTACTTTTACATTTTTAATGTTATTGTATCTGCATCTATATTAAAAGAAATGTTTCCTCATGCCTTGAGGCTTTGCACCGTTAAAAACTTTCAGCAACACTTTTTTTTTCGGAAATGTGAGCAGCATGAAGGCTGAATAAAATTTTTCTGGCGAAAAAGCAGTCTGAAGCCAGATATGAAACGAAATACATAACATTATTCTCCGTCCCAACACTTCCAAAAGGTCCCTTCCCTCCACTTCAGCTGCAGCTTTTTTCATGTCAAACAGTGGAAGGGAAATGTTATACAATCATTGGAATTGGGATGAATTGAGGAGGATGTTTAATCAAAAATATGTTCTGTTCACATACCAGTGGCAGATCAGGCACTTGTAATCTTGTATGTCTAAAATATGTGAAAAGTCAGATGATACTGTTCTAATCGGTGACTAGGAATAAGGAGCATTCTTCAAAGACGTCGACACAGTTTGCAAACGTGAGACTTACGACCCTTCTTTACGTCTGTATGAAATGAAGCCGAGATCCCGTTTGCTTTTAATTAATCAACTCAAAAATTACATTACACTATAGTCCAGAATCTATAGTAAAAGCATGGAATACTTTGTGTGTAAGCGAGTTTACTCATTTTACACTTCTATCATTTATCTATAGTTTCAGAGATCATATAACATGCATTAAGCATCTGTATTATTGCAAGC
Source organism: Diadema antillarum (assembly GCF_040938485.1). Classification (NCBI taxonomy): domain Eukaryota; kingdom Metazoa; phylum Echinodermata; class Echinoidea; order Diadematoida; family Diadematidae; genus Diadema; species Diadema antillarum. The sequence goes on along the minus strand of NW_027271017.1, from coordinate 1,156,678 downwards.
CAGAAAATGGAAATGATGTACTGGAAACTGACGAAAGTTGTCTTGAAATCAAGTAACTTTGAATCAGATTTTAAAGTCATCTTAGCCAAAGGCTAAAGACAGCAAGCTTTATCGCCTGGCGTCCGTCGTCATGCAGTCATGCATGCATTTTAAAGAATCATTTTCAGATTCTCTTTAAAAACTCCATGTAATGAAGAATGTTCAACAAACTTGGCGAGTAGCATCTCAAGGATGACAGACTATCAAGTTGTTCAAATAGGCACAATGTCCAAAAGGTCCCAGAATTCAGAAATTAAGGAATCTATCATTTAAAAAAAAATCTCACAAAAAGAAAAAAAAAATGTAGAACCAGCTGTGATAGAGTTAGGTATATAGTACAAAGTTAAATATTTTGGCGACTGCATAGTTTTAAGTTTTATTTCGCATTTTCATTTTCTTTTTGTACGTGTGGGCACCAAGTCCTTCCCCTCTGAATTTAGAGTCGCTACTTTTATATTGTTTGTTTGTTTGTTTGTTTGTTCATGAGTTGTTACTCTCTCACACACGGGACCTCCATTTTATGTCCTATCCGAGGGACAGAGTGTTTTGCCTCTTGCTAGAGGGGACGATATGCTTACACACAACATTTTTTTTTTTAAATATAACCAGGAGAATATTGAGCAAATGCGTTGATGAGTCAATAAGCATACTTTCAAGATTGTATATGACAGATCCAGGGTGACCACCTTGGGGCTAGTGCCAAATAGGGACAAATTTTCACACTTTCATCATCTTCACCAAAAGTGCATTCACTTTGCTACCAATCTTGGCTGGCAGAGTATTGGTAAAGTGGGTATACCATCCACCCCACCCGTGCAGTCCACAGGATGTCCAAAGACACCTAAAATCTGAGCTAGGCGCGGCCGTCTGGGGGCTTGGACCAAAATATGGGGGGCCGCTTTTGATTTTGTATCTTCTTTTTGAAAACACATGGTCAAATTTTCGACAAACTTAGTAAGTAGGTGCTATCGCCAGTGTCATGAATATAAGGACATCATGCCTCCCTGGGTCCTAGAGGTCCCCAGAGGCTTCCAGATACGTCCGTAGAGGTTCCCAAAGTCTTCAAATTCCCTTTCTCCCAAGTAATAATCTGCAAAAATGTATGGAAGGTGAACTCGAATTACTCCGGTGAGCACTAGACCCCTGGGTCTTTTATTCAGAAAGTCAGTGAGTGACAAGGTACCCTAACATGACAAGAACATCCTCTATACAAATTTTCAAACTCATGAAACTTTTGGAGAGCGACTCATGGATAATCATGATCTTGATAACTCCCCCCCCCCCCTTGGCATAAAAGAAAAAGAGAGAAAGAAATAGAAGTATTGCATCATAGTAACAAGTATAAGCATTTAACATGAGGGCAAAATACATATTACGATACATGTATACGATCAAGCAATCATGAAATATTTCTAACGATTCCTACGACATTACATAATTTGAGACTTTGATATTTGTGTACCTATTGAGCACACTTTTGAAGCTAAGTTGAGATTAAAGTTAAATAGAATCTGTTCTATTTGATGCTTCTCACAGTTGTTACTTGTTCTGAGGCTTTACAACAAAATGCAAGTAATACAGTGCTTTTAATAAATGCCAGAATATGAAACTAGGTGTAAGGATAATCATTAAGGTTGTGAATGGTATTACAACAATTTTTGCCCTTGAAATCTTGGATGTAGACATTACAGTACGATAAACGTTCTGCAGCTTGTATTAGTGTATCTGAAAGTATATTCACGTTTATAATTTGAATAGATTTATTTATAAATGCAAATTTTTAGTAGCTTGTAGGTAATTATTCTCTGAGTGGAACATATTCTACATCAGTGATTCTCAGCAGTAGAATCAAGACCACAGACAACAAGGAGCCATTTACAGATGAACTGTATTGAGATACAGGCTTGCACAGGCATATGGCGGCCATTTTGCTTGTAATTATATTCAAATATATGCAGAAACTATATATAGGGATACTTGAAAGTTACTACATATATTACAATTGACCTGTGAGTAGTACAGTACTTTTAATCAATGCAGATCTATGCAACTATTATAGGTGAAAGGATAATCACTAATGTTGTAAATGGTATTATGCCATCATTATTGCCCTTAAACTCATAGTGCAGGCATGACATGTAACATTCTGCAGGTTGCATACGTGTATATCTGTATAAACTGGAGTGTACACAATAGGTTGTACGTGTATATCTACAGTGTATATAAATTGGAGTATACACGGTAGTAATTTGAATAGATTCATAAAGTATAATATAAATTTTTGCAGATCTTAAGGGACTTATTCCTGAGTGTACTACATTAATAATTATTAGCAGTAGACTTAAACCACAGACAACGAGGGGCCATTTACAGATTAAATGTACGGAGATACGGCTTTGTACAGGTATGTGGCAGCCATTTTGCATGTAATTATATGCAAACATATGCAAAAACTACATAAAGGGATGCTTGAAAGTTACTACAGTTATCTTAATTGTATTCCTTGACCTAAAAAACATAGGTTTAGACACCAGAATTTACTTTCTGTGGGTTATATGTCCCGAGATATAGGAATAAATAGGTTGTATGGCGGCCATTTTGAATTTATGCAAATTAGACACTGATCCACCACTCGAATTTTAGGGAACTTTTAATATGTTATTTTAATAGCTCTTCCAAGCCAAATGCAAGTGGAATCGTTTCTGTTGCAATTAGTTGGGGGTCATTTCATATTTTGACTGGACTATTTGGAAAAGGCTACCGAAAGCCATTTAAACAGGGGAAAGTTGATAAACGCGGCCAAAGTCTCATGCCGCCACTCAGAAATATTTGAAGTATGTGCTAAACTGGAGCCGCCTCACAGGAAGACAATTGATTCATGTGGAATTGCATCGTGACTCGTCACTCTCAAAGGAAGATGATGGTAATTACTTTTCGCCGTCCCTTCTTAGAAAACAAGCGGCACATTAATAGTAGGCCTAGAGGCAGTCAGGGCTTTGGAAAGGGCTCTCGAAAGGGCTATCGAAAGGGCTATCGAAAGCCGTTTAAACAGGGGAAAGTTGATAAATGCAGCCTCAGAAACATCAGACACACATGTATACAACACATACTCCCACACACACCCACAACAAACACACACATACGCCCACACACGGACACACCAAACCAAATTTTTTCGAATTTCAACACACACACACACATACACACACACACAACACTCACACACACAAACACTTTTTTGTTTTTCAATTTCAACACGCACACACACACATACGCACACACAGACACACACACACAATATCCCTTTGTTTTGTATTGGAGACCACATTGCTTTGACTGGCAACTTGGACTTGAAATTACAAATGTTAAAGTGAAGGCGAATCTTACAAGACCACATCGCCATGTTTTATTTTTTTTATTTTTTACAATATAGAGACCTATTGGTAAATATTCATTTACATATCCTGTCTAATCAACTTACTTGCACACGCCGACACACGCACGAAATTCTCACTTGGTTGCATGAGAGAAACAATTTCATCTTAATTATATGGGACTGTATAAAGAATTGGACTTCACGAATGTTTCTCAATACTACTTCAAGTCGCTACTTAACATTATTTTCGTTGTCGATCACTGAAAATGAGAATGGAATCTGGTCGAAACGATTCCCGATTTATCTTTGCTACTGTATTGATCGAATCCACGCGGCCACTTGTAGGAATCTAAATAACGGCATCAGTCACTAACGTATATCGCCAAAAAATTGCATATCAAAGTAAATTTGTGTTGTGTATAGTATATAGATTTATGCTTCGCGCACGATCTTCGGGAGAGCCGTGTGGCAGAATCGCTTAGCGCGCTGCGTGTTCATATGCCCTACCGGAAGGAGAGAAGTTAATCGAGTTCCGCAGGACTTTTTCCTTTTATTTCTTTTTTTTTTATTTCTTTCTTTTCTGCAGTTCAGCTTCACTCCGATGTCATTTATCGTATTGCAAACCCCTGAACACAGCTACTCTATTTCCCTTGTTTTGTATTGGAGTTTGGAGTTTGGGTTTGCTTCATTAATTTTGTCACACGTAATGTTGTAAATTGCCCCTTGAAACAGTGCCAGCTTGCCACCATATGGGAATGATTACATTAACATAACCCACCTTGAAGTAGGAATGAGAACTGCATGAATTAACTCTAGGCCAGGTGTATAGCGTCTCGCTCATCTCTTTGACATTTCAGGTTGTCATTGTTCGACCAACGGAGTTGTAGACAGGCTTTATGTTGCTATAGAGGTATCTCGCGCCACATGAGTGGAATGCATATGCTGTTTAATATCAATAATGATTTTTTTTCATGCCCCTCCCTGCCAATTATAGTGTATTTGAAGGGGTTGTGTGTCGTTCTGCCAAAGGAAAGGCAAAACTTTTATTTTCAGCATGGCTGTTTCTCTATACGTAGCCGTAGGTGATGAATGCAGTTGGCATCTGGGCACTGGAGAACAGAATATCAGGCTATGATCCCCTTGGATTATACGTGCTAAGCGTTCAATTTGATTTATCTTTCTTTATGTAGTCAATCACTGCTAACGGAGTTACAGAATTATTTTATAACACGTTTCACTGAAAGTTTGTAAAGCAAAGTTTATGGACTGTGCAAGCAGTGATACATGATTAATACCATTGATTTCAGAGGCGAAATTATGGTATGCCTAAATGTAAGGGTGTCATTGCTTTGGAATTGCTGAGACAATATGCTTGGCACTCCTTCCACTTCTAATTATCCCCTTTGAAGATGTGTCGGTCATGGCTGATCGTCATGATTCATCTTTCACGTAGAAGCTTGCGTTCCACAATCTTGGTTCGAGGAGACTTACCGTTTAGTTACGTGGTTAGAAGCGATGTTTCTTTCTTTATTTAAATAGAGGTAATACCGCTTCCGTCCAGGTACAAATCACATTGTATTGTAAACAAACACACACTCTACTTGCCTTTGTTTTGTACTGTAATATACTGTAACAGGATAGGTAGGATTGTGGACGTTTACATAACTAGCAGGAATCGGTACTGAATTAATTAACTCTATATATTATAGTCCAGGTGTATGGCGTCTCACTCATCTCTTTGAAATTCCAGGTTGTTATAGTTTGACCCAATAACGGAGTTGTAGACAGGTAGGAAAGGAATGGGCTTTATATTGCTTCATTATGAGGTATTTCGTGCCAAAATATGCCAAGTTTGGGGCGTATGACGGGGTTTTGTGTCTTATTTTCGTCATGGATGTTTCATTAGTAGCCGTAGGGGATAATTATGTATTGTTGGCATCTGGGGCAATAGAAGAGATCAGTATCAAACTGTAATCACCCTGAGTAATGACGTAAGCATTCAATTTGATACATTATATTTCTTCTTTAAAGTCAATCACTACTGATCGAAATACACAATATTATAATATGGCACGTTCGACTGGTAGTTTAGGAAAACGGAAATTAATGCATGATGAAATCACATGTGCATGAGTGCTGCCATTGATTTCAGAGACGTCATTGTTGCGTGGTAATGGTGGTGGTGGTAAAGGAATCATTGCTTTTGAATCAATGAGACAATCATCAATAACACGCTTGTTCTGGCGGACACGTTTGTTATCCTGACGCGAACATTTTTCCTTTTTCTTTTCCTTTCATTAAAAAATGGCTGTATCTAAAGTTGTTTCTTTCCCTTAACATTCTCTGACATTAAAGGGGCATTTCGGACGATTTTCATAATTTCACATCATGTGGTACATAAATCAATAGCTCCATGTATAGACTCGTTGAATTTATTGTGGTCCTTGAGCAGAGAAACCAATAAATTGAAAATCTTAAACAAATTACACTGAATAGTGTTGATGACATCAGAGCCTCATATATTTCAGAAATGTACCATTACAATACCGCTTGCTTAACATGTTCACCTGTGAAAAATCTATGCATGCCTTCTTCTTTTGTTCTGCTCCCTTGAGCCCCAACTCATGCATTCTTATGGTGAGGCTGCATGTCATCATCCTTGTTCATTGCAATTTGTTATAAATTTTGAAAACATTCTTATTCCTTATCCCAATCACTATAAATTTTGAAACTCTGTACTCATTTTGACTAATTTATAGTTGTTCAAATGTAAAAGTCTGAAAATCATCCGGAGGTCCCCTTTAAGTTGATGGTTTTTAAATTCGACATTGTCTATATGTCAGTTTATGCTTAAAACTATGCTATGACATCTGAAACATGTCCTTCACTCGTATCACGCAAGGTTATAAATTGCAGTTGCGCAGTTTTCCTCTTCCAACTTCTTTTTTCCCTTTCCTTTACGTTTCTTTAAGTTATACTGCAGATGTGAACGTTTTTATTAACCTAAATCAACTTGAGTATTTGGAATGAAAACTGAATCAGTTAACTCTAGGCCAGGTGTATAGCGTCTCGCTCATCTCTTTGAAATTTCAGGTTGTTATTGCTCGACTATCGGAGTTGTAGACCGGCTTTCTGTTGCTACAGAGGTGTCTCCTGCCACATGAATGGAAGGTATACACTGTATAGTATTAGTTTAGACAGGGCTCAACACTAACTTTTATTTTTGGTGGCCCGATGGGGCCACCAAAATCATTGATTTTTTTGTGTGGCCCAAAAGTAAAATCTGGTGGCCCGAAAAAAAATCAAGAAAAACATAAGAAAAACAAAATCGGTCGTACTAAACATAGAAAAATAAATATCAAGTATTACTGAAGTGATACAGGTACCAATGTCTAAAAGAAATGAATAGTTAACAGTGAATTGAAAAAGGTAACAAATTGGGTTAGAGCTAATAAGCTCTCGTTGAATGTTCATAAAACGAAATATATGTTTCTTAGTAATACCGTTAGCACTTTAAATACAGACATAGTTTTGGACGATACACATTTAGAGAGAGTTTCACATTTCAAATTTCTTGGTATTATTGTAGATGACAAACTTTCTTGGAAATTGCATATTGATTATATTTGTCATATAATCTCTCGTAACATAGGCGTCATTAATAGACTAAAATTGTGTTTCCCACAAAAATCATTACTTATGTTATACTCGTCATTGATATTGCCCTACCTTAATTACGGAGTGTTAGTTTGGGGCAACACCCACCAAAATTTGTTGGATAGAGTGTTCCTTTTACAAAAGAAAGCTTTCCGCATCATTTGTTATTCTCCCATACGTTCTCATACAGATGTATTGTTTGCTTCTAATAAGCTATTAAAAATCAGAGATTTGTTTTTATTTAATTTAGGACAATTTATGTATATGTATAATGATAACTCTCTTCCTGATATTTTTCATTCCATGTTCCTAAAAAATCAGTCATTTCATGAATATCCGACTCGACGTTCTAATGAATATCATTTACCTCTTCTTCGTACCATTTTAGCCAAGAACACATTTGTTTATACCGGCCCAAGTTATTGGAATTCATTGCATTCCGATATTAGAAATGCCCCCTCTATATATTCATTTAAAAGGAAACTGAAATTTGTTCTACTGCAATCGTACAATTCACTGATTTAAATTAACCAGCTGTTGTAACCCTTTATCTAAGAAAAGAACCACCTATTGATTGCTACGTGTATTCTGTTATTATTAAACACGTCCTATTGTAATAAAGCTAGGATATTTCTTCGATAATATCTCTAGTAGGCCTACATTGTTCTTTCTAGCGTCACTCTCCCCCCCCCCTCTCTCTCTCTCTCTCCCTCGACATACTTCCGACGAGATCGCTGTTTATGCTAAACGTTTTTGTTTGTTTTGTTTGTTCCGTTCTGTTCTCGTACTGTTATGTTAGTTTTGTCTCATCTCGTAGTCAACTGTCTCTTGTACTGTTACTCCTTTTCAGTCCCGTTTCATGTTTTTTTTTTTTTTTTTTACGTGTGTACATGTGTCTGTTTTGTTGATCCGTCTCTATAGTGGGCTTCCAGACCTTCTCTTTACTTCTAATTGATGTTTTTCGTCTGAGGGGCCCACATCCTACAAGACTTGTCTTTTTAGTGGGTCCCTCCATTTTTCGAATTATCCACAATGTTTACTTACTTCAAATCACTTGTGTTTTATGATAATGTGTAATTATTGCAAGGTGCTACAAATATCATTGTATAGTCTTTTCATCCTACATTTGATTTTCTGTTACCAAAAAAAGAAGTGATGTTTATATGTTCTTGTCGAAAAATGAAATAAAACATTGAATTGAATTGAATTGAATAGAAAATTTAATCAACTTACCGTTATTCTGAGTTCTAAGATTTAGCAAATAGGCTTATAGATCATTATAAAAGTTGATTCCTATTTAGGTGGTCAAAACTTACGTTTGAAATGATAAAGTGGGAAGTGTTTTGGCATTGTAAAGAGCCGAAAGTTGCCGTTATTCATTTCTGATTGTAAAAGTAATCATCCAACATTTACTAGTATTTTAACACCTCATACGGAGCCGAATGTTACCGTTAATCATTTTCAGATGTAAAATCAAACAACTGACATTCATTTTAGCATTTTACGGAGCTGAATGTTATCCTTATTCATTTCCGAATGTGAAAGCAAACATCTGCTATTCATTTTGGCATCTGGCTGTGCCGATTGATACCGTTAATCATTCCCAAATGTAAAAGCAACAATCTGCTATTTATTTCAGCATCGTACGGAGCAGAATATTACCGTTATTCATTTCCAAATTTAAAAGCAAATATCCGACATTTATGTTATTATCGCACGGAGCCGAATGTTTATAATGTATTATTGTTATTCATTTCCGAACGTCAAAGGGATCGTTCGACATTTACTTTAGCATCTTCCAGAGCTGAATGTTGTTGCCAATTACTTTCGAACGTAAAAGCAAACATCCGGGATTTATTTTATCATCCTACGGAGCTGAATATAATTAGTATTCATTTCCGAACGTCAAACCACACATTCGACATTTATTTCAGCATCTTCCGGAGCCGAATGTTATCCTTATTCATTTCCGAACGCAAAATCAAATATCTGACATTAATTCTAGCACCGCACGGAGCTGAATCTTACCGCTATTTATTACCAAAAGCATAAGCAAATATGCCACATTTATTTTAGTATCATACGGAGTCAAATATTACCGTTATTCATTTCCAAAATTAAAAGCAAACATCTGACATTTTTTTTTTGCGTCTTACGGAGCCGATTGTTACCGCTGTCCATTTCCAAAAGTAAAGGCAAACATCCGAGGGTTTTTTCGGTGGCCCGATCGGGCCACCAAAATCTTCATTTCTGAAATTTTGGTGGCCCGACGTGCGTGTTTGGTGGCCCCGGGCCACCGGGCAACCGTTAGTGTCGAGCCTTGGTTAAGAGCTCTTTCATGACACACACTGCCAAGTACAGTGTGTTTGAAGGGGTTATGTGTCATTCTGCCTATGAAAAAGCAAATCTTTATTTTCACCATGCCTGTTTCTCTATGCGTAGCCATGGGTGGTGGGTGTTGTTGGCATCTGGGCAGTAAAGAATCGAGTATAATGCTATAATCCCCCTGGTTAGGTTCTAAGCGTTCAATTTGATATATTTTTCTTCTTCATTATGTCAATCACTGCTGATGGAATTACGGAATTATGTTATGACACGTTCTACTCAAAGCTTAAAAAGCAAAGTTTATGCACTATACAAGTAATGGTGCATGAGTCCTATACCATTGATTTTAGATGCGAAATTATGGTATGCCTATATGTAGGGGTGGCACTGATTAGGAATTAATGAGACGATTAAGCACTCTTTCCACTTCTAATTGTCCCCTTTGAATGTGTGTCAATCACGTGTGTTCGTCATAAATTATCATTAACGTATATACGTTCACTACTCTTTGTTGGAGGAGACCTACAGTTACATGATTAAAGGGCCTGTCTCTTTCTCAGGAGCCGTTCGTTTTGGCCCGTGAAATTTCAAAATAACCTCATAGGATGATAAGCAAGAATAGTTTTTCTTTTACCCTTTTTTCTTCAATTGAGGTAATGCCATTTTCAGAGACTCTAACTCTAACTCGACAGGAGATCTCCCGCCGAAAGCCCATATTTGCAAAATCTCCCGTTCTCCCGCTTGAGATTAAAATTTTCTCCCCCCCCCCCGCTCTGTGTCTCCAGCTTGAAATGATTTCTTACTAAGTGTCATCGTATGTTGAAAAATAAGCCTCAGATAGCACGAGAGAGCATCTAGAACCCTAGAGCTTCCAGGACCCTTAAGCGGGCCCTGAACCCCGACCGTAAGGAACTTCGAGCTTCCCGCACGTGATGTGCGCTTCGCGCACATTAAGTTGGAATCTCCCGTTTGCTAGGGGTTTTAGGCGGGAGAATCTCCAGATCAGAAGGTGCTTGGGGTTGGAGTCTCCGCATTTTCGTCCAGGTATAAATCACATTTTCATGTAAACAGACACATTTGCTCTATATGCCTTTGTTTTGTATAGGAGACTTCATTGCTTTTACTGCTGGTAAATCTCACAGGCTTGTATATAGCTGTAAGAGCTCTCTGAACTGATCATATCAAATTATGATAACAAGATTAGAGGGAATAATATTGGTTATGAAAATAAGTGTCAAGGGTGATGTTTTAAAAGACCAATGTTAATACCAAGATGGTTATTAAAACACTTGTCATGTTTAATTTGTTCGTGTCGAGGATCAGTGGGTAAATGTACTGTGTGTACTCAAAAAGCCTGTAAATCGACATAGTCGCACACGCACAGAATTTCTAATTAGTTTGTGTGACAGAAAAAAAAATGTGATCTGAATGATGTAGGTCCAAAAAGTTCAACTAAATATCTCAATATAACTTCAAGGTGCTATATCACATTCTTTTCTTTGTCGATCACAGATGACTGACATCTGATGACCCCAAGTGTATCACCTAACTCGTCTTCAGTGTGACGAGTTTCATATCTCGTTTGTTTGTTTGTTTGTTTGTTTGTTTGTTTGGTGTGTTTTTTAACAATTATAAAACCAGAGCAAACACTATGAAGGGCCACAACTGGTAAAGTAGACCAATGTACACATTCTTTCTAACCATAATCTGAACCCTGAAACACAGCCCTGAACTGCGTTCATCGCTGTAGTACTTTCCAAAGTTACGTACAAGCAGCAGTACGTGTCGGAACTGCGAAATAAAGCCGTCATCAATAATAAAATATTTTTGAGTGCGAGACTATTATTGTAAGTCAATCTGGAATAAAAAATAATGGAGGTTCTAGATCACGAATAAATTTAAGTTGTGTTGTGACACAGAGTAAGCAACAATATTGTTTGTACGAAAGAAAGAACAAGGTTCTATAGGTTAAGTTTATGGAAAAAAGAACAAATTGCATATAAGAGACATATCATCATTATTCTGTGTTGGGTATACTCTAAACAAGTGTAATTCAAAGTGGCAGTCACTCCAACATTGTGTAAACGACGAGGGAAATGTTGAGATAATATGGCTGAAGATTATGAGTTGTGATATCTTGATGCTGAGACAATAAAATAGTCCATAGTCATAGAGAGATAAAAAGGTTTGAGAAAAAAAACCCCAATAAAATGTACACTTTAAATGAAGTCTATTGTCAATGGAATGATGACTCGGGGTATATGATAATGCATTGGTCATAAATTTGATTATGACACAAGATGAAATTTGCATGCAATTCGACATTACGCATGATTTTTTTTTTCGGCCATTGACGGGTTTCTGCTTGCATACACACAGCACCCAAACCAAGGATATGAACTTCGAAGGTCTGCTATACTGTATAATTACCTTGTTCAGATAACTTGGCCACTGTGTCCCATTTCTCTGTCTTCTGGAGTTCTTGTAAAAGGCTGTATATCGACGAGATATCAGTTACCAATCCCTTACGAATCACAAAATCCTCCATGTTTTCACGCGAAAGAATATCTCCAAAAGAATAGGGTCTACCTCTTTCATAACAAACGCTGATCCCTACGTTCTTCACAAAATGTTATGAAGCGGTATTTGTGGACTCGCATAATGTTTTCTGCAAATTCATGATCACGCTTAAGTAGGCTTTCGTTGTTGGCGCTTATACAGTTGACTGGGATGGCCTGATTTCACGGAGCATGCGAGCGATTTGCGAAGTATTCGAATTTCGAAAAAATGGCAAAGTCCAAAAATAGCAAAGTCCAAAAATGGCAAAGTCCACATTTGGAAAAAAATTTCGACATTCGCCTTATCTGTCCAAATTTGCCCTTTCATGCTTTTCCAGAATTTGCAAAACACACACACTACTGAACCTCAATTATCCGGCAATCGATTATCCGGAGTTTCTGCTATCCAGACGCCAACTGGCTGGCATTCTATTTTTTTTCATATGTTCATGTATTTTCAGCGCCAAATCTCACTCAAAACAAACAAACGTTCACACATTGTCATGCGTAAACATGACGGGACATCGTTTTCACAGAGAAAATACATGAGCACTTTCATCCCTGAAGAAGCATGGGAGGCCCCGAAAATTTGAATTGAATTTAATTGAATTTATTTAATCAGCATAAAAACAACAGAGTAAGACATTGATGAACAATCATGACAGACACAGAGAAAAAAAAAAACACATAACTTTGGACTACATAAAGCTGAAGGGAAGCAGCCAACGAGAAATTAAGTTTCCTTAAAATCTGGCCGACCCAGAAAATCAATTTAAAAAAATGGATTGATGGTAAATTTTTCATATTTATTAAAACAAAATGAGATGAACAGATGTACCATTGCAAGAACAAAACATAAAACAATACAGCATGATACACAATACACTACATTTACATTACGAAGACAATACGAACAAAGTGAGTTACACTCATTAGATAGAAAACATGCAATGCCAGCCAAGCATGTAAAAACGTAGGAATTATAATTTTGTATAAAATTCTCCTTAAGTTTACGTTTGAATATACATTAAAAGAGGTAACTTTACGAACATTATGAATTCCATATAAGCTGACCTTGAAAACACAGATTTCTGAAATAACGATGTTCTTACTTTTGGCATGTGAAAATTCTCAGCGTTTCTGGTATAATAATGAATATTGCAATCTAAGGTGAAATAATGCATCAGAGAATCGGGTAAAAGCTTTCTATGCCATAAAGACATAAGATTACTTAAAATATACTTATATCTGTCATACAACTTTAAAATCTTTTGGGAATTAAAAATTGGTGAAGTGTGAGCTAAATAAGTTGAATGGTTAATAACTCTTATTGCACGTTTTTGTAGTCTAAAAAGTCTGTCTATGTATATATTTGCAGCACTACCCCAAACGGAAAGACCATATTAAAAAAGGGCGCAATAATTGCATTATATATCATTTTAAGAACAACAGTGGGTAAAAAGTTAAGTCGAAAAAGTATCCCAATATATTTTGAAATTTTGTTGCATATGATATTTATGTGATCTTTCCAAGTCAATTTATCAATTGTGATTCTAAAAATTGCAAAGACACTTCATGCTTAATTTCAGATCCAGCTAAATGTATATTAATATCCTTGACATTAACATTTCTTTTGGTGAATATCATAAAATGTATTTTACTTGTAAATAATTTATTCATTAGATAACCATTCAGAAATCATACTTAGCTCATTATTGACTATCATATGTAATGTTTGGGGATCATTATGAGATATAAAAATACTGGTGTCATCAGTAAACAATATATATCTAAAAACCTCAGACGCATTACGTAAGTCATATCATATATAAAAGAAACAAAAGAGGTCCAAAGATTGACCTTTGGGGTATACTCCACACTTCAATTCTTTAGATTTATATTGAAAACCATCCACAACAACATATTGCACTCTGTCGGATAAATAACTGCGGAACAAATCTAAAACAACTCCTCTTATACCATACAAATACAGCTTACTATAGTAAAATATCATGATCAAGACTATCAAAAGCCTTGCTGAAATCCAAAAATATGCCGATTAAAATTTCCTCATTTTCTATTGCACACATCAAATTTTGAATAAAACTGATTAGAGCGAGAAGTGGAGTGCCTCTCCCTAAAACCATATTGGTTAGAAGTGAATATATTGCACTCTTTCATAAAGGATAATGAACGAACATTTGAATTTTCAATAAAAACCAAATACACTTATGCATCAACAAAGAAAAAAAAAATGATATTCTGAACATTTTTTGAATCATTGCTTCCAAAGGTAAACGGGACCTTTAGGTAACGAAAACGAAGATTATCATGCAGCGTGTGCGAACGGAGCAAGCAATCCGAGTACACGTACACTGATAAAAACAGCCGTACCGTCTCGAAAACGAAAACACTGACAAATTATTTCTAGGCAAACATGATTAAAGACAAAATTTAAGTGTAGAATATTGTAGCCTGTTTAATGTCAAAGAATGGATAACATGATTATGTTTGCTGCTTTCCAGGGTACAAAAACTAAAGTTTGCTTCATGCATTATGATGCGAAGACCTGAACATTATGAGTTCAAAAGGTGACACTGACATACTGTCCTGGGTTATGTCTTTTGACTGTCGTTAACCTTTCAATCAATTTTGGTTGGCAGTCATGTTTTTAATGTGTAACGATACAATTTACGAGAGAAAGTAAAAAAGTGTCGGCTTAAAGTTGGTTCACCATCAAAATAAAGAATCGACAACGTCTGACAAATTTGAATTTGAGGAGTGGCCAGGAGTGTGCACGTGTGCAGGACATGTCTTGTGAGCAGCTCATCAGAGTAAATTTGCCCAAAATTTGCCTTTTGGAGTCATATATATTGGACATGAATTTTGTTATTATTAGTGGTGGGCTATAAATGTGTGATGTTTCAAAATCCTTAGGGTCCCTGCTTGTTTGAAGCAGCTTATCATACTGAGCATTTTGACACCTTTCATTAAGAAATCAGTTGAAAAATGAGATGGAGTCGGCCAAAAAACTGATTTGGGGGGGGGGGGGGGAGAATTACTGTCGCGCGTCAGTCAAAATACAGTGAAAAATAATAAATTCACTATCCAAAGGAGTATGAAGATGATTTAAGTGTCCAGATATATGTTTTTGAGGTCAAGGAATTGATTGCAAATGTCAGAAACCCTTAATATACTAGAGAAAGCATTCAAATTCTCAAATTTTGCTCTTTTTTTAGGGGGGAGGGGTGTATAATACAGGGCTAAGTTTCGGCCCATATCCGATATTCCATTCACCTAACGTGCACTTTGTCATCTTCCAATTGTTGTCACAGATTTATAAATTTGATGATAATGAAGACATAACAACAGTAGAATTGAGGTCAAGAAACTGATTGCAAATGTGTTTTGAAGCCGTAATTTGCTGTAGAAAGCATTCAGATTTTCTCTTTTTTTTTGGGGGGGGGGGGTTAGTTGTGGGGTACACTCTAAGTTTCATTGTATTTTCTGTCCATAAATGACCCATCTCAAATGTGTAGACTGCAGATTATGATCACAAGTTGCAAAGAAAATAATTCAACATTACTTTCCCTGATAATATCAAAGGGAGAGTGGACATCCCTTGTTGTTAACTTCAGCAGAGTTTCAGCAGTGGACTATCTTTCCGTCTTCATCCTCTATCACACGCCAACATGAAAATAGGCAGAACATCACAAGGTTGTAGGTTGAACAACTACACAGGCTTTGAGAAGCTGATAACAGATTCTGTTTCAAAGAATCTCCACATTGAAGAATCTGTTGCAGTCACCGAATTCTGTGGACTTGGTTTCCCTACATATGCCACTGTTTCTCAGTATGGAGAAGGCAACTCAAGAAGAACCTGTTCAAATTCTTCCACAACTTCACAGTGATCTAGCAGCTCAGAAAGTGAATACTCTCACAGAGTTTCATGTGACCTAGTTATTTCAACCAGAAGAACCAACATTAGCTGTTGAGAAACATCTCCTACATTACAGTACTGTACCGTACAAATGCTGTGGCTGTGTTGCATTGCAACAAGGTCGCGAATACACTATAGATTTGGGCACAGTTTGATCTTACACCGCATGTAACATCTCTCGATACTCTAAATGATGAGGAGCTTGAAGGTCTACAAACTAACAATTTGGATTGCGAGAGAGATCTTGCAAAGTTTGACAAGCTGGCAGCAAGATCCGCATCCTGCTCATGACATTGTATTCAAACTGGAGTGTCATACAGAAGGCACACTTTTCAATATAGTAGGGGATTTCCAAGCATGATCTCACTTCTACAAACTTAACTAGATTTCAGTAACAGACCTGAAAATCGTCTGACTGTCATTCCTACAATACTTCAGAGTCAGCCACAATCCGTGCATTGCCTGACATGCCCATTGAAGAGGATATACAACTGATTCTGAACATCACTGAGGTTCCAACAAGCACCTTCAAAGTCGAAGTTGCAAGTGATGCTGCTGAACCAGATATTGCTTTCAATGAATTGAACCTTGTGCCGTTATTTGGGATGTTAATAATGTCAGACAGTGGTACCTCAGCATGACAATGGAAAGGGCACATACATACACGTGTAGTAGAACATCTTAAAGTGTTGTGATCCTGATAATGGGCTACGTTGGAGATACCCAAAGCATGACACACATACTGTAAATGTCCTGCAAATTATACCTGTTGCATGGGACCACGGGACCTTGAAAGTGTACCAAGATATTTGTGGTTCACAATTACCACACAATAACTTTGTTGATGCCCTGTTCCAATCATTCTATTGAGTAGAGAGGAGAATGATCCAATCACATCATCATGGCAAGCAGGGATATGCAAGTTTGTTAATGAATGGAACTTAAATACAGTATTTTTTTATACCAGTATGTGCATGGTGTCTTAGTGTAGGCCTAACTGTTGCAGTTGTGAAAGCAGTGTTTTAAAAGATTTTTTCATTTTTCAAAATTTGGATTGCTTGAAAGAGCATAACGTACCCTTCCCGTAATTACTAGTGTTTCTATCATAATTTTCATCACATAAGCCTGTGACTACGAAATTTTGGAAGATGGCAAAGTGCATACGTTGGGTGACTGGAATACCAGAAATGGGCCGAAATTTAGCCCCATGCCCCCCCCCCAAAAAAACAAAAACAAAACAAAACAAAGCAAAATTTGAGAATTTAAATGCTTTCTATAGTATATTAAGGGTTTTTGACATTTGCAATCAATTTCTTGACCTCAAAACATATATCTGGACACTTAAATCATCTTCATACTCCTTTGGATAGTGAATTTATTATTTTTTCACTATATTTTGACTGACGCGCAACCGTAATTTTGCCCCCCCCCCATCAGTTTTTTGGCCGACTCCATCTCATTTTTCAACCGATTTTTTAATGAAAGGTGTCAAAATGCTAAGTGCGAAAAGCTGCTTCAAATAAGCAGGGACCCTAAGGATTTCGAAACATAACCGAATAGAAGGGAAAACCTTAAGAAACTGGAAAAAACAGTAAAACAGAAAAACAGTCCGTTTCCCGATTTTTAGCTTTTTAAAGTTATTTCCCTGATATAAGTCATTAAAATATGACGGATTTTCTGTTTAAAATGATGAAAATAGAAAAGGTTTTTTGCTCAATATTCTGTTTTTCCTTTTCCTGTTTTGGAAACAGAATAACGAATTATCCGAATGTACCTGGATTTTTATTGCTTTGTTTTAGATATCTCAGTAATTTCAAAACAAATTTTCATCAAGTTTAGACTTTGAATTCATCTTACAACGTACGTTTGTTATTATCATCATTAAGAAAAAAAAAGAAAAAAGAAAGAAAGAAAGAAAGAAACGTCGGACACGTCAAACCCACTTCCGGCGCCAAAACTGTTCAACTCTGTTGTTCCACGCAATCAAACCCAGTCGCCGAGCTAGCTCGGAGTTTCTGGGATGTCCGTGTTCTGCTGACAGGCCTTGCCTGCAGCACGTGCTTTTCGATGTCACAGTCGAGTCTAGCTCCGTACACGTGTTGCGCGCATGCCGTGGTGCAATGTATACAAAATCTGCATTGTAGATCTGTGATAGAACAATACACGTTAGTGCTCCATAATCGAACTGTAACGCGCGCTGTGAAACCAAGGAGGCTTATCATGGGGGACGTGATTTTCAAATGCATTGGTAGGTCCAATACCTGTCGGACATAAAGTTTTCACGTAATCCTGTGCAAAGTACTGGTTTATTCGGCTCATTCATAAGTTTCAGAAGAGGGCATAGCATAAATGAAATCCTCTACCTTCTGGAATCAGAATGCCAGCTCAACTTTTGAACGTTATTTGTGACTGTCGTCTGTTGTCCCACATATTGATATTACTGTGAGTGTGAGCCGGCGAGCCTTTAAAGCCTGGGCAAACATGATGATTGAGGTTTTAAAGACAATAAAGTAGTTTGAGCTCATCTAGATTAGAAAATCAACTGAAATCGGTGTTAAACTATGACCGTCATCCGACGGGTCATTCCGCTGATGACAGCTGTAAAATTTACTTAACTATTCATTTACAGATTTGAGTTGTGTTGACAGCTGAAAATGTAGATCTAACGACATAACGTTAACTTGTTAGCCAAGTAACTCCGTTCATATAATCAAATTCTCGGGACCGGCAGTTTTCTTTCGTTATAACGAAATTTCGTTATGTGATGTGAAGCGTTTGCTCGTGCAGAGATGCTATAAAATGCTTGTTCCGCTATGTATTTTCGAAAGCAATTCGCATTTTATTATGGTTCAGAGCACATTTCTTTTGTTTTTCTTTGTCAGTGGCGCCCGGAAAAGACTTCGTTATAACGAGAATTTTGCTATAACCGTGTTCGTTATAAGCGAATTTTGTACCATAGACTTTAATGGTGTTAATTTTGGGACCAGAAGTTTTAATTCGTTAAAACGAAATTTCGTAGCTAGATCTAACCGTATTCGTTGTAACGGGAGTGCACTGTATTTAATTCATCAGCAAATTGTTGACATAATCGGAATGTATGATATAATAGTGAGCTCTTCATGCATTAACTGTCATCATGTACAGTAATGTAGGCCTACCAACGGGGAGCTCGAGGGATCCGCAATTGCAGCGCAGTACAAGGTCGACTGGCCTGGCGCGCGAATTTCAAGTAAACCGGAAAGGCGATGGAGATGACGTAATTTGAACGCATTTGTGATGTGAGTTAAGTTTATGCTTCCCCTCAATCAGCGTTTCTGTACGAACGCCGATCTTAAAGGACAAGTTCACCTTCATAAACATAAGGATTGAGAAAATGCAACAATATTAGTAGAACACATCAGTGAAAGTTTGAGGAAAATTGGACAATCGATGCAAAAGTTATGAATTTTTTAAATTTTTGTGTTGGAACCGCTGGATGAGGAGACTACTACAGCTTGTGAGTCATATGCGTACAACAGTATAAAGAAAATGTAAAAGAAAATTCAACATATTTTCACTTTTTTCGCATAATAAAAGAGCACTTGACTTGCCTCTTTCTAAAGGCAGGGGGTATAATATTACCCATAACATTTGTCGGTAACGAGTCAGGGGAATGTGTACTTTTTTCAAAAGATGGAATTTTGTGAAATTCTCTTTATATTTTCCTTATATTGTTGTACGCATGTGACATCTAAGTTATTCACACACTGCAGTAGTCTTCTCATCCGGCGGGTACTGCACAAAAACTTCAAAAATTCATAACTTTTGAACGGATTGTCTGATTTTCCTCAAACTTTCAATGGTGTGTTCTACCAATATTGCTACATTCTCTCAATCCTTATGTTTATGAAGGTGAACTTGTCCTTTAAACGCACTATTTTGTGCGTTTTGAAACGACGTTTTGAAATGGCGTTTACCGGTATATCAAAATGAGCAAGGACGCAACCGCGTTTTGAAGTAAACCCGTGTCAAAACGCTGATTCTGGCCCGAAAAGGGGAAGCATAAAGACGGCCTAAGTAACTAGTCCGTTTTTCTGCATTGAATTTGGTACAGCGTGTATACAGCCATGATGGCAGCCGTTTCTGAGATAACTTGAGCGTTTACGCAATATTTATATTTTGCATATAAATATGCCACCTTTGCCAGAATTTGCTGTATCAGGGTTCGATCGTAATGTGTTGTGAATGCGTTGAATCTCTCGCACAGCGTGGAGTACATAGAGTTTCACGCTCTCGTAGTGTGATGTACTATGTATACAGTTTCGCCCGCGCGTAACACGTGCGATAATACTTTCACATAGGCAGGGCGAGCGCACGTCGCGAATGTGGAAGAACGGACATATGGGGTCGAACAATGAGTACAGGGGGTCGACTGATGGTTGCATCGCAAGCGTTCGGATCATGCACGCTATTTTGCTTTCGCTGCTTATGATGTCGAACATTGGCCACTTGCTTTAGTTTGTAACATGTTTGACATTCTTTGTTAAAGTTTGTATTCAGGAATTCAGCAACTATTCCTTTGGGATTTACAGGGATATGCTGGAAAAGATCGAAACAGCAAATCTGTTTCAAAGATCTCGGCTCATTCATGATGACACAGTATAATTTATTGTATAAACTCCTATGTAGTATACGTTCAGGTGATGATCTTCGACATGCATTCACGTGACGAAGCTTGTCCTCGAGAAGGAATGGTAGCTATCCTCAAGGATACACCCTAGGCTCCCTGCCCCCCCCCCCCCCCCCCCACCCCATAACCACACAAGTTCTGTCCACAAAATACACTCGATCAGGGATCCCCTGCAGCTCTTTGATACAGCGCTTTTAAGCCCTGAGATATCTTGTGGTGCGTGGGTAGCTATCTTTGAGATAAACTCCAACACAGAGTCCACTATGCTATCAACAAGTGTGTCTACACGGTGCCTAAACTAGTCTATCCTCAAAGATAGCTACCCCTAAGGTTAGGGATCCCCATCTGAACTTATTTAAACTATTGAGATATGTACAATATAAGTATTGTTGAAATCTGTTGAGTTTACTAAGTAGAATGTTTGAAGTTGTTTTGTTTTTCTTATCTTTCTGCCCTGTACTGAATAGAAACAAACAAGAAAGGACAGGAAAACAACAATAACACTGAGTATCATGGATTCCCTAATCCCATCATGGCAAAGTCTGGAACTGGATTCAGAGATTGACTGGGCATCCATTCCTGGGTCCAGCGCAGTCCGATTCCTCTTGAACGAGTGTGCCCATGAGTGTTACCACGGTGACCACATAACTGCACTACAGCAATCAGAAGAAGTCCTTGACATTGTGTGGGAGAAGCTTAATACAGGTGTGGTATGCTTGTGGTTGAAATTTTGTCTTTAACCTGTTGAGGACGAACAAAGTTTTCTATAACTTGTATTTCCCATACATGTGGACTCCTCCCTGAGTATTCTCAGAAGTTGTCTTCATTGGGTTTAAGGAGCTCAAGCATACCAATTTAGAAGTGAATTAATTTAAGAATATCACCATTGAAATGAATGAGTTTTCTTTAGGAGTGATCCACTTCTTTACTGAGGTGAATAGTCCCCCCCCCCCCCTCCCAGGGATGCCAAGTTCAAAACATTCATTTTTATGAGTGAAATTTTTGTGACTCGGCATCTCGGCGAGCGAATGTGCGCTTGGACTCCCAAGGTAGGGAGCTTTTTCAATTTTTAGCTCTTAATGGTGCGATCAGGGGCATACTTAAGTGACTATTTTTTAACTTATTGAAAGGCAAAAGGAAAGTATACCTTCAATTGTAACTATCACTTTAATCCTTTGAGCTATGCTCCTTATTATGGGCCCAAATTGCAGACTTTGCCCGATGCGTGAGAAAAATAAGTGCCATGCATGAGATCGTGAGACGACCCCTAAATGCTGGAGTCTCACTCAGAATGCGTGAGACTTGGTAGCTCTGTCCTCCCCACTACCCAGATATGTAAGTGTTCTAAACTGAATTACCAATAGTTAAAGTGTTTCACCATCATTTTTGTCATTTATCACCAGCTGTTGTAAACTTTATCAAGTTTTTCTTTCTCCACTGTGGCAAACTATCATTGATATACAGAAGATATAATTTGCTGCATTGTGTTGACTGTAAAAATCTCTTTGCTTGTATCTACAGGACACTGGAAAGATGTCAAGTTGGCATGGCGACATATTTTCTCGTATGCGTCCCTGCTGAAGGTCATCTGTATCTATGAGAACCAGATGAAGTTGCCCAACATCAGGGTGTGTTCATTTACGATCTACTTCTTAGTGATTTCACTCCCTGTTATACTGTAACCTCAGCATTTAGTGTCTGGAGACACAGGCTGACCTCGCCTCATGCAAATGAAGACATTCCATTCAGGCTACAATTTGAAGCAGTATGGACAAAAAGTTGCACAAATGGGTAATAGTTCATTTCAATTTACAAAAAAATGGTGGACTTATGTAGAATGATGTGTTCAGTGAAAACATGCCGCTTGATTCTACACCAGGTTATTGAAAATTTGGACTCATGACTGCAACATGGTTTGTGTAGAAATATGTTAGTGGAATATGAGACCACACACAAAGTCACAAGGATTCTGTAAATGAGATGATACAATTGGGCAGCCTTGTATGACTTGGAATATAATGCATTTTAGTATCTTGCGTTTTTTTAGTTTCTTGTGAATTAAATAAGTGCTACAGTGTGGCTAACATTATTGTGCATAAGTGACTCCTGCAAGTCAAACTCATCATCATTTCATTTTTGTTTTCAATCACTGTTTACCAGTAGGAGGCACTCTCTGCCTGTGACAGAGGTCTTCTCATGGGAGCACCAATCATGAATGGAATTCTCACTCAGCTGGCATCCTGCCTCCATGGATCTACAACCAAGGTTGCCATAGCAACTGACAACATCCACCCTGCCAGTGCTAGAGGAGGGAGGACTTCTGATCAGGGACTCGGAGCAGCTGAAGAGCCAGGAAGAGTTTGCCAGGTATGTTGATTGCGTGACGTTCTACATTCTACATTTTTAACATTCTGTGGTGTGTACCAATATCAGGGAGGCAATAGATCAAGTGTTTTATCAGATTTTTTCCCCTAAGAAGCTGTCTTACTCTGCTGAAATCCTTGCTTCTAATTGACTAGGATTTGTCAGGAAAATTAATCTGACAAAATACCCAAAGATGTGTCACCGAGAAGGGAAGAGACTTTATCACATACAGACACTCCATGCATTATCTGCTCACCAATTTTCACACGTGGAAGATAAAAGGCAGCTCTGCTTGCTATTGTGGATGTATCAGACAGTGGAGCACCTTGTGAGTGACTGTCCCTCCCTGCCCCCTCTCCCCCACCCCTCCCTGCCCCACCAAAAAATAAAAAGCTTGTAGGTGATATCCCTCAGACAACTTGGGATGCCCTCACCTGGCTGGCCAACCTCAATTTGCAGCTTTAGTTTTTCTACCTGTGAGCACAAGTCATACAAAGTAAAAGAAAAAGGAAGTAATTCTGACGACTCTTGGAAATATATCCAACTGAATGGTCTCAATCTTCCATAGAGGCCAGAGCCTGTCAGCAGACACATTTCTTCAGGCAGGAAGAAATACGTGTATGAAGAGAAACCATACATTTTTCTGTCTTATTAAAGTACTAAATGAGATGCTTAATATTTGCATGAATCAAGAAAAACTGTGTATTTATACAATGCTGCACACTGGCATTGGTCAGACGGTCCAGGACCAGTAAAAAACACTCTCAGACGAGTAACTTTTTCAGAATGGACCGGTAAAAAAACAAACAAACAAACAAACAAACAAAAACTAGGTACCAGTAGTACCTACTGGCCCGTCAGATATATGTTGGTCAGACATTTAGAAAAATGGGTTAGTGTGTACAAATGTAGCTCTGTAAAGGCCGTGTCACACCATAACGCGGGCTTGTGGCGAGGAGGTAGTTTCCAGCACGTAGAAGACTTTCAGCGGGCGAACAAGAATGTTTGCAATTTTCATTCATGCCTTGTCATACCGTACAGGGGAACTTCTGCGGCTTGATTTGCGGGGAAACAAATTTACTCCAAGGAGCTCTCCGCAGTTGGTCCGCACCTGACAGTATCTAGCGCGTAGTTGCTCGGAGGTGCTCATGCAAGTCCGATTTAACCGCAGCCAAGTTTTGAGCATGACCAAAACTTTTTTCCGGGTGAGTCGCGGGAATGCCCGTAGAGGTCCACGCAGAACGCCAGTAGGAGACCCTTAGCGGCAGTACTTCCCAGGCAATTCCCACGCAGGTACTTCGCACTCCCGTATGCAGCCAAGATAGTGAAATTCTGTGAGATTTCAGCCATTCCATTAGAGGAATTCCTTCACTAAGTTGTCAGCCCCCACGCGACTGGTACAAAGGTCACACAGTATACTCGCAAGTATAACGCGTCCAGCAAGTAAGACACATGCGCTGACTCGCTAAAATCCTTTTCCGCCCTCAGGAATGTCCGGTATGCTAGAAAATCCCTACACGTAACAAGCCCGAGTAGCTTGCCCAGAAAGGTGTGACAGGGCCTAAACACGGTTGCGGGTTAAAAAAATATGCGTGCGCACCTCCGGGCGACTACTTTTGAGATACATTTTAGGTACTGTCATGTGCGAATATCTACGGGGACCTCCGGGTAGTCAAAATTGTTCTTTGCAAGTCGCACGCAAGGCTGGTGTGACACGGCCTTTATATACATGTACATGTTAATGTATTGTTTGAAAGTTTGTGTGTAGGTTGTGTTTGTATGATGGCAGCATCATAATTATTCTATCCCAGGTGACTAAGAAACTGAAAACTTGGCACCATAGAGACTGCATAGGGAAGGGTCATGAGATACCCCGAGTGGTGACCCCTTCTCTGCATTCATTTCAAGCTGAGAATATGGAGAGAGAATCACCAGTCATCGTACAAGGTGCCATGGACCACTGGCCAGCCAGGGAAGAACGGGCTTGGAGGTGAGTTACCAACAGACATACATTGTACCTGTAGTGTTTGTTTCCTAACTCGTTTTTATTTCCCATCTGTACAAGATGGCTTGATAGCCCACACTCACCTGAAGTAACTGGTCTTCCATGAGATCCAGTTGTATGCACTGTATACTCCAAACTGCACAGAAACCAAAATTAGCAGAATTTTCACTCAATCTGTGAAATTTTGTCTAACTGAAAAAAATAAGTGCTGGATATGAAAAATGTGTAATACAAGATAGCATTTTCTCAAATGCATATTATCACCAAACAGCTGAGAAAATGCATTCAATTGTAAGAGGGATTCCGACAAGAGGTTTAACCATTGCAAATGAAGCATGTGCTACATTGTGCCTCTGAAATTGATATCCACAGAACTAATCCCAAAGACTAAGAGCTTTTGAAACTTGTTAACGTTGCAAGATAAAACTATAGTGACAGAAGGATGCTAAAAGAAGTATTACCCATTGTCAAGAAGATAATGGTTTTCCACCTTTGAGCGATGTACAATACTTTCATTCATGGAAGGTTATAGTTTTGCATGCCAAGGATGCACAAACTTGCATATTTTTGTGAAAATGAAACTGTTATGACTTTAAATGGGTTGTACTATAGGTTGTATCTTGCTGTATCTTGTTTACAAATTGGCACACCAAATGAAATGTCTTCTTCATTGATTAATGTCAAAATACACTTAAGTTGTCTATATCAATGAATAGGTATTGGAGGAATCTACAAATCCTTTAAGATTTTGAGTTGATTCATAATCATCCTTTTTATCATTTTGGAAAAAACAACACATGATATTAGAAGTGCTTGTCATTATTGAGTAATGATGCTGTGAAGCAACAGCAGGGCCACTGTCATTCTATAAAACTGAATTGTTAATTTCTTTTTGATAATCAGTTATTGTTTTATTTCCAGCTTGCCATATCTCTGCAAAGTAGCGGGAAAGCGGACAGTCCCAGTGGAGATAGGTGCCAAGTATACCGATGATAGCTGGTCTCAGTCACTCATGACGGTAGAAGACTTCATACAGCGGTATATCATTAACAGAACCCAGGTGAATACCGGTAAAAGAATTTCCCTTTAATATCTGCATTTTATCAGTGTACGATGTAGATGAACTAAAGGATTTGGCTGTGAAATCTGCAATTCTGCATATTAACTTTTCTCTCATGGGCTTTAGTCAATGCTATCACACATGTCTGTCACAAAGTGTGAATTTGTTCATATTTTATGCTCTTTTGAAGATGTATAACTTGCTTGCCAGGGCAGAGTGCTTAGTCTGAGCTAGATTTTGAATTGTTGTCAGATTATAATGATTTATATAAACTCCAAATGAATGATTGAGTGAAATAGATATGTACTGCTGTGAATGTGGGATAGGATATTTTCCAAAGTTTGTACTCGGCTGATCTGTCTCAAGATTATGACATGCAAATATCTTTATAAACTTGTGTTCAAAAAACATATTCCCATCCTAAAAGTGTACTCATGCAAAGTTCTTAGCAGTTGTCCCAGTGATACAAAAAAAAAAAATTGAATAAATAATGGCATGAAAATTTCCACTTCTAGAATAACAGTTGATGATCCTGTCTTAGCTAAAAAAGTGTATAAAAGTAACCGATAATTATTATTCCTTGTATTTCAGGAGAGACTAGGTAAAGGGCAAGTGGGCTATCTGGCTCAGCACCAACTGTTTGATCAGGTAAGGAGTGTTTTTGTGATGTTCTTGATATTGATATTTTCATATTCCACATTCTTCTCCTTCTCATCTTATCTGCTTGATACACAAACTTTTAACCAGCACTTATGAAAAATTTAAAATCTGCTCTTTCTGCTCCATTCACCCATTGAGGATGAGCTGATTTTGCTACAACACACGTTTCCCATAGACACCTGCCTGAGTATACTTTGGACTCTTCCTCAACGGGTTAATTTATGTGGTTGGCAAAGTATAGTATGTGTAGCATATGATTGACCTGCTATAGAATTTGCCCAGATTTGTTGGTAAAATTATGTTTTTTGTAACTATTCTTGTCATAGTGCTAATTAAGACTTGAAAAGCATTACAATTTTGCCCATCACGTGCAAGTCATCTTTCCTGAGTATGACTTCGTGCACGAGTTCATTATTATTCTTGTGTGTACATGCTTGTCTATTGGTGATGTGCAATACCATCATCACTAGGTCAGTCATTAAGCTGATATGGAATGAACCTTTTAAAAAAAAAGGACTGCAGATTGATTTAATGTCTACCAAGTGATCTTCTTTTGATAAAGAACAGAGTACTGTAAAACGAGAAATGTTCTCGTGCATTTTAATTTCGCGAATTTCGCGAGTGCGAAGATTCGCGAAATTAAAATGCACACGAAAGTTCTTTTCTACACGATATGCATTGAATACCAGTTCCAGTTCGCGAAAATTTCATGCCGCTAAAAAGGCAGTCGGCTCCAATTCGCGAAAAATTCATGCCGCGAATATATCATGTTTTACAGTATTTACTGACTCTATTGGCAATGAGAAACCCATCGTGTTCACACACTGTCCAGAGTGCACACACTGTCCAGAGTTCCTGGTACAGAGAGGGTTAAAAGAGCATGGACAGAATACTTTCTACATTGTATCCTAGTCTATTTTCATTGGGGTTAACCCTAACTTACCTGGGGAGGGGGCCAAAATGGCCCCCCCCTCGATGAATTCTGCAACGATTCCGCCACGCAATTTTTTTTTTACCGTGCCGCTCTCTTACTTTTTACATTCAAGTCTTGCGCAACTTTTGAGACTAAATTTGTCGCGCCCAGGCATACCGTTCCGAAGCCACGTCCCTTCAAAAAATTTTCGTCAACCCCACAATTGCTCAAAAACGTGATTTAGTGTACAAAGTTAAGTACAAATTGTGTTTTTTTCAATTAATTCATATAAAGATTCATATTTTTAATTTTACAGGCTGGAATAAGTTTATTTTAGTATGATTATGCTTCTAAAGATGTGTACATGTATGACAAATTCTGCTGAAAAAAATAACACAAACAAAAGTTCGAAAAAACAACGAAATACATAAAAAATGATAAAACAATAAAAGACATAAGTAATTGATTTTGATAATGATTTCTTTTTTACGCACAAATGTTCGGAATGTCACTAGGAATATTTACACCAAAAATCAGCATTCCTTAAGCTTTTATAAGCCATTTATAGACGAAAAAGAGTTTTTTTGCATATATTTGCATAATTAATTAATTTGAAATAGAAAATGATTTTTTTTTTGTTGAAAATTTAACTTAACAGTCTTGTAGATTACATTCGGCTTTATGTTCATGCACAATTTTGTGGCGATCGTGCGATCGACGGCTGAGATCTGAAGGGGGGCCATAAATTCAAGCTTGCTATTAGCCCAGGTAAGTTACAGGGTTAATGTACATGTAGGTTAGATTTGCTGAACTTAAGCTTTATGTGTTGTTTGAAGGCTTAAGCTTAGTGTCTTATACTTTGTATCTCCATGTATGTTAATCATACTGCATTTCAGATACCAGAGCTAAAACGGGACATCTGTATCCCAGACTACTGCTGCCTCCACTTGCCCAAGCAGACCAAACCCACAAAACCAGCAAAGAGTTCAACTCCAAATCAAGCTTCAGAAACATTGAGCAGTTCTACAGAAGACTGTGGCCCTTCAGTGACAGGTGATAGAAACAATGGCAAAAAGAGGGACATCAAATGTTCCTCTGAAGAAAAGATAATCAAAGTAGAGAGAGAAGAGGCAAGAAATGAAGAGGACGTTGAAGAGGAGGAGGAGGAGGAGGAGGAGGAGGAGGAAGAAGACATTGACATCAATGCATGGTTTGGTCCAGGAGGAACAGTGTCACCGCTGCACTTTGACCCCAAACACAATCTCCTCTGTCAGGTGATATTTATATTTCAGCATTCATATTTATGAATATGTAGAGTGTACAGAATTCATCCTCTTCCCAGTTTGTCATTTCTATCTTTCTGTTCACTAACTTTTACAATTTTCACTGTGTATCATTTCTCCTACATTAAGTTACAAGCATACCTACATGCGATGTACCATTAGAAGCCAGAAAATCCCCAGCTGTCGCAGTCTTGAAGTCACAACTCAAGACACACCTGTTCATTTAACCAGTGGCAGATCCAGGGAGGACCGCAACGGTTGCACACCCCCTTTATTTTTTTTTTGTTGAAGCAAAAGAAATAAAAGAAGAAAATGGGGGTAGGGGTGCGTGTGCCCCCTTTAATTTTGTAAATGCGCCCCCTCTTGACGGAATTCTGGGTCCCCCCCCCCCCCCCCCCCCGATTTAACTGTCTATTATCATCAAGTGCAGTGCAGAAGAATATAGTACATACTATGTAGGTTTTGCCCTTTATGAATTGATATTATTAGTTTGATTATTACCTCCGCCAAGGAAGGAGGTTATGTTTTCGTTACCGTTGGTTTGTTCGTTAGTTAGTTTGTTAGTTCGTTTGTCTGTGTGCAAAATAACTCAAAAAGTAGTGAACGGATTGAGATGAAACTTGCAGAAGAGGTTGAGAATGACACAAGTAACAAATGATTAACTTTTGGTAGTGATCCGACAATTTGGGGGGAATTTAAGAAGGATTTTTTATATGCTTGGCGGAGGTCTGCGCTCTCAGAGTGCTTTTCTAGTTATTGTTGTTGTTATTGTTGTTGTTATTGTTGCTGCTGTTGCTGCTGTTGTTGTTACTGCTGTTGCTGTTGTTGTTATACCAATATTTGAAAAAGAAAATATACTGTGCTGTAGTACCTTCTGTTTCTTTATTTCCAATACGTATGTATGATAGAACACATATTGAGTGTCATTATGCAAATCATATTGGAAGTATGAAAGGGCAAAAATTCTGGACATAGTGCTTGACATGAAAGCTTACAACAGGTGCAGTAAACGGATATTATTGTTTGCTTTTGTATTAATCAGACAACTACAATCTCCTGCTTGTGTCCAAAATTTCTCCATGTCAGTATTTAATTCTTCTCATTTCAAGAGCCATTTATCAGTTCGGTATTGTGCATGATATCATGTCTATTTTTCATGTCCCATATGTTGTGTAGGTAGTGGGAGAGAAGTACATCAGGCTGTATGCAAAGGAGTTTACTCCAATGGTCTACCCACACGAGGGCATGCTTTCTAACACTAGTCAGGTATGTTGTGCCCGAGGTTGTATTCGTCTGTCATTCAAAATGTTTCTATGCCAGTATGTAATTCTTCAGGCTAACTGGCTTTTTAATCTAGATTGCATTGGTACTGTATTGGTGTGGAATTCTTACACAGGACACTCAAACTTGAGTTTGTCCCTTGCCCAATTTACTGATGATAAAAACTGAAATCCAAATTTATGCTGGCAAAATGTCAGTGAGGAACAATATTGATGGTCGTCTTGTAGTCAAGTTTCTCTTCCTTCTTTTCTGTGTCTGTACTTAGAGGTATTTCTATTTTTTTCTCTCCAGACATAATGAAGGAATTATTACAGGATGATATTTTGTGGCCCTGTATGTATATCATATTGCTATCAGGTTGTCTGTCAGTCCTTCTGTTCGTCCCTCCAAGATCTTGCTTGAAGTTCAAGTTCTAGGATAACCCTACTTCCATTTAGATTTTAAAAAAAAAATAGAAGTGAAAATCATTTCTGGCCATTACTTCAACTAGTAATGCCCTGCAGCAATATAACTTGGTTGATATAGGTGCTGGTCAAGATCAGTGCAATTTAACAGAGTGGAAGTAAAAGGGCATAAATATGGAGAGAATAATGTGACTGTAAGAAGTGGAGGCATTCTAGCTGATGGCATAGCAGTCAAAATTATTTTAGTTCGTTTTGTTTTGCATGTACACGTGTATAAAATCTTTGTGTGTATGAGGGTGCATGATGCTGTCAAATGCCAGTATTGATACTGTAATATGAGTAATGTTCGCGGGCATTTTGATTTCGCAAATTTCCAAGAAACAAGATTTGCAAAATTAAAATGCAAGCAAGAGTTTTCGTCTGCACTAAATGCATTGAATGCCAGAGGCAAGTCGTGAAAATTTCAAGCCGCATTATTGCTTGTGAAAACTTCATGCTGCAATTATAGCTTGATGTGTTAAAGCATGTTGTCATTGCTTCTGAAGTGAATTTATGAGCACATCAGTGTTGTCCTATGTGTGTATCTCTGTGTGAACTCTGCCTCATATCTGTGTATAATCTCCCCTTTTTGTCTTCATGTGAACTCTTGTCTACACACTCAGGTGGATGTAGAGAATGCAGACGATGAGGCCTTCCCTCTCTTCCACCAGGCTCCCTTTCAGGAGTGCATCCTGTCTGAGGGGGAGATGCTCTACATCCCACCCGGCTGCTGGCATTACGTCAGGTCACTCTCCACTAGCTTCTCAGTCAGCTTCTGGTGGAGGTGATGTCAGGGCGTCTACTCCTAGGGAGGCAGTTTCCATAGCGACTGTTCAGCTGAAGCCACCAGGATTGGTCGGCAGGAAGGCAATGGTGATTTAGAATGTTCGTAGCTCATACTAGCATAAAGTACGACATTTTTGTACGTAGACCCTCGTGCAAACTTGTACATCCTTAATAATTGTCAGAATCACATGGATAAGTACACTGGTCTATACAATTGTAGGTTTGCAGTCTTACTCTATTGTAAAGACACTCCTTCATTAATTGTATCATCCCAATGGCTGAAATGGATAATTCAGGTGATTTTGCAGGAGTGAATGTTTTTGCAGTTACTGCTAGCAGCTGACATCATAAGGTTCGGAAAAGTAATATTTTTCATGTTTTGATTGGCAATATAGTACACTCTTACCAGTAGTACTGATCTGCTATGAGGTAATGGATTATGCACAGTAATGATTGGTGGTGATGCAGAATGGTTGCTAAAGTGGAAATTAAACTTTTTCTAGGAACATCTTGCTAGGTTGAAACTATCCATCACCTTGTACAAGTTTCCCATGGCCCATTTGATGGTGCCGCACTGAAGACCTGTCCAGAAACAATGCGGAGGGTTTCATCTTTTGAGCTGGACGGGAAAACTGCCCTGTTTCTGTTTCTCAGCCCTGTCCACTGATAGCTTGAAGGTAAATGAGTGAAGTACATGTAACTCTTTGCAAGGAACTTACTCTTCTCATTGATGTATGTACCTGCACATGGATCACATTTGTGCAAATTTTCTTACATTTATTTTCTTTCAAACTGAAGAAACTCAAACCTGATTAATTTTCTTGTTAGAAATTATCACTAGATCTAGTGAAAGGAATTAAACGTGGATGCTAATCAGACTCATTTTGGCTTTCTACAGTTCTGTACTTTTACTCTAGTAAATTCAAACGGAGTGCAATTAAGAGGCCAACCCATTGAATTAGCCTACAGCCTGTATCTTTTAGAAGATTGTGAATATGTTGCCATGACGAGGTGTGAAGTAGGATACTCTTTCCATTCTCACTGACACGAGATCAGTCTTCCATTTCTTATGTTCTGTCACTCTAGGTGGATCTGCTTCTCTTTGTTTCTGCTGTTGACTCTGTTGATTGCTTCTTCTGTGTTGTTAAGAAGTTTGGAGATGCCTTACTATGGTTGAGGTACTCTACCTGTTCTTTCTGCGTTGGATATCTCTCCTCATAATGTCCAATCATCAACGCTCGTGTCTCCTCCTCCTTCCCGCATTCATGACATGACCAGATAACGGCCAGATCGACTCTCCTTAGTGTAATAAAATGTTGTCACAACATTGATAACTGGGGTAGGGAATTACTCCCCTGAATAAGATTAGAGTGCATTAGGTACATAGCTAAAATTAAGATAACCAGGCTCTGTATGACAGACAGGTAAAACATTGTCAAATGCTGTTATAAACCCAAATTATTAATGACCAGATGAAACTCCATAAAGTACTGATCATGTGAGTGAAAATGGTAATAATGCTGATTCCATTTAACTTGTTTCCACTTCATGTATTTTGTCATGTTGCATTACTACCTAAAGTAAAACATTAAACATTATCTTAAAGTGAAAATAGTAAATACCCTAGGAAAGAAAAAATAATAAAAATATGGCGGTTTACCTCAAGCGAGACTATGGGTATGAGAACACATTTTCTCTCACCTACAATAGTGAAATATCAGACAGTGATTTCCTTTTGTTCATTTCCATCAGTGTGTAGCTCCCATATTTTGCATAATGACTCCGCCACCACACAGAAGCCACTATTGGTCTTGACTCCCAGAAAAAATAGGGGCAGTGTCTAATTTGTGGTGCATTACGTTGCATCTAGGAGGCACGCGATGTTCTGTGTGTGGTATCTAGCGGGCATTAAAAATTGTTGCATATCTGCAACAGACCGCACAGTTGTATTTCGTAAATGTAACATCTTTATCTTACTACTGGTGTGGCATCCTTCAATAGAGGCAATTAATCTTTGCGAGATGTGTAGTCATGAAGAAGGCTGTACTCCATCTCACCCCCATATTTATATACCCCAGCCCAAGTAAATTTGGGTCTCATCTCAACAGTTCAAGATTCCTTAATTAAATGAAATAATTTGTTAATTTTTTGGAGTTCATCTGGCTGGAGAGCCAGCTTGACCCTGGTTCCCAGCAGCGTCATTGTGGGATTGACTGTTCAGAAGACATCTTCCTTGACTTGCCAAGATGTGTCTTCATTGTAAGGCCACTTGAAATAAGAACCTGTTTGATGAAGATATATGTAAGCTGAACCGCCTCGTCACAAATTTGCAACACCTGATATGAAGAGAGAAATCATAGCTAAATGTGAAAATCTAACCAAACTTATGAAGCAAATTGTTTAGTTTCTGTTCCAATCACTAAAATAAAAAGGGAAGGTAATGAATGTATTAGAGACATGTACTAACAATAGACTTAACAAAAAAAAAGCCTTGGTTTATAACTACAGTAGAACCTCATGAAAGCTCTTCATCCATTACAGCACAGTAGTGCAGCCTCTCATTGTGGCAGCTTTGGTTTCATACTGTACAAGAAACTCTTTCAAAACACTGAAGCCACAGTTGGTTTTGACGGCAAGAAAAGACAATGGCATGTCGTATTTATTGGTTCTATACGTGACATTCAACAGATAGTATAATACCATTGTTGTGTATCAGCAGAGGACTCTATTATCCTATATGTTGCACCTTGATGTTACCACTATTGTGGGAATCTTTCAATAAAAGCAGTTTCTCTTTCCGAAAAGTCCGTCATGAAGAAGCTAGGTTTCCATCTCGTTCCAGTCTCTTTCATACATTACAGCACAGTGGATAAACCTCTTTCTCACAACTTTTCATTGTGGATCACAAATTCATCTACGGCACAGATAGCCCAATTGTTTTCACACATAGAATAGTGACGATGTATTCTAAAACTGAGTGATGCTGGTTCGTTGCATCTAACAGGCAGATACATATGTTGCATATCTGCAATGGTCTATATTTCCTGAATATCATGTCTTCATATTAATATTACTGTCATGGGAATCCTTGTTCAAAAACAAAGAAGAAATTTCTCTCTCTGAAAAGCCTGTTATGTTAAAAGGATGGGTTCTGCCTCATCCTGATCTCCTCTATCTATTTATCTATCTATTTAATAGTCTCCTCTTCATAGGCAAGCAGCCTTGTTTCATATTATTGCTCAACAAATTCTGCCCAACAACGAAGCCAGAGTTTATCTTGACTACCAGAAAGCACATGAGCAGTGCATACTTTGTTGTTCGGTAGGTCGCGTCCAGCAGGCACAGATTGTTGCATATCTGCTATGGACTCTTTCTCCCAAATATTACGTTTTTTATGTTACTTCTGTCATGAGATTCTTCCTTCCATTAAAGTACTTTTTTAAAAATAATCCCCTCCTCATAGCAGTCCTGGTTTCATGGTATTGCACAACAAACTCTGCCACGACATCAAAGTCAAAGTTTGTTTTGACTACCAGAAAGAACATGAGCAGTGCATACATCGTTGTTCTGGATGTAGCATCCATTAGGCAGAGATTGTTGCGTATCTTCTAAGGACTCTTTCTCCCAAAAAATATTACGTCTTCATGTTACTTTTGTCTTGGGAATCCTACTACTACTTTATCATTCTGCTTTTGGGTATCTCATCAGCTGCACCAAAACTTCTATAGAAGAAGTGTCTGTTTCTGAAGAGTGTCATGAACAAGTATGAGTATCTGACTGTGGTAGGGTCAACCAAGGCAGTTCTGGATTGTTACACGACAGCTATAAGGACAAATTTAGCTTTGGAGTCCCACCACTTGATACTCTTGGTTGTCTTTGTAGATTTGAGGTAATGGCGTGAACTCGTTGGCAGCATCTCTTCTGATGCCGGAGACTGTCTTCTCCATGGATGCAGTATCAATATTCGGGGGATGGAAATGGGAGACATTTTCATTGGGATGTCGGTATCCACCTGGCCCAACCAAATCTAGAGCAACTAGAGTTACAGTTACGGAATATGTAATACCTGTTTGCCCTCCTCCTTTCAGTATAGGAAAGCTTACCTTTCAGAGGCTGATATACTTCCATTGTATGAAATGTATGTTTTCGTTATGTACATATGTCAAGTGTGAATTACCTCATAACTGTGCAAAGTGCTTAGTGGAGCGCCAGACATAATTAAAAAGCGTGAAACAGTCAGCGGAAATATGCGGAACACAGGACTATGTCTTTGGGGGTAACCAAGGCAGGGAAATGAGACGTCCCACTGTGGTTAAAGGGGAACTCTAGCTGATTTTCAGATTTTTACGTTGAGACAACGAAGGCAAAGAAAACAGTGGCAGTTCATATTCCTTTTGTCCTGTATGTGGCATCTAGGAGGCATCTATTGTCAGTTGTATATCTGCACAGGACTCTATTTCCCAAATGTTACGTCTTCATATTACTATTTGTTTTTGGAATCCTTCAAAAGAAGCAATTTCTCTTTCCGAAAAGTGTGTCATAAGAATCTTGGATTCCACCTCACCCCAGTCTCTTTCATACATTGCAGCACTGTGGATAAACCTCCCCTGATGTCAGTTTTTGTTTCATACTGCGCTACAT
The DNA here is from genome assembly GCF_040938485.1 of Diadema antillarum. Taxonomy (NCBI): domain Eukaryota; kingdom Metazoa; phylum Echinodermata; class Echinoidea; order Diadematoida; family Diadematidae; genus Diadema; species Diadema antillarum. Next base: position 1,120,678 of record NW_027271017.1, on the reverse strand, counting down.
ATTCTGCAACAATGCTGCAACCACTAACATAGCGATTGGAGAAATGTGTTCGATCTGTCTTCTACTTCACCGAGTCTTGAAAGAACGACCACTTTGAAATTGTTGTGACAAGCAAACTCAACTTGTCATTCTTGTTGTCAACACATCAACATCTGTACAGACAAAGGACAAGTCCCGCAGTAGGTCCAAGTTCTCCCTACATTTCATGGCAACTGCGCGGTTTGTGGACAACTGTCCACCAAGGGGAAGATTCTCATGAAGAGAGACCTCACCACACATATCAAAATGCTCTCGGCCTTCTGCAGGCTGATGTAGAGGTGCTTGAATGAAGTCAGATACAGCTGTATCGACGGTTGAGAATGGTGACTCTCAGTAGGCCTCAGGAAGGTCTTGCCATGACACATCAAGAATGAGATGTAATACAGCAAACATGTATTTACATGGTAGGTGTGACCACATCCACATGTACACATATACAATAATACATACAACTCAATAAAACATATTTTAGTTGAACGATTTATCAGAATTTAATTTTCTGTTGCCATGGCAACCAAAACAGTGCATATACATCAATAATGTTACACTCTTCTATGTTGTGTCCAAACCATTAATCAAAACCCCATAAAACTTGTTATGATTGTTCATGTTGCTTTACGACATGGTAAGGGTCCTTATTTTGTTCCGTATCTGTTTCCAGTTTTGCTCGTAACCAGAATGCGACATCGAGTCTGTCATTTCCACGTAGATATGATTATGCCATGCTTTTTTTGCTTTCCCGACACTCTGACATGGTAAAACCTGTTCTTGATATCCACAGACTCCAACACGTCATTTTGAACGTAGTAAGCAACTACTGGTATATCCTCATTCCTGAAGCGTGGAGCATTCAAAAATTTATTCAAATGACTCAAATTTAATATCAAACAGAAATTTGAACCTTTTTTCGGCACGTAATGTAAGGGCAACACAAAGTCTGGCACAGAGGTTTTGCACAGAGGTGCACCGCTCAATCGCTCCGCTTGCAAGCAAATCGCAAATTTCAGAATCGATAAAAGACGTCTGCCTGCGAAAACGGACGATTAGAGTAGAAAAAGGGAGAACATGAAAGGGAAATAGGAACTCCCTGGTGTAAACACGAGAGGACTGTCGCTGGTGCTTCAATCACAGGCCATCGCTCCGTAAAATTGCGAAGAGACCCCGCTGAGGGGTGCGGCATGGAAATCATGTTACCTATTCTCTATCCACTTGAGGCTGGTGGGGAAAGGGCTGTCTTTGGGAATACTGGCTGAAAACGTCTGACGAAGCACCCCCGGAGCGATCGTTGTAGGGGGAACCGTCCGTGCCCCTGCCAACGAGAAAATCCAAGAGTTCCTCCCCAACTCCTTGGCGCAGAAGTGTTAGGCAAGGCGCGGTTCGCGACCGCCGTCAGCCCGGCAGCCCGATGAATATTCTCAACAGCGACCCCCGTTAATCCGGATGTCTGTCGTTGTAGCTGCCGAAACAAACGCCACGTCGTCCGGTCGAATACTCGTCCCGCAGATAGTGCATATGGGCTAAAGAGACAGTAAACAAATTGTCTATGTCCTGAGCGACCCCCAAATCGTCGCGCCGTCAATTAATGACAAAAGTGTGAAAGTTGTCTCGACAAAATGGGCAGAACGAGCTACTAGATTGAACGCGGGCTGGTCCTCCCTGTGGATGCCCGTTTGCGATTCGTTCAACCGGAGATCAAGAGGCAGATGACTTTTTGATAACTGTCGCAAATTGTCGCAAATTGTCGCAAATTCCCCCTGCACGTCACGAGGGGAAGCTCCTGTCGATGGCGACCCGCTGGTCGGCTCATCTGGCCGAGGAGGCCAAGGGGCGGGTGTATCTACTTGCGCTGGGTGTGGCGCTGCTGGCGTGGCAGTGGCGTGGTCATCTGAGATGTCCTGCCTGTAAAAGTGGAAATTTTCGCGGTGTTCAAATTTTCGCGCAACCAGAAACTAGCGCGAAAATAAAAGCACGCGAATATTTTTGCTTGCCATATGTGCCTGTGCGTGATGTCTTGATTCCGCGGAATTAAAAACACGCGAAACTCTTCCGACCGGGCCAAGCGCGAAAAATTAGTCACGCAAAAATATCCACTTTTACAGTACCTGAGCTTTGAGTATGGTTCATTAGTGAAAGAAAATGTGGTGCTTGTGGTGGTGCAAGATGAGACAGTGATGGGAGCAGAGTTGTGTGATGGTGTCCATGCTGAAGATGAGATGGCCAGTGAGGAGAAAGGATGATGAGCAACATCATTGGAGGGTACAGCTTCTTTTTTCAAAGCAGGCCAGTTCTTTCTGAAGCCTTTACAAGTACTATACATCATAACATCTGATGGTTCGTAGACCTCACGCTTGAAGTGTCCACTACATACAATAATTTTGGAGTACGGGCGAGCATCCTTCTCATTGAATTTTCGCTTCTTCCCTATGAAAGACAACCACTTCTTCTGCAGAGGATTGAATCGCTCGTGTTCACCTGCTATCTGGCCTTACAGTGCCTACCTGTAGCATGTACCTGTATTAGTGGTTTGATATATAAATGAAATATAATAAAGACATCATGGGCATTGTTAGGGAGCTTGAGTATGAGCCATTCTGAAAAAAAACCCCAAACAATTAACCAAGTGCTACCAATACAAAGCAAGAATGAAACAAGCATTAAAATGAACAAATCAATATCTTGACAAATAACAGTGTTTACACCTTCATGTACTTTCATGTTTGTTGTTGCAATGAATAACTGATTTATTAAACTAGTGAGGGTCTATGGAAAAAACGGTTGGTTTACATCCATCTGGGTCTAATCGAATTAATTACATGCCAGTACTGCATTTTATGCGGTGTGAATTTGTTCATTATTATAATTTGTTTTATTTGTATTTATTTCTTGTTTTTTATTTATTTGTTTTTGTTTTTTTTTTTGGGGGGAGGGAAGGTGTCGAGGCATAGCATACTGTACTAGACTGTACATAGATAGCCTAGTGTATCTGTATGTCTATAATGTAAAGGCTATAGATACTTTGTGACAAAGTCTAATCTATACGAAATACATGTATGTAGTGACAACAGGCCCGTAGCGTGGGGGGGGGGGGGGGGGGGTGAAAACTATCAAGGAATCAGCTTGCCATTCAAACTGAAAGACTAAAATGTTCTCAATCTAGACTAAGTGTATGTGTGTTTGTTTTTATTTAAGTTCTTTAACTTTATACTTTCCAGTTATTGTAATAGTTGTGTAACAATCTAACTACTACTGCTAGCTGCTCACACTCACAGACACAGCCTCACACTCACAGGTACACACACGCACCAGTCCCAGGCACATCCGTCAGTTGAGCCGTAGTCTTTCGATGCGATATGAAGATAGGGCTACACGCGGCCTATACTAGCCTAAGCTAGCCCCGGGACGCTCCCACTTGCTTGGGCGGGCTGGTCGCAGTAAGCGCTAGGCTAGCTTACCGCAGCAGACATCGACAGTGTGAGTGTGAAGAAGTTTTGGCGCAGTTACATCAAGAATCACAATGTCCTGATCAATGTCAATATGGACTTTTCAATTTGCACGTTCACCAGTGGACTGCGACGTATGCGGTCATTTTTGAAGCAGTGCGCATGTGCATCGACGAGCTCATCGTTCGTAGCAGATTTCTAGAATGTGTTCACCCTTGTTTTGCCGTCGTTTGTAAGCTGTGACGACGTCCAAAGTTTTGGTAAGCACACACAAAATACCAATGTAGAAGTCACAAAATCATTGAAAATTGACCCAATTGACTTGATTCTGCGAGCAGAGAGTGGTGGAAGCATAAGTTCTTTAAAACTAACACAACACATTCTCTTGTGTGTGAATTCCCTCATTTCAAAATTGTTGCCGAATAATCCATAAAATGAACACATTTTATTTATGCATCGGCAATCTGTTGCAGCACACAGTCCCATGCACCGAATTTGGTGTCAGCCATGCAAGTAAAATTTGCAGGCGTAACTAGTTAGAAATGATTTAGTGTCTGACTACTGTTTCTATCAATTTCATAATTTCCCTCTTTAACACGTTTCTGTATTAATTCCAGTTGGCACTGCAATTAGATTTTGATGCTGCTTAGATCGAAAAAAGAAATTTCTTGTTACATTGTATGTCCTGTGTTTTTCTGATTAACGTTAGATCTGACAGTTTTGGGGTGTTGTAATGTAAGAAAAAGTAAGAAAAAGTCTGCAAGTTCATCCACTTCAAAGGGGCAAAAAACCCCACATTATCATGTTGGAGATGTTCTACTATGAAGTTCTGCACTGCCTCTTCCCCTCTTTCTCTTGCTGATGACAAGTCCTTTGCTACTTTCTCAGGGACAACTATTCCAGACGTCAAATGAACCAGTTCTTCGGCACCTTTGCTGAATGGATTCATTGTAGCTTCAATTGTTGATACCAGTCTGCAGATGTCCTCTTCACCTTTTCTGTTGCGTGTAGCATCCAGATCTTTTCTTTCTCTGACAACATCACTTCTCCCTGCCATCTCTTCACAAGTTCTCACAATTTCTGCGCGCAGATGGTAAGATGATATCCAACGATGGACAGCTCCTTTATTGGTGGTAATCCCTGTCAGTCCACCTCTTGTCTTCGCATCACAGTTGGCTGTTTGCTCAACGCACATGTCCATTGGTATGCTTGCAAACCCATGATGACCTTGCCTCTGTACGCAGAACTCACCATTGTGAAACTCCTCATCGATGACTGGATGCTTGGTTGCAACATCTTTCATCTCCAACCAGTAGACAGGAGTGTTGTGTTCACTGACCGTGCGACCTTTCCCCAGGCACGGATCAGTAATCACAATATGCACCAGCGATGACTCGCTAGTGGCGTGGCTAAGCGGTGGCAACTTATCCACTTTATATAAAATTACTAAAATACACTACCTTACTTACAACCTACGATAATAAAACTAACTACACTACTGCTACAGCTATTACTGAGCTCACCTGCGTTACCTCGAGGTTCTTGCTCAGCGTAAGCTGCTGATGGCTGACGATTGGGAAGGAGAGTCGATAAAGCCCGTCAGACTTGATAACCATTCTTCCAATCAGCACTTAACCGACCAATCGGGATGCAGGATGGCAGCCCCCCAATTTACATAAGTCCCACCCCGACTGACCCATTAACTAAATAGGGGTGTTCAGCCCTACAACCAAAAGATAAACCCAATTCACCACTACACTCCTCCCCGTCCTATAAAAGAGGAGACGCTCGGGGGTCTCATCTTTAACGTGGGTTCTCTGGTGGAACGCGCGGTCCCTTTGGAATTCTCCCAAGAGCTTCCAGGGCGCTCGACGGTTCCAGGAGAGAACTTAGCCCAAGAGAGAGGCAGCCCCGGTTCTCAACTTGTAAGAACACCCTGTTCCCTGGTACGCCGGGGGCTACAGGGGTTCCCAGAGGATCGGGCAGCCCGAATTGGACTACACCGCGTGCTCAGGGGAAATCTCCCTGTCAGCGTACCACTAACTATTAAACAATATCCCCCAAATTATCCAAATCATTTAACCCAAAAATCCTAAGTCCCCACATAATAACTCAGGTGTACTCCATACGAGTACTCATATAAACACGAACAATAACCAAATTAATCTTCAGAGGGCCACCCCAAACCTTAACACAACAAAACCCATAGGAGCGCCTCAAACAATGCCCAAAATACCGGGACTTAACAAACAACTAACAATTTGATTCCTAAAATGGGTCGGCGAAAGGAAAAGTAGGGACAGATAAGTAGGAGGAAACCAATAGGCAAGGTAGAAAGGACAGTAAGAAAGACCAGTCCCAGAGAACACTCACATTCGGTAAAGCCGATGGGCATTCTCTGTAGCAGCATTACAGATCTGCTCCACGGACTCCCCTCGGATCCCAGCAACTACTCTCGCTACCTCACCGAGATAGCGTGGCGAATTGCATCGAAACGACGAGGGTGGCTTCAGGTGGGGGGAATCCGTCTCCTGCAGCTTCCCGCAGGCGCTGCGGGAAGCTCCCGCAGCGCCTGCTGGGACGGGTGTGACATCCGGGAAGCCATCATGGTGAACCCAAAATGACACTCGGGGAATGCCGCCATCCACCTTTGCACCTGAGTCGCGGAGCCGGTGCAGCAATGCAGGTGGATCCGGGTCTCCGGGGGACAGTGCTTCTGCATGATCTTACGGCACTGCTCGTGAACAGCCTCCCCTTGGGGATCACCCCGACTGCCACGGATATGCAGAACATGCACTTTACCAATGGTCCCGATTCTCAGGATCCATTCCATAAGACCCAACTGGACAGTCCAAAGAGAGTCGGGGACGGAGTAGTCCAACCCCAGCTCGCTGACTCCCACGACTCGGTCATCCCTGAGCAGTTGTTCTAGCTCAAAGATGTGCCGGTCGCAGGTCCTGCCAGCGTACTTGGGGTGGATGCCCACTACAACCTTCCACTGGGCGTCCACCGGAAACACTATGCCGGAGTAGTGCTCGGGGTCATAATAATTAAGGACCCCACCGACCACACTCACCGGCACCTTGGGAGGGCGGCCTACCCTCCTCGCCGAGACCGGACCCAGACCCTTCAACTCGAGGAGACGCTCCATCTGATCCAAATGAAAGTGGGAGTCAATAACCAAGGGAGGGGGACCGGCCCCCCTGGCCCGTGGTCGGACGGTTCCCCGGGGGGTCCCTACAGCCGGTGCGCTAGCTTCCGCTGTCGCCGGCCGAACAACCGCCTCGGACACCTCCTCTTTAACCGTAGGCTCCTCCCCCTCGCTCGTACTTCTCCCACAGTCCATCGGGACACTGGAAGGGCTCTCCCCCCTAGGCCTCCTTCCACCCCAGGGACTGGTGGCTCACTAGGAGTTGCTGTGGAAACCTCTGCGATAGCAGGTTCCTGCGGAGGGTGGGTAGGCTCCACTGGAACGTCCCATGACCTCGGGAGGACTCCTCTGACTTAAACTCTGCCCGTGGGGGCATCCCCTCGCACTCCGCCACCGGGTCACCCAAGGCGGGTTCCCCAAGGGGCGCGGCCACAGCACTATGCTGGGCCGACTGACCCGCAGCTGGAGTGGGGTCCACGGGGCCACGTGGCTCCCCCGGGCGTTGCCCTAGCCGACGAAATTCTCCCCATTGAAGGGGGATACCCGTGCGGCCAGGAACAGCAGCACCCTCCAGTGCATCAGTGCTGCGCGAGAATTGGGAGGTCTTAACATAAGCCAATCGGGAATTTCCCACCCATAACGGCGGGATGTTTCCCTCATCTCGGCAGCCGCTCCCTCCGGGACCAACTCCGCGGGTCCTGTCCACTCCCTCACCACCATCTCCAGGAGTTCCTCCAAGCCTCCGCTTCCGACAATGCACCCCGCCAGATACTGAAGGGCACTTAGCCGCAACGGATGCAGAACATCGGCGTTCCAGCTTCCACTCACCCAGGTACGGAAACAGTCGGGGAGGTGTTTATGCAGATGCCTGCGCCTCTGCACGACTACTTTTCCGCACCCTGGGATGGGACATGGAGTCCGCTTCTTCTGCCCTGGCAGGGTCTCTCTTGGGGGCACAGATGGCTCGGCTCCCTTGGGATGGGATCTCCCCCCTGTGCTCGTTGGACGAACAGGGACAGGGGCTGGGGCTGTAGGAGGCTGTCGCCCACTCGGAGTTGAGCCTGCCTTATGCCCCTTTCTTCGCGTCTCCCAAATACTCAACCCGCTTCTCTAACCGCCTATCCTGCACATCGGTCCGTTGGACCGGTTTAGGTTGAAAAACGCGACAAATGTGCACGTCCGAGTCCAGCTCCGCGTCAGCGCTGAGCGTCGTGTGTTTTACGTCCTTCTGGGAGCGCCCATGCATCGCGTGGTGTGTGTGCTGGAACCACTGGACCCGTTCCAAGGCTTGGTCCAGGGTGCCAGGCTTCATAGTAAGCGCGTGGAACCCGGCTTCCCTGTCCACGCAGCCTTGGCAAAAGCGCAGCGCCTGCTGCCGCTGCAGCTGGTCAGGCGGCAGGCCCGGGAACGCACACGCACCAAGATCAGCAACCAGGTCGGCCCAATCCAAAATGGACTCGTCAGCCGATTGCTTCGCGCTTCCGAATTCCAACTGTGTCATCCCAGGATGTTCATAGGACCCAAAACGCTTCGCGCATTTCTCGACTAAGTCGAAATACTCCATATGGGGCTGGGCAGAGGTAAGGGCCACGAAAAATTCGCTGGCCTTCCTCTCCAGACACCAACACAGCTGGTCCTTTCGCTGTGTGGCGTTCCAGTCGCACGAACGCGCGTAAGAATCAAACTTCGCGTGGAAGGCCTGCCAGCTGCCCTTACCATTAAAAGTAATGGTCTTAGGCATCGAAGCCCACGCGGGTCGCGCACTACCGGTCGCACCCTGGCTTGCGCGCTCCTGAGGGCCTTCCCTCCACTCCCATCGGTCGGGAGTGCGGCACTCCATGCGCGCGTCGCGAGCTGGGAATGGGCGGCGGTGTGAGGGCCCCACTGCGTCATAGGCGCCATAAGGAGGGACGGACCGGAAACCCGGTCGTGGCCCTCTCCCTTCTGGAACATCCGGCGACGCGGGAGTCCCACCACCCACGAAATCGCGCGGGGTACTCTCCATGCGGGGGGAATCCCCCCCAGCGGAAAATGCCGGCCCGCGGGTGGACCCCAAACTGGTGTCAACCTGCGACTGTGCAGGGCGAAAATCAAACCAATCGAACAAATGCAACGCATCAGGCCAGGACGAGAACAAGTCGTGAGAAATCCCCCCCCCCCCCCCAGCTTGTACCTCGCATCCATAATGCGATGCACGATCGCCCGGTCCATTCCCGGGACCCTGCACAGCTCTTGATAAGAGCAGGAGTTAATCAAAGTCTTGCTCATAGCCATAAGATGCTGCAATCTACTAGCGATCACACGAAAGGCGCCGCTAGTACAATCCTAACTCTAACACCTATTCTGCAGAAATGCGCAGTGCAATGAGACTGTCACGCGGACCCCAACAACTGATGGGTGGACCAAAAACAACTGCACTACCAGGAAGCTAGTATGAATATGAATACAAACAATCGAACGCTTAAGTATGGCCAAATAAGGCGCACAAATGTATGACAGCAACTCTAAGTGTGACCCTGCTATACGGTAAACCAAAACCGCAGGGAAAGGACACGCAATATCCGACACAGGAAAATACGGTAGGCTTATACCGATGCTATCCCGGAAGCGTAAGAGCAGTAGACTAAGAACATGAAATATGGAAAAAATTATATCCGAAGATGACAATACGAATCTGAAAAAGCTTAACTGTGGTAGATTTGTACCACAAAATACCTACACACAAAATGAAACCAACTTTGTGGTAGACTTGCGCCCCCAACACGCAATACAGCCGAATCAGACTACACACGTGGTAGATTTATACCATAAAATTAAGGTACTGACTCGCAAATAATCGAATAATTCGTAAATATGAGCTATCCTGTAAATGCGGACGAATATGAGGCAGAAGTAGACCACCGAAACGAGTTACAATCGGAATAACGCGTCAAGAAGAAGGTACAATCTAACGCATCAATAACAAACTGTACCCCTAAATCGGGATAAAGCCAACACAATGCTTAACTATGTGGTTGACTTAAACCACAAAACGGATGACAGCCTACAAAACACATATGTGTGAATGTATTCGACACAAATTAAACTTATAATATAACTTATGTGCCAACCGGCAGTAGACTTATACTACCTGTGCTACACAGAATCAATGTACAATAAAATGAGTGTGCTACTCAGCAGAAGATTTGTACTGCCTATCACCACTCAAGCATAAAAAACACTTCCTAACAGTAAGCGTGTACCGCAAATAAATGCACCACCTATACCAGCAATAAGCGCACTAAAATATATGGGCGTAAACAGGACGCAACAACTAGGTAACAGTGCTGTTCACAATGGTAGACTTATACCGCAGATAGATGCACTGTTAATATGCAATGAACCCACTAAAATGCTAAAACATGCAGGTGTAAATACTCAAAAACAGTGCTACTCGTGATGGTAGGCTTATACCGCAAGTAGATGCACTGTTGTTACACGCCCAACAATAACGAGCATTAATAACGTACTGGTAAGAACATGCCGGGAGCACCGCTATGCTTGCTAACTCGCCCAGTACAGCGACAATGTATCCGTGTTAAAACACGAACGGCGCAAAACTATGCTGCGAGCTTATACAGTGTGGATGCACCCGAATGTAACGAACCAAAAATGCTTAACTACAAGGCGCACTCCAATGTATATCAGCATATATACATACACTTGTAAGCCACTAGGAAGCTAATCACAAACAAACGTACTTGCGTGCGTATACTGCAGACTTATGCAGTGTGAACGCGACTGTACGAAACAAAATAAATATATATGACAGCACTATATCGTAGCCTTATACGATAAATAATACGCGCGAGCAAACAATGTAAGAATTGGTCGCAAATAAGTTGCGCAACCTTCAAGCTGGCTTGTGCGACGCACCCTGATATGTCACAATAATCCGCGCTATGTTCCTAGCGGCCCTGCCCGAAACTGGGTCGTAGTGTTAACACTTCCCCGCTGTAAAGCTATGCCGTAGTGTAAACACAACCCTGTTATGGAGCAATGGCTGGGCAGTACAAACACAACCCTGCTATAAAGCAAGACGGAAGTGTAAACACAACCCTGCTATGGAACTAGGACAGAGCAGTGTAAACACACCCCTGCTGTAAAGCTAAATCGGAGCAGTGTGAACGCAACCCGCCCACGCGAAAAACGAACAATAACGGAACAGATGCACTAACCTACTAGACTAAACAACAATAGGACCTGGTCCTAATATCACACACCGTGCACACAGTACACACAGAACGCGCGCTGAGTGCACCTGTCCGCTACTACCCCCCGGGGCCTAGCACTACTCAGCAGCTAATGCAGCAGCAGCGAACCGGCACTAGACCAGTGCGCAACAACGCTAACTACCAGCAAACCCACCGATGTAGATACCGCAACTGTACCGTTAGTAACAACGGTGACACTGCTCGGAAATCACAGCTAGCCAGTGGCTACTGATCCGTAATGTGATCAATTAATATATAAATCACTCAAAAATAAAGAGAATCACGTACCTCGATACGAGCAATCACTGGCCGTCACTGCACAGCTACTTCTGGCTTGCTGTGTGCAAGCGGGGACAATCAACACAGACACTCGCACACACGCACTCAATCGCAATGATACACACACGATACCGACCCTTATTGGTCCTGGTACAAAAAATCCAATAACAGATTGATTAACTGCTGAGTTGTAATTAGATCAGCCTTATAGATCTTGATCACATACAGTAAAAAATTAAGTCTACCCACTATTTCGATCTGATAATCTTAACCTTCCGAATCACTATCCATCAAACACCCAGTCACACACGCAATCAACCGTAGCAATCACCAACAGAAAGGAAACACAAGACAACCAATCACCAATTTAATATCACATTCACCGACTCAATCACCGATAATCTAACACACTTTCACACAATTCCCGGAACGAAACTTGAAACACGAGGACCAGGGCCGCTGCGCACTAAAGTGCACACAACGCTATGAACACGGTCCCGGACCACCGCCAATAAGTTTGCGAGTACGGAATCAGCAGGCAAAATGTACCAAAAAATATGAGAACGACGACACGAAGGAGGAAAGGGATACGGAACACAAGAAAGACAAAAGAGAATACGACAACCGAAAAAACCCAGCACTCGCACTAATCCCAGGCCGCTATAAAAACAGACAACCTGAAAAGAACGAATAAGCAATGCGGGGCAACGCAGCTGAATGACAATGTACGAACGATGAAGTTACACACGAAACCGGTAGAATGGAAATCACGGCACACGGTAACATAAATCGTTTGATACAAACGAGTAAAACGGACCGTCGGGGAATCCCCAAGTTCGACGCGACCGATATGGCTCAAGAGCCGACTACGCCAGTGTTGTGTTCACTGACCGCGCGACCTTACCCCAGGCACGGATCAGTAATCACAATATGCACCAGCGATGACTCGCTAGTGGCGTGGCTAAGCAGTGGCAACTTATCCACTTATAAAATTACTAAAATACACTACCTTACTTACAACCTACATATATAATAAAACTAACTACACTACTGCTACAGCTATTACTGAGCTCACCTGCGTTACCTCGAGGTTCTTGCTCAGCGTAAGCTGCCGATGGCTGACGATTGGGAAGGAGAGTCGATATAGCCCATCAGACTTGATAACCATTCTTCCAATCAGCACTTAACCGACCAATCGGGATGGAGGATTGCAGCCCCCCCCCCCCAATTTACATAAGTCCCACCCCGACTGACCCATTAACTAAATAGGGGTGTTCAGCCCTACAACCAAAAGATGGCAGCCCCCCCCCCCAATTTACATAAGTCCCACCCCGACTGACCCATTAACTAAATAGGGATGTTCAGCCCTACAACCAAAAGATAAACCCAATTTACCACTACAGGAGCATAACGGGCATAATTCACCCTGTCATAAGCCATGAACCAGGGCATCATCGAGCGTAGTGTCGAAAGATGTAGTTCCCATTCACCTTCACGCGCCGCCACATTGATCTACTCATGTCAAGTCTCTTGATGTTCTGGATGACGTCTTTCGGTCGTCCAACTTCCCCGAAAAGGGCATAAATAGCTTGTAGTTTCTTGCTTTGCTTTCTTCTTTCTTCTCTTCTCCTCTTCTGGCAATCTTCTAACTTCTTCTCTAAAAATGCCACTCTCTCTTCCTTGCTCTTCTGTAGGGATTCTATACCTTGCACAAGGTGGACACAATTTTCACATGATGTAGTACTCTTCTTTGTCATCCTGGGACTGGCATCTTTATCCTTGCATTGAGGAAGGTGGAAAGCCGACTCCAGGAAATCATCAATGGCCTTCTTTCCACCCTTATTAATGTTCTTTTTTAATTTGCATGTTTTCCTTTCACCCTGTGCATTGCTGACTTCAGAGATACTGGATTGCATTTTAATTCTTGGCTTACAGCTTTCAAGAGTTCACTGTCCAGGATTGATGTAAGTTCCACAACAATTCCATTTGTCAAAGTTATCTCGTGAACACGTGATGCAATATTAGATGCTGTGAGCCCTACCTCATTGCACCTCACACCTATGAAGCCTTCCATTGTCCTGTAGAATATAAAATGTTCAATTTCCTTGAACATCTTGTCCAAGTGTTAACCAGTTTGTTAGCAAAATAATTCTGAAAGATGTGATGAAGCAGTGTCATCAAATCACAAAACACACAAAAAGTCGCCAGACATGGATTTTTATTTATTTGCAAGTGACTGATGCAAGGTAATGAAAGATGGGGTTGAAAAAGAAGACAGATTGATGTGCATGTGAAAATGATGAGGTACCAGTATTACCTCTAAAAATAGACAAACTAACATGCATGGTCATAAATGAGCATGTGAGCCTCAGTGGTCAACCACTCTAATATTCAATCAAAAAAATCACCTGACGTTTGGGCAATCTCCACTTTTACGTCTATTTTTCTTTTCTTTTTTTTTATGGCTTGTCAGGTGGTGGGAGGAGACCAAGTACACAGGACCTAGCCCCATATGGCCCATTGATATGCAGGATTTTTTTTTTTCCTGCTCGGTCCCCCAACAAAAAGTTGTCGGTGCAGAGTCAATTGCAGGAAAAGTAGTCCCCTGTTCAATGGCCTTCCTGTGGTCTTCCTGATCAAGAACCTTGGAGATGAAGCCATGCTCATGAAAATGGCTCCAATGGCCAGCTGCTGAGTAGCTAGTCACCTGTCTAGATCTAAGCAGTTTAAGTTTAAACTTGGAGCATTTTCAGCCAATGCCAAAAGGCCCTAATGGTGATTACATTGTATAACTATTTGAAAACCATTTGAGAGACGATTCTGCCCAGAATTGATCTGAATAACTTTTGAAAGAAAAATATGGTTCTTTTGAGTAAAGCCACTGTTCATATACATACAGTATGCAGTATCTTCACTGAGGATTCCAGCGTTTGAGATCTTTTCTTTTGCCTGTATAAGGCAGCACAATGCAATACCGAGTGCATTAGTATTTAGTGAATATTCTGTTCCTGTTAGAAGCTGCTAATCCTTTCTAAATTTGCTTCTACCATGCAGTGTGACTCATTACAAGCTAAAATTTGCTATCCATGTCATATAACATACTATAGTAGGGTTACATTTCATAAGGCAGTGTCATTTCATGAAAGATATATTTGTATTGCTTACTCAGTAATGCCACGATGACGTGATGTGCCTCTGTGATTAGTTCAGCAATCTTCACACCCTTGTGCATTATAGCCTCCATGGCTTTCACAAGGCGTAGTCTTTCCATGTTTGGGATTTTGTCACCCATCTCCTTCTTATCAACAAACTCCACATCTAGGATGTTCTTTGTTGTGTGATCCGGGATTGTGTACGTACAGTACTTTGCACTAAATCCTGGCGAGTCATTTCTGTTGTGGACGTGAAGTCCCGGTAGGTAAATCGCACATCCACAATATGTACTTACCCGTTTCGTGATTGTCCTTCACTCCCTGATAACAGTGATATAGTTGAGTTGGCACTGGTAGTTTGTCCATATCGAAACTGCATAACCTTTCATCATCAAAACCCGAGCACCAACTGCAGATGCCGGAAAATGTGCCCCTTCACCATTTTGTATATACGGGTAGGCTCCCGTAAGGGGTCTATGGGAAGCCATAGCGGGTGTATGATGTGCCTCACTATAGCCATAGCGGGTATATGGTACACCCCGCTATTCCCCACAGGGGTGCTCCTACTACACTGTCAGCACCTGCCATCAAAGATTAAGGCCAAGAGGAGCTTGATACCTACATAGTGAGCTGAAAAATAAATTGATCTTCCATAGCCTGCATGGCTTTCACAAGGGCTAGTGTTTCCATGTTTGGGCGTAATCACTCATCTCCCTCTTTATGAACAAACTCCACATCTAGGATGTTCTTTGTTGTGTGGTCCAGGGTTGTGTACGTACAATATTGCGCGCTAAACCCTGGTGAGTCATTTCTGGCATCATCTGCAGTCCAAAGAGGCTTGATGCATACAGTGAGCTGAAAAATAACTTTATCTTTTATAGCCTCCATGGCTTTCACAAGGGCGAGTGCTTCCATGTTTGTGATTTTGTTTCCAGTTTCCAGCTTGTCGACACATTTAACGTCCAGAATATTCTTTGTGGAATGATCAAGGAAAGTATACGTACAGAGCAGAGCACAAAAGTGTGACGGGACATATGATCATGTAGCAAACATAAACACTGTACATCAGTATAATTTCTTCACTGTGTACTGTGTGACTTTTTGGAATATTGGACCAATGAATCTGCTATTTCAAGTGACTTTGTTTGGAAAACTATTGTCGTATATGTATGCAAAAGTAATACATACATTATCTTACGTGTAAAAGCCGACTGAAGAATGTTCTCCAAAGAAATTACAATGAAGAAACTTTCACTGTTACGTATCTAGCAATGCATTCCCAAATGAATGTAGGACACGTTTTAGTGTTCAGTTCATTATGCATGCCAAGGTATGTATAGCATTTGGTACAGTCAAAATGTTGCTCGATTTCTCCTTTCACATCTTTACTGAAAAATCTCTGAAATACCTTGAAAGACGTACAGCACAGATTGTCACTCAAACAGTGCAATTCAATCAATGTTCAAAGGTCCTGAGCACATTCTCCGGGCAGTCCATGACGCATTATAAAAGTTGCAATTACAATCGTGCTAATCATCTCTGTCAACCTGCTTCCTTTATATATCAGCTGATCTGCCTGGTCCACTGGTTTGCCAATGTCCTGCCTCTTATTGTCTTGATTAAGTTCAACTTCAGGTTCTGACATCTCACCAATGGTGTCACTCGCCTCAGCGTGGGTTTCATCTTCTTCAACATCACTCTCATCAAATTGCGATGACTCAGTTTCAGAGTCAAAATGACATGCACGATGGTTTTCATTATCTGATTTGGTCAAAACATTGGGCTCATACTCAAACTCATATGCGATATCATCACTCTCCCCACTTTCTACAGCACAAATTTCACTGGCTTCCTCATCAAAATTACATGCCCCATCTGTCTCCATGCTTCTTCTTGATACAGCAGGTAAAGGGCATACTTGATCACCTTCAAAAGCATTCACTGAACAGTCATCACTAGGAGCTGAAAATAGCAAGACACATACGTAAAGAGGGTTAAACAGCTCACTTCAGTGCCAGCTAATGGATCAGCCTGTAGCAGCGCCATGTCTTCAGTCATGTTTAACAGAATAAGTTTGTGCATAAAAAAAAAACAAGTGGTCAGTTTCAAACAAGGTTGAAAGATGAGCTGTAGAGTTACCATACTATCAAAGTCTTATTAATGAAAACAGATTGGTCAAGAGTCTTGACCTAGTAGCTAATTTTCAGGCAATTGGCAAGAGTTTCATAATAATTAATGAGTAAATAAAAATAGGACATGTACCTATATTACTATTCGATCCTTCATGAGCTTGGATATTTCAAAATATCCAAGCTCATGAAGGTCTAACCTTGTACTTTTGCTTTATTCTTATATAATTCTTCTACAGGGAGTTTGTGGCAGTTACACATGTTGAGATTCTTTTTAACCCTAAAAAGACTGGGCTATTTTGGTAGGTCGAAAGACTGGGGGGGGGGGGCCTAAAGGGCCCCCCCTTAAGATCTCGGCCGTGGATCGCGCGATTGCCGCGAAAATTTGCACAATGGTAGTGTGCGATGTAATCTACAAGATCTTACATTTATATTTTCCAAAATAGTCTTCTATTATTTTATTTTGATTAATTATGCTAATTTATGCAAGAAATCAGACTCTTTGATCTAAATCAGTAAATAAAGCTCCAAAAGTGCTCATTTTTGGTCTAATTATTCTTTGTGGCATTCTTAGCAAATGCACTTGAAAAAAAATTGGGTATAGAAATTCATTTCTTATTTATTTTATTGTCTCATGAATTTCTTATGTATTTCTTTGTTTTTTCGACCTTTTTGTTTTTGCTGTTTTTTTAACAAAATTTGTGGCAGACACTTTTTGAAGCATAATACTCCTAAAACAAATTAATTTTAGCCATTGAGAGTAAAAATAAGCATATTTATATGAACCATGTGAAAAAACTCAATTTGCATTGACTTTATACACAAAATCACATTTTTGAGCCATTTTCGGCCTCACATGCATGTACAAAATGTTATGTAACTTCAGAACCGTACCCGCGGGCGTCACAAATTTGGTGTCAAAATGTGCGGGAAACTTGAAAGAAAAAAGTCATAGAGCATCGCGGCGAGAGCATTGCGTGTTGCAGAGTAATTGCGCGAAATGTCGAGGGGGGGGCCTTTTAGGCCCCCCCCCCCCCCAGTCTTTTTAGGGTTAAGTGATTAAACAGTGGAGAACATTCGACCGGGCTTGATACATAGTGAGCTGAAAAATAAATTGATCTTCCATAGCCTCCATGGCTTTCACAAGGGCGAGTGTTTCCGTGTTTAGGATTTTCGTCTCCAGTTTCCCTCTTGTCCACAAACTTAACGTCCGGGATATTCTTTGTGGAATGATCAAGGGTATAGTATATGTACAGTATTGAGCGCTTTACCCTGGTGAGTCATTTCTGACATCATCTGCAGTCCAAAGATTAAGAGCCAAGAGGGGCTTGATACATAGTGAGCTGACAAATAACTTGATCTTCCTGCAAAAAATTTTTTCTGAGGTATCTTGTAATATCACATACCAGTAACCTGAATGTAAACTGCTTTTCCAATGGTCTCTGTTATCTTATAACCTTTCTCTTGTGTGGTGAGATTGGCAGGGACGAGCCTACCTTTCTTAATTGCCTTACTCATGTCGTGGCGTGACTGGTAAGGCTAGTTTACAGGTGCTTCATCATTCGGTCTGATGTTTGACCTTCTGACGATAGGCCCAGACATGTTGATTTTCTGCAGCCCTGTGAGCTGCTCATTCCCGTGCTATCATTTTCTTTTTAGCTGCCATCCTTGATTTTGCTTTTCGCTGTCTCTCTCTTGCAAGATGCTCAGCATACTTAGGAGGATTGTCCTTGAACTGGGCTCAGTAGTGTGCAAGCCTATCTTTCGTAGTTAGAGGCATTCTATGAGACATATGAAAAAGAAAAAGAAAACAAAATATATCAAAAATTAATGTGACTTCCCTCTTCAGATGGACCAATTTTGAAGTGGTGAGCTGAACAGAGTTATTAAAATTTACAGTTTGTAGAACCTCCATCCGAGACAAAGGCTCTAACATGAAATCCTACTGTATGCAGCATCTTCACACCTTCCCATATTATAAGGTAAAGTTGATCAGTAGTCATGGCAGTGCATGGAAAGTATCCAAATGGAGACCAAAGTCTAGTAAAAATGCTGCATACCATGACTGCAAATACATGCGATGCAATAGGTGGCTTCGATATGTCTGCTGTGCAGCTTGCTGGAACTTTTGCAGTTCATTGTTCAGTTCCCCAAGATCTGTGAAGCCAACAAGACTGTGAAGGTGAACACCAATTGTTTTCACTTTCATTTCATCGAAAATGATGACACAGACGCAGTACTACCTAGCTAAAGCAGGTACCTATCCTGTTCCCCAGGAAACGCCCTTGCAGATAGGTCACGCATCCTATCTGCCCAATCATCAAGGGACTCCTCCGTGTCCTGCTTTGTGCTCATGAACTCCACTTACACTGCTTCTGGTGGTTCACTTTGACCGAAGCATTTTGCGAGACGTGAAATCACCTGAACATAGGTCAGCCTAGGCTCCCTATCTAATAGTGAATCCAAATACTTGCTCGCCTTGCCTTCCAGGCACCAGCAACAAGTGGTTGAGGCACTGCGTAAGGGTCCAACTCCTGTCCGCAGAATGAAACTGACGTCAAGACCAGCCCTGAGCTTGTGGTCTTGGCAGGATCTTTGTCAGAGGCAAATGACAAATAAGAAGGACAAATACACCGGTATATACAAACTAGGGACATAAAACAACAAAACATGAATGATAAGGGAAAAGAAACACGACAAGAAACAATGGGAAAGATAAGGGCAACAATGAGCACAGTGCCAATCAAACGTGTGACAAAGAATACAATAAAGGAGGACATGAAACAAAAGAAGCCACTATGATAAGCTCTGAGCTCTTGGGTGAGTGGCTAGTGATGATTAGGATGAAAAGGAAGTAACATCAAATACGATCTAATACAATAAGAACAACTCTGTGAAAGAGGGTATAATAATAATGAGGTAAGAAATTAATCGAAACAGAGAAAAAAAGAATCAAACTCTATGCGAGAAATGCCAATGAACTGGTGTAAGAGGAGCTAAATGTCAGCAACTACATTCAACATGATAATGAATATCATGCAATGTCAAGTGAATCATGATTGAAGAGAAACAAAGCAAACAAACACACTCCGCACACTCACACATATGTCTTTCAGGAGTTCTACTTCGGGGAATGTGGAGTTACTGTAGTAGTCAACGAGAAGGAGAAAATTTTCGCCCTCGAGGTGAAAAATGTCACCCCCGACCTTTGACCAAGGTCTGTCTGGTATAAAATGGGGGAGGAGAGGCTGTGGACTGCTGATCGCGCTTGCACGCCTGGCAAGTGGTGCATTTCGACACCACATCTTCGATCTACTGATTGATGCCAGGCCAGAAGAGGATTGTGCGCGCTCTCTGTTTCAACGATCCCTAAATGAGACTCGTGTATTTTGTCTAGCATCATGCGCTGCATGGGTCTCGGAATAACGATCCTGTTGTCCCTGAATATGATCCTGTTGTCCCTGAATATGATCCTGTTGTCCCTGAATATGATCCCATCCACGTGGACGAGCTCGTCGCAAAAGTGAAAGTAGGGCAGTCCCCACTAACTCCCTTAGGAGCAGTTTCTTGTCATCGGGCCAGCCAGCTTCTATTCGCTCCCGCACCAGTTGTAGTGTCTGGTCGCGCTCGGTCTCTTGTTGAATCTGTCGCAGTCTCTGCTCGGAGACCGCCAATTCTTCCGTAATGGAGTTCACCTCCATTCGGTCATCAAACTCCGAGACAGCCGGGTGCCCTATCTGGGCTGGGCTGATTTATGATTCGGCTAAGCGCGTCTGGCATGAA
The DNA here is from genome assembly GCF_040938485.1 of Diadema antillarum. Classification (NCBI taxonomy): domain Eukaryota; kingdom Metazoa; phylum Echinodermata; class Echinoidea; order Diadematoida; family Diadematidae; genus Diadema; species Diadema antillarum. Next base: position 1,100,452 of record NW_027271017.1, on the reverse strand, counting down.
TATTTCTCTGCCGGGTTTCCACACGACCTTTAGATCGTAACGTAGCAGGTGCATTCGCAGCTTCACTTGAAGATATTGCGCAGCAGACTGCAAGCTGCCTGGCTGTTAATTCACTCACACCTTTATGCTTAATAAAGCATGCAAGAAATTGTCTGAACAAATCAGTGATGTTGTCATGTGCTTTGTGGATCATAGGTTCCTTCTGTTAGAACAAAACTTTTGCTGCAGTATGCAGAGTGAGATTCCTTTCCACAAAGAGTATTTGAACAATTCTTTTCTTGCGTTTTAATCCCTAGAGTGTCAGTTGTTTCACCTTCAATTTCATGATAACGTCATACACATTCTTCTTGTTGGCTTTGGCTTCATTGATTATTGCTTTTACTGAGCCTTCGAAGTCACTTTGTTTGTTACTGTCGACCCACGCATAATAGAAAACGGTGAGGGCCTTTACCATTTCCACATTTCTTATGGTGACGTCAAATGAAGACAGCCAACGATGTGCAACTCTCTTAAGTGGAACCTTACATGCAGTGCCAAGGGCAGTGCTGATTGCGGCCAAGTGTTCCTGCAAATCAGGACTGTAATGAAAGTCATTGTACAAATCATCACATAGTCCTTGTACTTGATGGTCGAAGTGTTGACAATATTTTTTTACAACATTGTGAATGTGATGACATAGGTCACCATCAATGTCTAGCATGTTTGTAGCAACATCCTGAAGTCTCTTTTCAAAACCAGTCTTGCTTCCCCTCATGTAGGCAGCAGAGGGGCTTGATACATAGTGAGCTGACAAATAACTTGATCTTGCTACAAAGTTTCCTGTAGTATGTTTCTGTGATATCACATACATTGTACCAGTAACCTGACCGAAACTGCCTTTTCAATGGTCTCATATAACTTTTAACCTTTCCCTTGCAGTATGAGATTGGCAGGGAGGAGCCTACCTTCTTAATTGCCTTCCTCATGTCTTGGCGTGACTGTAAGGCTGGTTTACAGGTGTGCTTCATCATTCGGTCTTTGATGTTTGACCTTCTGATGATAGGCCTAGACACGTTGATTTTCTGCACCCCTATGAGCTGTCCATTCCCTGGCTGTCATTTTCTTTTTAGCTGCCATCCTTGATTTTGCTTTCCGCTGTCTCTCTCTCGCAAGATGCTCAGCATACTTTCGATAGGAGGATTGTCCTTGAACTGGGCTCAGTAGTGTGCAAGCCTATCTTTCGTAGTTAGAGGCATTCTATGAGACAAATGAAAAAATAAAAAATAAACCCTCCTCAAATGGACTGATTGCAAAGTGGTGAGCTGAACAGAGTTACTACTTTTGGAGCACATCGGGATCAAGTGGTCTGCTTTTGGCTTGGTACAGTACGGTACGGTACACTTTAGGAGCGTTCAAGCACTCCTCTGGCGTGGGTACGGTATGGTACAATTTGCTTTAGGAGAGCGCTCGAACGCACCCTAAGTGTTATCTTTCAGACACGCAGTTAAATATCATTTAGTTTCTGTTGAAAGTGCGTTACGCTTTCCTAAAATCTGCTGCCGCCCTGCAGTGTGATTTCTCACATGCTGAAATTTGCTATCCAGTGCAATTAAGCACAGATAATGAATCCATGTGTTGCATTTAAAAGGCAGTGCCCTTTCAAAGGAGAAATTGCATCCTCAGTTATGCTGTGATTCCAGTATTATGCATTTCATATCACTCGCGAGATCTTCACATCCTTGTGCGTTATAGCCTCCATGGCTCGCACAATGGAAAGATTGAGTTCATAAGATCATGTTTCTCGGTTTTGTTGAATCCCAAAGACAAAAGTCTCTTGGAGAGTCTGTCATCTAACATTTTTTTCGACCACCAAATAGCGCGCTATTAAAAAAACAAAAAACAAAAAACAAGCCGAAAAAAAACCTAGTTGACTTGGACTTGTATAGCTCGAGCTGAAACCCACGAAATACCGTGCTAATTGCGACTACATTACAAACTATCTTGAACTAGTTCTGATTGGGTTTAATAGTTTCCCTGGATCAGAATGAAGACAGGTCCTTTGTCACACATCTCCCTCTTATCAAGGAACTCCACACCTTGGCTGTTCTTTGTCGTGCGGTCCAGGATTGTAAAGTGCAGTACTCTGCACTATGCTCAGGGCAGTCGTTTCTGGCATCACCTGCAAGAAGGACCTTCTCAGGTAGCATAGTTGGAAAATCTTGCTGCTACATAAAGTTTTCTGTGGTATCAGGCTGTAATGTCCTGTAACCTGAATGTAAACAATTTTTCTTTAGTGGGCCTCATACTGTGAATAATGTGGTAATCTCACTCTTGTATGTGTCTCTACACAATATTATCTATTCCTATCAAGAAATTAATTAATGCATAGCCACCATAAAGAACAATTTTAAACTGCACCTTCAAAGAAAATTGATTGCATCTCTGAAAATTGAACCACTAATCAGCTGTGACATCACGCTTGTACCTACGTCACTCCACAACTTCATGGCCTTCCCATACCTGGATTTTTTTTTCCTCCTGAAATGCTTACAAAGTGACTTTGCAGAGCATACAATTACTGCCTGTGATAGTTATCTTTCCATATGTTTGTCATGATCTGTATTGAATAGCCTTCTGAAAGTTACTACCTGACAGAACCATAGCTTCTCCAAGGGGACATTTGATTTAAACTTCAGAATTGTCAACACCAGATCAATGGGAAGCTGATAGCCATTAGACCATTCACAATGTAATCCGCGGCATGCTCATATTCTATTAAAGTGTATAAACAAAGTTGTAGGAACAGATTGAATTATTGATTCATTCGCCTGCATCCTCCTTAAATATGTAGGCAGGAATATCTAGGTATTTTCAAGTCATCGACAAGCTTTGTGGTTGATAAACAAGGCATACATAAAGTTTGAATTCATTATTGAAATGGTCTATTGTAGTCTAGACACTATTTCAAAATGTTGACAGGTACTAGGTATTCTTGCTTGCCTGTTACATTGTACGCTTTCATTTTATATTTCTTGCCTTATTTGACAGTCTGACATAGAAAATATGAAATTGAACTGCAAGAGACAAGTTTCACTTGGAAGGTTCAGTCCATAAGGGTTAACCTCTGATAAGCCAAAGACCTTTGTCGCTCCCTCACATCCGCCACATTATTACTGTTTTCCTATTCCCCACTTTACGGTAACACTCTTTAAAGCAACTCATATACTTCTTGAGTGTATATCCAGTCATCTTGTTTTAATATGTCTATGTTTATCTTTGAGAAGATGTGACATGAAATTGAATGTTACAATAAAATCTGAACAAAACAGAACGAAATTCTCTGGTCTCTGATTTGAATCCTTTTGTTTGCTTGCCTTTCTGTGATGATGTCATCTCATTTGACTTGTGCAAGTTTCTTTTTGTATTGAGGTGTAACTCCCTGAAACAGGGAGATCGCTAGAGACCAGACTGAAAGAACACAAAACATGCTACAGACGTTCGGAATGGGAAAAGTCAGCCATCGTGAAACACGCTCAACAGTCGGAACATCGCATCAGCTGGGAAGACAGCAAACTCATCACATCCATCCAAAACTGGAACACAACGACACATCAGAGAAGCCATATAGAAATTCACACACACGACACTGTTACACAGGATACTGGACTCCACATCAACAACATCTTGCTTCCTCTCATCAACAAACCATCGAACAGCAACAATGACAACAACAACACACTCTCTACACAGCACATTCCCCCCTCTATTTCTTCCTCTCATATCTCTTCCCCCACCTCTTCACAACAGCGCCCACGACGTCAACCGCGCCTCCCACTCACGACCACATGTTACTTGATTCTCACTCTTTTCTTCCTTACCACTCCCTCTGTTCCTTTCTCTACCGTCTCCACTAGTGCAACTACAACTTCCAGCCCATTACTGTCCCCCACTCTTCACTTTTTGCCCTCCTTACAACCCCCATATGTCACTTCTCTTCCATTCTCCTCTTCTAGGCTCTTCTTCTGCCAAACATCCGGTTAAGGACTACATACACATGGTGTCACCGCAAATCTTTCTTCCTCATTTACTTCACTATGCAAAACTTCAAACAACACATAACTTTTGATCTGATTTGAGTTTTAGTCGTGTGAAGGTTACATTTATCATCTTGTTGCTCTCTCCTGGTCTACTGATGATTATGTGTGTGTGTGTCCGTCTGTGTGCATGTGTGTGTGTCTGTGTGTTTTGTACACGGTTGTATATTACACATATATGTATTATATATATATATATATATACATATATACAATTGTATATCTACAATGTATACACAAATATACATCATGTTTATAGGCACTTTCTTTAGCCATGCACTGAGTTGATCTCATGATTGAAAAATACTAGCTTTTTTCAAGGAAAAATTACAGCATGGCAAGATAGATTAAGCAAACAATTTGTGTGTGTGTGTGTGTGTGTGTGCACATGCACGCTTATACGTATGTATGTAAAATAGATATAGAAATACATAGATATGGAGATCACAGAATATGAAACAACAGGACAAAATAATTAAAAAGGATATACAAGGTCAGGAATATGGTTGTACACTTTGTGCACATAGTATTTAATGTGGTATATAACAACAACAATGGACATATAATTCAATTGATCACGGAATATGAAAGACAAACATTCAACATAATGATCTCCCTTGGGGGCTCTTCCTTAAATAAGGACCCAAATAAATGCAAGTAAAACTGCCTCTTTTCCAAATACCTCCAACCAATTCATTCTATTTCTTTTACTGTACTATTGTGAGAAAAGCACACTGATGCTTTTGCCACACTAATTTTAAATGTAAGATGAAACTAAAAAAGAATGATTTTGATTGCTATGAATTGAAGAAAAAAAAATGAATAACCATTGCCCTGGTACTCTGTCAAGGCAAAAAGGAACTTCCATGCAGTAAAAAAAAAAAAGTAATAATAACGATAAAAATACATCTTAGCTCTATGTAGCTTTATACATGTGCACAGGGCAGGCTTTCAAAAAAGAGTGTAATGACTGCCCTTACAACAAAGGGGCATGTTACTCTAGTCCCGGGTCCTGTGGTCAACATTTATACAATGTTAGGCTGGTGGTTCAGAAATAGTAAAAGGAAACCAAAGACCAGTGAAAGCAAGAATATTTCAAAACACATCAGTGACAGTTTTTAGGAAAATAAGGTGATTGATTTAAATGTTTACGAATTCTTAAAAGTTTTGGTGCCGTCATTACTGGATAAAGAGATTAATTACTCTACTTCATGGCATCATTATTGACACAAAGAAAATATAAAGAAAATACAACATTATTGTTTTTCATTTTGCTACTGTAACAATAACATAATGAAAGAGTACTTGACTTTCCTCTTCAAGAGAACAGGGGAATAATATTACCTTTAACAAACATTCACTGAGATGTATTTTTCCAATTCTGCTGCTTTAACTCAATCCACATTCATTTGGACTCTGGTTTCCTTAAGAGGTCAACTCAAACATAGCTCACTCGTTAGTTGCGTACATGTCATATTGAAATACACCGTAGTGCCATAAAAGCACACACAGTGCAGTATACTTTCAAATCATGCTGGTGTACCTCCCTATGAAGTGATATGACAAAACAACAACAACAAAACAACAACGCAATTCATCGGTGCGGGAGTGATTGTCAGAAACGATCAAGTGTGACCAAAACAGCCAACAGCCATTACTATATTCTTACCCTTCGTGCCTGCGATGGGTATGGAAACAAACATAATTATGCTATTTTATGCTTTCCTTTCTCTTTACAAAAATGTGATACTTCAGACAAATTAGAATGAAAAACAAACTTTTGAATAATGCTTCAGCCTCATTATATTTTCATTACTCAGTTGTTAAATGAAATAGATCAGACTTATACACTCATACATGTACTTTGATGTATCAGTGGCGTAACTCTTTGCTATATTAATTCCTTCTTTTCTGTACATTGACTGTACATCCATTGTGCAGATTCATTTCCATGTAAAGGAAGTTCAAATGATGCAAGCAAACTAAGTCTTGCTTTAAAAGATTACAAGGCACTACATCAAGGTAAACTGAATAACATTTGTCACATATAAGACATAACATTGTTTTAAACATTTCATGTTTAAAATATGATACACCAAATTGCAATGTAAACTGCTAAATTAAAGCAAACCCAAGAAAGCAGTGCAGTCGAGGAATGCAGAAATCAGCCAGCACATGTTACTGAAAGTAAACATTGCAAATGTTGTTGCACAATAAAATGCAGTGAAGTTATGAAAATTGCATGTGTTATATTTCTGGATTAATTTCTATTGTGTACATATTCATCTACATAGAGCAGAGTTATATTACTATATATGAAGCTTCCAAGTTTAGTGTATTATGGTGTTCAACTGATGGGTCGTCATACTTTCTTTTCTTTTTTTTTGTTTGCTCACAATCCACCTACAGTAAATGTATGTCTGCAAGCGATGTTTGGCATCCACTAAAATGAGTCAAAATTTTCTAGTGAAACACACTGCAAAGGCATTCATAGCAAGAGCTTCACTAATACCCTGTTCAATCACTTGTGAACATCACGGTGTGCAGGACAAAACAAACACAAAAACATAAAACAAAAAAATTAGTGTTTGCCATTGCTATACTGTTTGAATTCTATCACTAGTATTTATAGTCTCATACAGTCAAACCGGTCTATAGCGACCACCTAAGTGAGACAAAATAGTGGCCATTATAGACAAGTGGCCACTTTAGACAGGTTCTATGTATAACATGCTTTTTCTCTCGGAGGGGAATCGAAGTGTCGCTTGGACAGGTCACTTTCATGACCTAACAATTTCATAATAATTTTTTTTTTTTTTTTTTTGACATGTGACATCATTGAAGCTGTCTTTCTTCAAAAAAATTTGTAATATCGGGAGAAAAGACACCATGCAAAATTTGGTGCCCCAAACAATTGTATGTAACAACGAGCTTATCCTCAAAAAAGTTAAGAATCACCGTCTCAATGTAACTAGTATAATCTCACAGCCTACCAGACATAGTCATGCATCAACTGATCCAACGTGAATTCAGATGAGTTGTCATTTTTAAACTCTTCATATTAAACTCAAATCCATACACACTGAGATGGTTTGGTTGACAGGAGCACTCCACCGTAAAAACTAGTAGACAAAAATAAACACAAATAACACATAAATACAACACAGTTGAATGTAGAACTCTGTACTATGCTGATGGGAAGATACTTGCACTTTACCATACATACATTCAATGTAAGAAATGTGCTCCAACAAGAATGCACCCATATATATATATATTTTTCATTTTCTTTTTTATCGCGAGTAATATATTTCATGCTGGAATGATCATGTCTTTCTTGGGAATGCTCTGAAAGTCAAAATACTTTTATGCTTTTAGATAAGGAGTGAATTTGAGAAAAGCAAAGTTAACCCAAAATTATTACACAACAAAAGCTTGCACTCTTTCAGACACAAGTGACAAAATATCAGATTAATTTCATCATACTGCATTAAAGGGGATGGCTAGTAACTGATCAGTGGGAATCGGTGCGAATGCTGGGGGATGATTGTTCCAATTCTTGAGGGATTCATTTAAGAGTACATTATATCTATTGTTGTGTGAAAATAATTTGCTTCAGAACGGTCTCATATTCAAGTAATGTGCAGCTTAATGCCCCGTCACTGACCAGGCATGCTAACCAGGAAACATTAAATTGCACATTACTTGAATATGAGACCATTCTGAAGCAAATGATTTTCACACAACAATAGATAATATATAATGTACTCTTGAATGAATCCAATAAGGATTGGAACAATCATCTCCCAGCATTTCCATTGATTCCCACTGATCAGTTACTAGCCTTCCCCTTTAAGGTGACATTATTCAAATAGAGAATGGTCACAAGTGCAATAATATAAAATCATGGTACAATATGTGGCTTGGAGGATCATAACGAGAGGGCTTACCTGTGCCCAGTGTGAGATGGAATTTTATGGCCATCCATCCTGAAGCTGCTAAAAACCTCCATTGAGCACTTCTCCAAATGACTGATTAGTCCAGAGCTTCAAGCATCCAGTAAAATTTCAGTTAAAAATTGAGTTAAAAGTACAAGCTAAAATAACAAAATCTTGAGACAACCTACTCTTACAGATTACTACTAAAAAAGGACTTGATGTGAATATGCTTAATAATTTCAACAAGCTCTTTTCATACTTAAGTATTTAAATCTGCCTAGTGAAGATTTTACTATTAAACTGTCCAACTAAAAGCTTTTGAATTTTTAAAGGCACAGTAAAATTTGATTTGGAAGAGAACTTTACTGCACGCAAAGCATACTTTGTTCGATTTTTTTTTCCAGCACGACATCATGGTGATAGCACAAACTGCTCAGTGCTCAGTGCAGAGATATCCAAGTGCACCAGAGAGTATTAAATGTATAGTGTTTGTTTCTACCATGGCAGTGCAGTAACCAGGGAACCATCTCTCATGTTGAGCTGTACACCACTTTTCCACGAACAAAAGTCTTGTCAAGGTTCAAGTCGATGTCAAAGAGCAAGAGGTCCGCTCGCTTTCCAATCTCAATCCTTCCAACGTTGTCAAGTTTAGCAATTCTGCAAGAAAATCATGCAAATACGAAAGAAAGAAAAAGAGGGGAGAATGAATTACATGTTACAGTGCACTCCCGTTATAACGAAATGCGCGGGAACGGCAGTTTTCTTACGTTATAACGAAATTTCGTTATAACCGAACAAATACAATATATAACGAAAACAAGGAAACCACGTATCATATCCTGTTTGCTGAATAGTCATCATACATTAGAAAGCTATGTGAAATGTGATGGGATAACTGTATTACAATCATCAAAACGCAAGTTCCCCTCAGAAACTGTGCCTGACATTATATATCGTTATAATGGATCACATTTCGTTTGTTTTTTTTTGTCTGTGGCACTCAGAAAAGACTTCGTTATAACGGAAATTTCGCTATAACCGTGTTCGTTATAAGCAAATTTTGTACCATAGACTTTAATGGTGATAATTTTGGGATCAGATTTACTTCGTTATAACGAAATTCATTATAACCGTGTTCGTTGAAACAGGAGTGCACTGTACTGCTCCATCACTTTGCTATTAGTTGGGATTATGTCGTTGGAATCAACTATACTTTTACTTCCAAGTTGATAACTGAAAGGATCCATTAGGATATTGTGTCAAGGAAGAAATATCAGGAGAGGTGGCTGAGTGCAGAGCAATCAGTCTTGGATATGCAACTTTGACGCGACAATTCAACAATGTCTCTTCAATTCTTCTTTTTTATATATGTGACTGTGCATCACAAAACCAACTAAAAATGCCATAATGCATGATTCACCTAATAGGTCTATAGTACAATGTCTTGACAATGTGTGATGACAGTTTCACACAATTGGCAAAATATTAAAATGACAGGTTTGACACAAATGTGCTGAATGGTCACTTTCCTAGAACTAGGTTCAATTGGATGAATGACTAAAATGTCAGAGTGCAGGTATTTGGGGAACTGATGATTTTTACTTGACTTTTCACCCTTTTATAAGTTTATGCATTGAGTAATTTTCAAGGTATTGAGAAAAAGTATAATTTCAGTATCAAATGGGAAAATAGCATTATCTAAACCTGGCCTTTGACCTTTGACCTCACAGTTCCAAAGAGAATCACTGTTAGGTTGAACATGCATAAATATGTAAGTTTCATGATGATACCTTGAGTTACTTTCGAGATATGGAGGAAAAAGTGCAATTTAGCACTTTCACTTGACCTTTTACCTTTTGACCTTTGACCTTTTGGCAAGAAACTTCCCCAAAAATATATATTGGGTAACACATGCCATACATCAAGTTAAAAAAAAAAAAACCTTCAGGCATATTGCATTTTAAGGAAAGTAGTGATATTTTGAGGAGTTGACCTTGACCTTTGACCCCCCCCCCCCTGACCTTTGACCCATGACCCCCAACTTCCCTAGATAATCACTGCCCATCGGTACAAGCATAACAAATTATACTAAGTTCCATGAAGATACCTTGAACCATTTGCGAGATATGGAGAAAAACATGAAATTTCAATTTTTTTTCACAAAATAACCTGTGACCTTTGACCTTTGACCCTGTGACCCTAAAATCCACACAAAGTATTATCCCCAAGGATATACCCTCATACCAAGTTTGATGTAAAACCACCACACGGTTCTTGAGATATCGACAAAAACAAAACGGGACGGACGGACGTACGGACGGACGACCCGAAAACATAATGCCTCCGGCCACTTCGTTGCGGAGGCATAAAAAACATTTTTTTTCTACAATATTTGTGGGGAAGTAGTGAGATCAAGCATGTCCTTATGATAGAGGCCTCTTTTCATTTCTTGAAAATCCTCCGCATACTCTCCACTTTAAACTCTAATTACTTTTGAAAGGATAGTGTTACTGCTTTGAAAGTTGGCATTAGCCATGGAGAGGATAAGTTTATAGAGCATGCTCAATTCCAACTTAATCTGATAATCCCTTCATTGTTGATGCTCTGGTGGTTTACATCCTGTCTTTTGTCCCATTCACTGCTCAGCCAGGACTGCAATAGGTGAAGATTAAGCACTTGAATAGACCCTGTACTTCAGAGCCTCTTTTCTCAGTTCACACTTCTCCAGAGTGTGAGCTTTCTTTCCAATACTGTATTTAGATAGGTACGGAGAATCCAACTGAATTGAGATACATGTTTGTATGTATCATTTCAACGTTCAGAGTCTGCTCTTTTAGTGTCTTTTTGTTGGTTTTGTGATGCCAGGTCACATTATGTGACCGCGCACCTCAAAACAAACATAAAGTCGCACACACCGATTTTGCGTGAGGACTGAAAATAAGTGAAACGGGTCAACCTAGCCGAACTTGACTTTTTCATATTTTCTGAAAGAGCGGGTCTTCTTTTACATTATGCTAAAATTTGGTATCATAAAACTGGCAGGAAAGTGTGATTTTTTAGCAGTTTATCTCGAACATTTTTGGTAGAATAGTGTGATTAGGTGTCTTTACAATCCCTTTTTCATTTCTGAAAAATCTTGTCCACACTCTTCGCTTTCAAATAACTTTTGAAAGGATAGTGCTACTACTTTAAAAGTTCCCGTTGATTATGGACAGAATGTGTTAATGAGGCATGCTTAATTTCAGTTTAATCTGATAATCCCTTCATTGTTGTTACTCTGGTGGTTTACTTCCTGTTTTTTGTCCCATTCATTGTACAGCCAGCACGGTTTGGTAAAGATTAAGCACTTGAGTAGACACTGTACTTCAGAGCCTCTTTTCTCAGTTCACACTTTTCCTGAGTTTGTGCTTTCTTTCCAATATTTAGATAGGTTAGGGGAGTCCATTTGATTTGAGTTATCGACATTTTAAAGCTGAAAGTCTGCTCTTTCAGAATATGGTCTTAACTAAAAATTCATGTCTGCTGACTTTTTGTTTGGTTTGAGGTGCAGGGTCACATATATTTGACAGTACTTCATCTGAACAGATTTTCTGTTTCCCTTTTAAAGTGACTTTCATAAGCAGTACAAAGTACATAAACAGAACGATAAAATGAAATACTGCAAAAGAAACTACTGGTTGGATTTTCAGATGTTAAAGTGAAGCTGGTGATTTGTGTACAATCATATATTGTTGGCTGAGAACCAACAGAGCATTTTCACAATATTGGGGGTATTTCATTTATTGATATCATGTTGTAGAACTCTATCTTTTCTACCTTATGGTATCAATTTTGAATTATTTTCATTTTCAGTAAAATGTACAAAAAAAATCGAAACAAGGGCATTATTTTACCCTTTATTTGGAGCAATGCTTACAAATCTACCCAAATCTTGATATTTTCTAAAAAGGAACCTCTATTCCTATCCCTTTTTACTATTGAATAAGAAATCTATTATATCAAGTAATTCCCTTGATTTACTTCACCCCTCTTAGCAGCTGGATAAAACATCAATATCTACTACTCACATTATTAGATACACAAATCTGGACATAAATAGAAATAGGCCTACAAGTGCATGAACCAGCAAATCACAAATACAAGACCACTTTTACCTTTGTACTGTATGCCCAGTCTATATCAAATCCTTAAATCCAGTCTAAAACATGAGAGACACAGTGAAACCTGGGCCTCGTTTCATAAAGCTTGTTTTCGGTGACAAGTTGTGATATTCGTTACAGGCTACGGATATCCTTGCATCTGATTGGCCGAGAGTAAATTTGTCATACAAATGTGGCAATTGTCACAGATTGTGAAACTGGACCCTGGTAAGAACACACTGGGCTAGTTCCTTGCTGGATTTACACCTAAACATTAAATCCCATTTATATCCAGCTACGCACGAGACACAGGGTGAAAAGTAGGCAGAACACAATGCGATAATTATTACCTTGCTGGATTTTCGGACACCATGGCAGCAGCCTTGCCAAGGCCAACCTGGAAGACTCTGACGAGATATCGGAAGGCATCGAGACATGAGCAGCAGGACCCAGCCAAGGTGGTAGTCCCACTGATCACCAGGCATTTACCATCGGCTGACACTTGCACTGGCAGTATACAAATGATTAATGTTTATGAGTGCAATGGACTGAATATTCATGAGGTCAAAGATGAAATGATCCATTCAACGAGGGGAAAAAACACTCAAGCATAGAATAGTTTTGAATATAGTGTAGGCACCATCCACATTACTGTCTACACATATCACTCTGTCTGTGCCCCATTTTTATGTTTAAGTAATATTTTAACACTAATTTAACACTAATATTTTTACTGTTTCCAGAAATTAGTATCTCCTAGTAACTCACATATTTTCACATAATCTATTTTACAGGATTTAGCAATCCCTTTTTAACAAGAATTTACATGGTATTCACAGAGCTACTGTCACAAATACTAGTAGCTCAAATTTATGCTTATTTCAGACACTGGGTAAAACTTAAAACAAAAAATGTTTGCATGTATGAAACTATCGTGAATTTTGCTAGGCCAAGATTCGTGAAAATAAAATGGACATGAAAGGCTTTGTCTACACAATGCATTGAATGTCAGTACAAATTTGCGTCTAGTTTCATGCCCCCAAAAAGGCTGTCGTCCCCAAGTCACAAAAGTTTCAAATATAGTATCATATATAAGGCATGTGACAGATATAAAAGCAGAGTAAATGTGACCCTGCATCACAAAACAAACAAAAAGTCGCTCAACATGGATTTTTAGTTTAGGCAGATTCTGAAGCAGATTCTGAAAGAGAAAACTCTAGGCTTTAAACTGATGTATAACTCAATTCAAATGGCCTCCTATAGCCTACCTAAATACCTGAAAGAAATTACACACTCTGGAAAAGCGTGAACTGAGAAAAGAGGCTCTGAAGTGCAGGGTCTATTCAAGCTAGCTGTTCGATGAAAGGGACAAAACACAGGATGTAGGCCACAGGAGCAACAACAATGAAGAGATTATCAGATTAGGCTGAAATTAAGCATGTTCTATTAACACATTCTGTTCATGATTAATGGCAACTTTCAAAGCAGTAGCATTATCTTTTCAAAAGTTATTAGACTTGAAAGTGAAGAGTGTGCAAAGGATTTCAAGAAATAAAAAGGGGCCTCTACAACATACTTGACCACTCTCCTCTCCTCCAAAAATGAGTAGTAGAAATATTGCTGAAAACACACTTTCCCATTCATGTTATGATCCCAAATTACAGAACAATGCAGAAGAAGGATAGCTCTTTCAGAAAATATGAACAACTCAAGATTGACTCGGTTGACCAATATCATCTCATTTGAGTTCCATGCGAAAAATCAAGGGGTGCGACTTTTTGTTTGTTTTGTGATGCATAGTCACAAATACTATATAACGTGAGCTGTGTTACAATTACAACATATATATGCACAAATATATGCAAAACAAATAACAACAGTGAGCATAAAGACACACACTGCAATAACTGACTTGCTCTAAGAATTGACTTACTGTCCCTGTTACTGTATGACATCTTCATGTTCGGGATTCCTTCTGCTGTACAGTCTGAAACAAAGGCTATTTGACTGAAGTGTCTCGCACTGAGAAGGTTGGCCACGGCTAGCGGGTGTCTGTGAATAAGAGTTTCAATATCTATGAATGATAATAACACAGATGTCTTTGTACAGTGTAAATTGCCCAAGCATGTGCAAGTGTTTTCTCAAATTTCTTTTATATGTTTTTTTGTAGCATTTCTTGTCACTCTAAGATGACCACAGATAAGGTGAATTTCTCATTATTATTGTGTCACATCTAAAGCTTGCCAGAATATTTGGAAGCTGTTGCCGTCAAGATTCTATGTTTAAACTAGACTTGCAGACATGAACCACCAGGCTCTCTTTACTGAGTACAGTGCACTCCCGTTACAACGAACACGGTTATAACGAAATTTCGTTATAACGAAGTAAAACTTATGGTCCCAAAATTATCGCCATTAAAGTCTATGGAACAAAATTCGCTTATAACGAACACGGTTATAGCGAAATTTTCGTTATAACGAAGTCTTTTCTGAGCCCCACTGACAAAGAAAAACAAAAGGAATGTGCTCCGTTATAACGAAATGCTGATCGCTTTCGAAAATACGTAGCGGAACAAGCATTTCTATAGAGTCTCTGCATGGAAGAATGCTTCACAACACCGTGTGTTTGCTCTGTGGTGTCACAAACAGTTTTAAATGTAATATTTAAACTAAATTAAAAAGGTACCATCCCATTTCACATTGCTTTCCAGTGTACGATGAGTATTCAACAATCAGAATATAATACTATGCGTGGTTTCTTTGTTTTTGTTACATGCCTACTTTGTTTGGTTATAACGAAATTTCGTTATAACGAAAGAACACTGCCTGTCCCAAGCATTTCGTTATAATGGGAGTACACTGTATACACAATGAGATGATCGCAAAATGTAGCTAACTGTCACTTCAAAGTATATATATCCACATTACTAACAAGCTAAACTGAAAGACTACTTGGAAACAATGATATCGGAGAGGGCAATATAGAATTATTCATACAAAGTACCTTTGGAACTGTCTACTATGTTTAGAAGGGTGATTAATAATGCCCAAATGAAATGATGTGTATAACTTCTTCTATAAAATGATGAAGCCAATCTTTGTTGTCAGAGATATTTCAAATGTAGGTGGTTTATATCAGGCAGCAACCAGTTTCAAGAATAAACTAGAAAAGCACTTGGAGAGAACAAACTTCTGCCAAGCATGCAGCTCATCTCCACCCATACTCACATGCTGATAAGCGCCCAATTTCCAAATCTAAAGAACCCTTGTGTTTACCTCATTCACTTCCTGCATGCTGCGCGGCGCCTCAAGCAGGGCATGTGCTTTAGTGTGCGTATGCAAGCCTCAAATACGCTCAGCTTGAACTCCCAAGTTCATTGTCCCTATTTGCCAAAAGATTAAAAAAAAAAAAAACTTTCAAAAAATTCATAAAAATTTCAGGATCACTACCAAGATAGAATCATCTGTTCCTTGCATCAGTATCAACTTTTTTTTAATATATATAAGCTATAATTATTCAAATCCATTTATAACTTTTGAGTTATTTTGCCAACAGACAAACAAACAAACCAATGCTAACAGAAACATTACCTCCTTGGCGGAGGTAGTGCATCAGTAAAATAAAAAATTTTTGCTGAGTTACCATTGCAGCATGCATATTTACACAAAGCAAATCATAAAACTTGTTATCAATAACAAGTTACGATAGTTGTTATAAGCTACTGAAATCCTTACATCTGATAGGCTGAGAGTAAATTTGTCATAGAAATGTCGTATTTGTTACTGATGAGAAGGTTTATGAAACAGGGCCCTGGTCATGTGTACACTCTGAACCAATCATTTGATTAGGATCTGCTTCATCATTTCATGATGTCAGTTTAATCCTTATCAGGCCGGGCTTTTTGGGCTATGCTAAAACCGGAGGGGGCAGATCCCCTTCCCCCCCCCCCCCCCCCCTTCCAAGATCTCCACCATCAGTGGTGTGATCGTGACAAAATTTGGGATGCGTGACACCCACATCGTAATCTATAAGATTGTGTCATAAGATTCTTGAAACAATCAAAGGCCTTCTCCCGTTACAGAATTATAGTGTCATCCCACAAAACGTCAAGGGGGGCGGATTCCCCCCCCCCCCCCCCAGCCCTTTTAGGGTTAAACAGAATTAACCGCTTTAATAATTGCTGGCATTTTTAAGCCAGTATACAATGCATCTTTTCATTTCACTTGGTAGTACAAAGCACTGTAGTATTAACACATGAGAATGTGACATTTATGCAGAAGCAATTCATTTATAATCCCTGACATATCTACACCAAATATCAAAACAGTCCTAACAACCATACTTACACATGACACAAATCTCCAATGACCTCAACAGTGGGCGGAGCTAACTGATGGTAACCAGGTAACAATGGGAAGCGGTCAGTCATTCCAAAGTTCACTAAACTGGGATTTCTGTATGATGTGATTTGAGAAACAATGACCTCAATGGACTAGGAAAACAACTCAATATCATAAAGGTGTGCACACATATTGCATGCTCACACACAAAGTGTCAGTGAACGACAGGGGGATAAAAATAAATGCTGCATCTAAATAAATTTAAAGGTCTACTCTACATGCTACTTAGATAGATTAGAAAGGTAAGATATTTCATACTGACTGGTTATAACGATATGCCATTTGGACAGTTGGACAGTTTAAAATGTTAATGACTGTACAATAGAAAACTTGGGTCTGTAAGACAATACAAATTGCAGGTTCATTTAAGCTTTCAAAATGCATGAATAGCAATTAACCAAATAAATGCTGTACAGTACTCTCCGCATAATCGGGTAGGCTCCGGCAGAGCGTTTCTTACCCGATTATAAAGCGGAGTACCCGATTAACAGAAGAACACGTCTCATTCACAATTGACACACACAATGTGTACCCGGTATATACATGCATTGTACACTGCACCAAACAACTACACTGTATGCTAAACACGTGTACTTGCACAGCACAGCAATAATTTACATGTACACACTTTTTATGGACAAATATGTCTTCAGAAAACATTGTCGTTTGACTATGGACTCCTCGCTAACACGCAGGCGTTTTCTGAAATGAACACGTTTCTTTGCGTGCACTAGTCACGTAGAACATCGGGTTGCTTTTCGAGAAGTGACTGGGGAAAAGCAAAATTATGGAGCTGGTGCATGGCCTCATTTTCGTTGCAAACTTAACTCGTAATTGTGAATGTTGTTGCGGAGCAAGGGAGGAGCGCAAGTGTGTTCCACCCCTGTCTGTCTAAGTGTATATGCAATTGTGAGATCCAACTACATGTGTAATGTTGTTTACGTGTGGCAAGTCGGACTGGAACATGTGTTTTCATGTTTAATCAATCCCCAAATGATCGGTCTTCTTTGCAAATTAAGCAGAGAATGCAATTAGCCATGGAAATTTTGACATTCATGATTTCTTAAAGTGTTATATCTGTGACAAAATGTGCATAGAAATTAGGTTAGAAGAGTATTTTTACCCATTTATGCGGAGAGGCAACATGATTATCAGGTAATTTTAATGTGCATTGGAACTGATTTGACATTACTACCCAATTAGACGGAGTACCCTATTAAGCGATACCCGATTACGCGGAGAGTACTGTATTGACACCATCTTGAGGATTGATATTGAACCATTCCAACATTCATTTCTCCAATCTTCAAATCATAATCATAGAGAAATCAAACATACCAAATCAATTGGCTCCCGCCACTCCCAACATTTTAACCCGTTGAGGACGGTTTGATTTTGCTACAACACGCATATATCCCATAGACACCTGCCCGAGTATTCTCAGGACTCGTTCTCAACGGTCTAATGAAATAAAACTTCACAGAGAAAACAAGACTTACCTATGGTGGAAATTACAAACATTGAAGAGATGGGTGATGTGAAATTGCTGAGATGGATCAAGCTTCAGAGCATTGAGAATTTCATTCTCTTTGGCGACCCTATCATGGCCAAGAGCTGGGACTATTCCTCTGTAATGCAGATTGTTTCCAGTGAAGAAAACAAACAAAAACAAAGAGGAAAAATGTATTAATGTGACTAGAAAAGCACTCAGAGAGCGCAGACCTCCGCCAAGCAGCTCAAGTCTACCCATACAAGCATGCTAAAAGTCGCCCAATTTCTGAATATAGAAGCCTTGTGTTTACATCATCGGTTTCCAGGCCAGCTACGCTGTCGTGGTGCCTTGCCCGAGTAGAGCACGTGCTCTAAGCACATACATATACATGCAAACCTATGATACGCACAGCCCAGTACCCTTAGTTCATTGACCTTGTTTGGAAAAAGATTTAGAAATCCTTCAAAATTCCATAAAAATTCCCGGATCACTACCAAAAGTTAATTATCTCTTCATTGTGCCAGCACTTTCCCTGCAAGTGTCATTCAAATGCATTAACATCTTTTTGAGTTATTTTGCAAACAGACAAACAAATTAACACTGATGAAAAACATAACCTGTCCTGGCAGAGGTAAATACTGTGTGTAAATGTGGAGCACGAATTGTCATGTCACCATTAATGTTAAGAGACATTATGACATTGAGACAGCAAATTATTAATAAAAGCAACCTTTTAACTAACTCAAGAATTTAGCATGTCCCAGCTGCAACTGATTTGTAACAGATAAACAAACGGCATTTTGTAAAGCATTTTGTCAGTTATTCTTTCTGACAAACTATAATAAGCTACTGAAATCCTTGCACTTGATTGGCTGAAAGCAAATTTGTCTGAAAAAAATTTATAAGACACAATGCTTAATGAAATGCCCCCTGGACTAAAGGTACAGTGTAGAGTAACTATTTTTTTTCCCAAAATCTAGAGGCTTAGCCCTCGCAATTGGTAGGCTTACGCAAAATGCTGCCTGTGGGATCTGACCCTTGCAAATTATTGTCATGGTTACAATGAAAGAGTGTTTTCACCTGTTGAGTAGCATCTTCATGCGGAGGTAGTCATCTTGACCGTCTACATGGGGACTAATGGTCATCATCTTACAGCTTGGCATGGCATCCAGAAGTCTCTCAAATTTTTCTTGAGGCATGTGCTGCTCCCCTGGAGGCAGCCCTCCAAAGTCATTCACTATTGGACCCTGTTGGTAAAGAAAATGCAGAGATGCCATGGTCAGAGAGCAGCTAGAAGTGAGATTTTTGCAGCAACTTTGGCACCAAACAAGGCAAGGGGGCCGCCCCCTCTGACCGTAAGGATCCTTCAATAGCATTTTCAAGCTATAAATTGAGCAATCTGGTGCACATTATAAACCTGTTTCATACGGGAACCTGGTGGCTTGTGTATTTAGTCTGTGGAGATTTCAGAATTCAATATGGAACGGGCTGACATAACATACATATTTTTCTACTGCATGGCACTGTTCCTGTGCTTACACATATGGTTACAATCATCTAGTCTATGCAATCTGTCAAGAAAGCAAGTGAAGAATTTTTTTGTTTGTTTCAAAACAATCATAGAAATCTGTGGAAATATTTTTTTATTAAAACAGTATACACTTTCTTGTCCTATGCCATGGACTGGTAAAGGCCAATGCAAAATGGAATTTCTGTATGTGAGCCTATTTGATAAACAGAGATTCTAGATATTTTGAGACACACACAAGACACACACAAACAAGGGGAAAAAAGACTACATAAATGATGATATCTCTACACTGTTGATACAGTAATGCTCTGCATGCCTCTCTCTACATCAGTTTCATCATTATATCAGTGAGTACCATTAAACATGGCAGCTTGTTCACTGTTGAGGCATATCCTATTCTCTTGGTCCTACCAGCAATATAATTAGTGATGCATCAGTTTCAGTTTGCATGCATCATCAAGTAGTTCACCTTTTATCAGAATGGACATTTCTGGCCTCTTTACTACCACCAAAGTTTCATCAGGACAGACCGGAGTAACTGCTTTGTGTCCCTAGCCCTCCTTGACTGTGCTTGTTGTGTGTACCAGTGTAGTCCCCATGATTGCTTTCCCTACATGCATGACATTAATTTTGCCTCTGATAACGTTTCTGCTACTATAGTGCTAGGATTGAAAGCTCTTTCCCCCTTTTTTTTTACTCAATTACATTCAATAAATATAAAAGAACACATTGCAGCCATTAGGCATAATCTATCTTTTGCCAGTTACTGAGACTTTGCATACAAAGGAATATTTTGTCGTAGCATTAGATTTTACTCCTGAACAACACATGTATGATAAAGGCCTATATACACTACAGCATAGAGCTTTCTCTTTTAAACTATGTAGAAGAGTTGAAATCCATTTTGGCCTACTTTTCATGGGTTCTGTGCTTGGTGGTCACATAAAGTTACGTGGATAATTTTTCCTCTAATCTCTGTTCATTGGGAAGGCAGCATACATTAGGACAAAGGGCATAACTCCTAAATGCAAAATGTATTCCTGATTAAATAATTAAATGGTGACTTAAAGCAGCCAGTTTGACATGCTCCACCCACCTCCGCATGGATCCCTTCACAGGTTGCTCCGCGGTCCGTTTTACCAACAACATCTTCCAGAATCTTCAGCGTCTCAAAGACTTTACCACCTTCTAGATTCTCAGGATACACAGTGGATGCTAGGAATGATGTCACACCATACTTTGGAAGTCTTTCCTGAGTGTATTCTGACAAAATAAAGAAGAAAGTACCCATAGGAGTCCTTTAATAATTGAGTGTATAGGTAACTTTTGCTATAACACACACTTCTCACAGACACATGCCTAAGTGTACACTGTACTCTCAACTGGTTAAACACAAGTCATACACCGACTGCAAAGGAAAGTTGATTTGTCCCAGTCGACCGCTTCAAGAACAGAATTATCCAAACTTTATGCATACATGTACATGAACCTTGAAATCAAATTTTGTTCTTGGCTACAAGTAAATCTGCCTGATTGCCTTGCTTGGCAACAACTAATGTTTGTCGTAAGTACAGCTGTATTGACATGACTTCAATATAACAGGTAATCATCAGAGGAATATACCCGTTGCAGAATAGTCCCGAGCATACATGTACTTGGGCAAGTGTCTCTGGAAGCGCATGCTTTTAATAGTAGAATCAGCTAATCCTTAACAGGTTAATCCATTAATTTGAAACTGGTGAAATTACCTATTGTAGTGCTACAGATCACAACAACAACAGGTTTAACAAAAAGAAGTGATGTAACTTTGTGACATTTTACATTGTAGATGAATCAGAGCTCATTGTGTCAAACATTCATTCTTCAGACAGTCGTTTAATGACAATATGTATTTTACTGATATTCTCCAGAATACAATTCGAGGGTACATTTCACCACAAAATTCACTGACCTATTGACAGAATTTTACATGAGGAAGGTGCAGCAATATCTGTCCATGATTGTGAATAACAGTATAAATGAAATAGATTCGAACACCCTTATCACAAGCTCACATACCTGGATGTTGCCAGAACTCCAGAAGGTCATCAGCTCCTCCTAGTGAGTACAACAGAGAAATTAGGATTGGAAGATCAATTAGTGATAAAGGCAAAAGGTTTAATAAGAAGAGGGGAGGGTTAATAAGAATAGGGGATGGTCATCGTGCAAAGTAAGATGTGGATCTCGTATGGACTTTGAGATGAAGGTGATTTATTGAGTAATAGGAATCTGCTTCATCGTTTTGCACAACTAGATATACTATGTACATTGTACACATCATTAATTGATTTGATAGAGATTTGTATCATAACTCACACATGGCAACTTCAAGGACAAGTTCACCTTCATAAACATAAGGATTGAGAGAATGTAGCAATATTAGTAGAACACATCATTGAAAGTTTGAGGAAAATCAGACAATCCGTTCAAAAGTTATGAATTTTTGAAGTTTTTGTGCAGTACCCGCTGGATGAGAAGACTACTGCAGTGTATGAATAACTTAGATGTCACATGCGTACAACAATATAAGGAAAATATAAAGAGAATTTCACAAAATTCCATCTTTTGAAAAAAGTACACATTCCCCTGACTCATTACCGACACATGTTATGGGTAATATTATTCCCCCTGCCTTTAGAAAGAGGCAAGTCAAGTGCTCTTTTATTATGCAAAAAAAGTGAAAATACGTTGAATTTTCTTTAACATTTTCTTTATACTGTTGTACGCATATGACTCACAAGCAGTAGTAGTCTCCTCATCCAGCGGTTCCAACACAAAAATGTAAAAAATTCATAACTTTTGCATCGATTGTCCAATTTTCCTCAAACTTTCACTGATGTGTTCTACTAATATTGTTGCATTTTCTCAATCCTTATGTTTATGAAGGTGAACTTGTCCTTTAAAAACAGTCCAAACACTCTCAGCTATCCAACACTGCACTCTGGTAAAATTCACTGTCAGACCAGTAACCTTTTCAGGAATGGCCCAGTAAAAAAAATGGGAAAACTGGATACCTACTGGTCCAACAGACAGGTTGGACAAATCGAGGAAAAAAGGGGGTTACGTTAGTGTGCAGCCCTGGTTATCCTCTTGGGCATGTTAAACTGTGCAAAGGTACCTTGTGTGGATAAATCCTTAACAATGCCCTAACTGATGTGTATTTGGGTTTTAATGTGTAGTTAGGCATAGGGTTAATAAGCCTGCAACTACCGGAACTCTGCTATCTTTAGCTGCAGTCACACTGGCAAATATTGAGAAGTTCAACTTTGAGAACACGTCATGAAGTTTGCTCGTCCATTCACATCTAGATGTCCAAAGTTCTCATAGTTTCAGTTCTCAATACATCTCACACTTTGGGTGACACTGGTGGGCATTTGCAATAAGAAGACACACAAACAGAATGTGAACCAGTCATGTGATAAACTTCACAAAGTTTCAGGTGTGTCTGTTCAGCCTGCTGCACAAACTTCCAGAAGATTTGTAGAAGTTCAGGAAATTTCCCTAGTTTTGGTAGTGAGAAGGCTGGCAAACAGTTTTTCACTCTGACTGCCTAAACTTTGAGAATCAAAACTTTGACAAGTTTTGCTAGCGTGGCAGGGGTGCCCATCACGAGACCGACACCTGTGAGTAAAACAACCCACAAGTTGTACAGCCCAGGAGTCATACAGCCCATGAGTCCCACACTAAGCAAACAAGGCCCATGGGACAGACACATTACACGCTGTCTTGTATCTGTTGAACTCATGAGCTGTTTATACCTAGTGTCAAACTCATGGGCTTTATTTGCCTAGTGTTGAACTCATGGGCAGCATGACTCTTGGGTGTCAGTCTTGTGGGATGACCCTGTGTGACTGTGGCTGTAGCAGATAACCAGATTATCCTGATTCCTCACCTAGGCCATGGTGATGGATATCTACAAAACCCGGTGTGACAATTTCTGCATGGTAACGATCCACCGCACTCTTCACAAAGTCAGTTTCCTGGTCAAGGATAGCTGCATAAGGTTAAAAAAAAATAATAATAATCAGAAAGAATATCAATAAATATAGCAACAGAAGTCAGTACTAGAATGTAGATAAGGGTGCTTATGTACCATTTTACTTGAAAAAAAAAGCATGGTTGCGACGTCAGTAACATTGTGGTACTGTGCTTGTTCCTGGTACTTTTCCTGTTCTAATCTCAACTTCCCTTTGTTTTCATTGGCAACCAGTTTCAAGTACACTAATAGAAATGTTTCAAAGTTATTTGTGGTTGAATGTGGATATGATTTTACCACAGCACTGGTACTTAGACGTCTACTAACTTTACTTTTAGACTCGAAGAAGAAGTGGAGTACCGGTACTGATAGTTATTATACAAATGATGCACAGGATAGAGAGCGTTAGTGGAGATGTAGCGCACTCGAGGGTATTTACAATTGTGAAACATGCACGAGGCGAAGCCGAGTGCATGTTGCACTACATTGTAAATACCCGAAATATACAAGAAAGGCCGGCCGGCAGCCCGAACTAGAAGTTGTTTACAGGATCGACAGCGCATATAGTAGAGCGCGATGCACTTGTAACAACGGATTGAGTGCGCACTGCTAGTGTAAACATTGTGACACAAGGCCGTACATTGTACATGTTAGTGAGAAATTATTAAAATGCACGCACACGTGACTCATTTCAGCGCTTCCAATTGGCTACATTCTTGAACCCATTTTATAAATCAATTTCACATTACATATCAGAGTGTCTACATATTCGACTAGGCACTTTATGATTTACAGCACACACAGACTTCATAAACATGATAAAGTACAGTTGAACCTCTCTTATCCGGCCTCCCTTTATCCGGATCTCTCTATTATACGGACGCAATCTCGCCATGATTTTTTTTTTAATAATTACGGGAGAAAAGGGGGATTTCCAACTCCTTGAGAACTCCTACACAAACACACATGAATTACATATTACTTCCAACATGATTAACATACATTACATCAAATTTCCTCCC
Source organism: Diadema antillarum (assembly GCF_040938485.1). Classification (NCBI taxonomy): domain Eukaryota; kingdom Metazoa; phylum Echinodermata; class Echinoidea; order Diadematoida; family Diadematidae; genus Diadema; species Diadema antillarum. The sequence continues at coordinate 1,075,842 of NW_027271017.1, read as the reverse complement.
AAATTGCTTACCTTCAGACATTTTAACATCCCCAAATGTATTAGGTTGCAGTATACACATTACTACATGTGGTACTACAATGGGCTACATCAGTACATGTGTATGGTACATGTATAAAGCATTGAGTCTCCAGTATCCGGCCAAATCCCTTATCCCCATGCGCCCCGGTCCCGACTTGTCCGGATATGAGAGGTTCAACTGTAGTCAGTACATATACATGTTTCTTTCATTGCTGTGAATTTTATCCTCAGAGGATGAAAATTCAAGCAAAACATCGCTACCGGGACTAATCATTTAACTCCATCACACAAAGTTCTCTTCTTGCAGTGCAAAATTGCATTTCATATTAAATTCTAAAATAAACATGATTTTCTGTCCGGCATTATCGTGAAATAGTCCACCACTGCAATCACCGCCGTTCATTTCGTCATAGCTGGGGACTGCTTTCAACCTCCATAGACTTTGCACATAGTGGAGACACACATGATGCAGAACAAGAGGGGACCAATATCAAGATTTGGCCAATCTCCCTTATTGAATGGTTTGAAACTAAACATTGTTACAATTTGTAGCTAACCCTCATCTTACCATAATTTATGTAAAAAAATCACTAAACATTCATTAAACTAACGCTACGACACAATCGTAGTCATACTCAGTCATACCATGTACTCCTTGAAAACTAGAACCTACGTTGTATTTTAGCCTTTTAGGGTCTAATTTCAACGGTAGGTCGACAAGGTCCCTACTCACTAGTCAGTAGTTTTACAGTAAAAATCAAACTGTTATTAGTTTCGATCTTGATTCTAATCTAACTGCTAGGCCTACTGCTGTCCCACGTCCCAGTGCTGATAAATACAGTTTGGCAGCGTTAATCATTAATGGTTTCTTGTGAATACAGACTTTGATATTACACTTGAAAACCCCATAACACATAAATTCAATCAAGTAAGAATAAATCATTAATTGAATGATAAGATTGGACTCGATGATTATCTGCTACATGGATTTCAATACACGGGACTAACACTAGAATAACTCTGCAACTTTGTCCTGGAATTGACATGAGATAGCACGTTACTTTTCAAATTGATGGTATTTTAAGCTTATGCTCATCATAATACCTGTAATATGTCCATCTTCTATAATGATATGAAGGTTTCCTTCCCGTACTTCGCCTCCTGGGAGAGCGATTTGTTTGCATGATATACAGGTAAAACTGTCGTCCATCGTCACACCCGCGTACTCACTGCAGCTAGCTAGCAAGAGTGAGTAGACTAGCAAGACGTGGACACGTACGTACCCGCTCGCTCTCCAACCGGGCGTTGCTGCCCGCACCGCGGCCCATCCCAGCCCCGCCGCCGGCCTGCTAGAGCTGCTGGAGCTATCTCACTTTATACGCGTCCGACCCCCACCCCATGGTCTTGAACAGACTGGCAAATCGTGCTGTCCACCGATGATCTTACAACCTGTAGGCTGTAGGCAACCTCAGATGCAAATAATTAGGCCTATAGTTTATTAAATAGGTCTATAGTCTATACCGATACTAAATTTTCATACATTTTCAATTCAGTTGACAGTAGCATTTATTTCAAGACTATTTCGAGGTCCGCATATATGGAATTCAATACCAGATGATATTCGTAAAGTTACTCTTTTAATCTATTCTACAAAACGTAAACTTAAGGAGAATTTTATACAAAATTATCATTCCTAAGTTCTTGACACGTTTGGCTGGCATTACACCTATTCTATCTAATGATTGTAACTCACTTTTTTTGTACTGTCTTTGTAATGTAAATGTAGCGTTTTGTGTATCATGCCGTATTGTTTTTTGTTTTGTTCTTGCAACTGTATATTTTTGTTCTTCTCGTCTTTTATAGATATGAAATAATTTCCACCAATGCATTTTTTAATTGATTATCTGGGTCGGCCAGATTTTAAGGAAATTCTTAATTCCTCGTTGGCTGCTTCCCTTCAGCTTTATCAAGGGAAAGTTCTGTTTTTACTCTGTCTGTCATGATTGTTCATCATTGTCCTTCTCTGTTGTTTTTTTACGGCTGAACAAATCAAATCAATTCAATTCAATTCAATTTCATTCAACACCTACACCTGTAGGCTATGGGTCATTAGCTGATTCATAGCATGAAAATCTAATGACAATGTAAATTATCTTTATTGAAGAGGGCGTGGCACCAAGAGCATTCAACTTATCATCAATTGGACAGGGCGCCTCATTGTACACCGGGTCATATCAGGCATACAAATGAAACTTCAATACTACTGTACATACAGATTGACGACAAACGCAACCAGCAACAGTGCATGATAGCTAGGCCTGTTGTGTTTCCGATGTTTTTTCATGTTTCCCTTTACATTTTTTTTTTAATATAAGTTTAAGGAAAGAAGAAGAAGAAGAAGCTAGATAGGAAGAAAGAGACGATAATGATGAAGAAAAAGTAGACTAAAGAAGAAGAAGAGGAACTCGGCAAAGAAGGTGATAAAGAAGAAGAAAATAATACAGAAAGAAGGAAAAGAAGAAGACGACGAATAAGAAGACAGGGAAGAAGAAAGAAAGAGAAGCCAAGAAAAAGCGGAAGAAGAAGAGTCTCGGGTTATAAGGACCAACACATGTTCCCTACCGCCAAGGCCCGTTCAAGGCCTGATTAAGATATCTTAATTGGCGTCTGTTTTCATAGCTTTGGTCTATTAGTGTTTTCTTTTCAAAAGTTAAAAGGGGATCTGATCTTTAATTAGTCAACTAGCAGAATCTGCGTCAAAGGCAAAGTACAATGCGGCCGCAATCACGGTGGACTATTGTACACACAACAACAATCAAGGACGGCACGGGACACAGAACAACGATAACAAAAAGGATGGTATTTAGACGTCAAAGACAGGGAGTCAAGCAGGTATTAAAAGTAAAAGGGATTAAAGCAAATGAACGGACAAAAGGCAGGGGTTGGCCAATGATAATCCCAATAATCACTGATGGGGTTATTAGCTTTGATGAATATACTTTTTTTTTTTCAAAGATGAATATATAGACTGGCAACATTATAAGAAACAACAGACTATAAATGGGAGAAGAGTGAGTCTTAGAGGGAATAGGGGAGGTGGCAACATTCCCCTCCCACTTCTTGTTCGCTGAGATTAGATTTGCAGAAATAATGATAAGGCAAATAAGGAAAATTACTCCAGAATTTTTGTTCTGGTTATTCATGGTCGGCGCAGACGTGGGGCTGTGGGGGCTCGGGCGCCCACACTTTTTGTGCACCATACAAAGGAATACATCATAATAATGGTGTCATCACTTTGGGCCCCCATATTTTTTTTTTTTTTTTCAACCGGGAAGTACATAAGTGGCACTAAAATAGATAAACTTTTTTGTTTTGTTTTTTGCTTGTCAGCTGAAGAAACCCGGAAGTGGACGGGGAGAAGAGATGAGCCGACGTGTTTTTCTTTTGTTTGTGTTTTCTTTTCTTTCTTTCTTTTTTTTTTTTTGTTTTTTTTTTTTGTTTTTTTTTTTTTTTGCTTGTTAGCTCATGAAGCCCGGAAGTGGGCCCCCACACTTTTGAAAACGCTGCGCCGGCCCTGTATTTCTTTCCTTTTTAATTTAGAATGGTATAGAACCAAAAGAAAATATGTGACCGTGCATCACAAAACGAACAAAAAGTCGCACACACTGATTTTGTGTGAGGACTGAAAATAAGTGAAATAGGTCAACCTATAGCCGATCTTGACTTTTTCATGTTTTCTGAAAGAGCAAGTCTTCTTTTACATTATGCTAAAATTTGGGGCGTGAGTGTGTCTTTTAGCAGTTTATCTCGAACATTTTTAGTACAGTGTGATTAGGTGTGTCTTTAGAGTCCCTTTTTCATTTCTGCATGAAAAACCTTACACGCTTTTCATTTTCAACTCAAATAACTTTTGAAAGGATAGTGCTACTGCTTTGAAAGTGGGTATTAATGAGTGTGGACAGAATGTCTTAATGAGGCATGTTTAATTGCAGTTTAATCTGATAATCCCTTAATTGTCGTTACTCGGGTGGTTTACTTCCTGTTTTTTGTCCCATTGATCGCACAGCCAGCACGATTTGGTAAAGATTCGCTTGAATAGACACTGTACTTCAAAGCCTCTTTTCTCAGTTCTCACTTTTCCTGAGTTTGTGCTTCTTTCGAATATTTAGATATGTTATTAGGAGAGTCCGTTTGGTTTGAGTTATACATCATTTTAAAGCTTAACGTCTGCTCTTTCAGAAAACGGTCTTAACTAAAAATTCATGTCTGGCGACTTTTTTGTTTGTTTTGTGGTGAAGGGTCACATCCGTTTAAATCTCTTTTTTTTTTACTGGAAAGTTCACAGTTCCCATCAAAACTGTGCAACCAACCATACTGACGTTGAATTGAACAACTCCTTTTATAAAATGCAGCTTGACTCGCCCAATTGCATTTTCCTATGAAAATGGGGGGGGGGGGGGGGCCTTCCAAAATCTCGACCGGCACTGCTTGGTTAGTTCTGAGCCGCTCCTCACTCCTTGCGCGTTGTTTTTATTTGTTTTTTAGTGTGTGTTAGTTGTTGTTGCTGTTGTTGTTGTTTGATATAGTTTAATTCTTGTCCCTCCCCAAAGAATAAAAGTAAGATTCTGATTACGTCCCTCCCCCTCCGACACTCATCAAAATGTTTTTTAAAACGGAACACAAGATCTGCCTTTTTTTTATGAGGGTGCCACTTTTTTATCCTTTTTTTTGTACGTTTGCTTTGTTTTGTTTAAGAGCAAATATATGGTGACTAACTATTTGTGCTCTGGTTTTAGTATTGTAATTATGATAAATTCCTTCCTGCAGAATACACAAAAATCCATTCACACTATACCATAAGCTGGTTAAAGGACACAAACTTTAATCATGAGATATAATGTATTATTGGGGTTTTCGCCCTCTACTGGCGTTGTCCTGGCATCGGGGGGTATCGCACAGAACTACTCTCTGTGGGGTATCGCCCTAGCCTGAAAGAAAAAAAGGACGAAAGAACTCTCTACAAAATATCGAGTGAAAAATGTTCACTCCTAAAGGAGTGAATACAAAAAAAAGAGTGAATTTTGGAGTGACCTCAGGGATCACTCGAAGATTTTAGAGTGATCCCTGCCGAGGTCACTCTAAAACGAGTGAAAATGAACATTTCCACTCAAAATTCACTCCACTTTTACTCTAAATTCATTCTTTTCTGCCATTCACTCTTTCAAGAGTGAACATTTTCACTCGATTTTTTTTTTAGAGAGAAAGAAAGAAAGAAAGAAAGGAAACGGGAGGAAAGATATCAGAACACATCCACTGCATGCGATTGATTAGATTACTGGTAAGTGGATCATTGTCACCTGTGACTCCCAAACGTACATATTTGGGCATTATTTTTCAATGTCATATTTTAAACGAGGATATTGTACCATGGTATCACTTCGAAGAGTCCGTTGTCTAAGCAGGCTGCATGAGCACTAATGTTTATCCCTTACCGCCATTTTGTCGTTAAACTTTCATGAAAGTGTGAAAATCAACATCGCATTATTTTGTGGCCGTGCATCACAAAACGAACAAAAAGTCGCCTCAAAAAAGGTGAACAGGTCAATCACGTCAATATTCAGGGGTTTTTTTGTGTATATTTTCTAAAAGAACTACCTTTCTTCTTAAGTGAATGAGAAAGTGGATTTTTACAACCCTTTTTTGTGGAGTAGTGAGATCAGGTATAGAGGACCCTTTTCATTTCTTGATAATCCTTTGCACACTCTTCACTTTCAAGTTTGATATCTTTTGAAGGGATGATGCTATATATTGCTTTGAAAGTTGGCATGCATGGACTGAATGCGTTAATAGAGCCTCCTCAATTTCAACTTAATTTGATAATCCCTTCGTTGTTGTTGTTCCAGTGGTTTATACATCCTGTTTTGTTTTGTTTTTGTTTTTTGGTCCTTTTCATCGCACAGCTATATAGCACAGTTTGGTAAACACTTGAATAGACCAAGGAGGTATGTATGAGGTAGGTTCTCTCATACCTCCTTGAATAGACTGATAGACCCTGTACTTCATAGGCTTTTTTCTCAGTTAACACTTTTCCAGAGTGTTTGCTTTCTTTCCAATACCTGTATTTAGATAGGTTGGAAGAGTCCATTACAATTGAGCCTGCTGCCATACATCATTTTAAAGCTTAGAGTCTGCTTAGAGTCTTTCAGAATCTACCCTTAAAATTAAAAATCCATGTCTGGCGATTTTTTTTTTTTTTTTTTTTTTTTTGGTTTTGTAAAGCAGGGTCACATTTTAAAAGTCATGTTGAGTGCATTGGTTACGCTGTATGATTAATACATCTCAATCCATTGACCAGAAGTTTATGTTGAGATAGGGTTTCAGGTTTCCAACATATTTTATGTAACAGTTTATTATATATAACATTCTTTAATATCGATTGACGAAGTTTCTGTTGAGATGAGGTTTCATGCAGGTTTCCAACATATTCTATGTATAAAATGTATGTATGTTTATTATTTATTATTCTTTAATTATCATCCTTATCTTTGAGTATTTTTGAATCTATTTTGTTCTTTCTTTGCGCTTTTTCCCCCAAATTTTGCAGACCCTTTTGTTCCCAATCGACTCCTTCCTCTTGTCAGTCTCTTTTATACAACCTTTTTCCATCTACACATATACACATACACACTTGTTTTTGCTTACTATGCCCATTTGTGCTTGCTTTTAATCAATACACTTTTTCTCTCCCTTGTTCTGAATATATCATTATCATTATTGTTATTATTAACATCATTATTGTTGGTGTTTATAATTGAGGGGGACGGTGCAATATAGTGCTAACCCACACTTTCGTAAAAATTGAGTTACATGCATTTTCAAAATCCTTATCCTTCACTCTAATCTCCGTGAAAAGTAATGTAGCGCGATTGTCTTAAAATGAAAAAACAAAACAAAACAAAACAAAAAACATTATACATCCTATCATTCTCTCATCACACTGTCTTGGCTGCTGCCACCACATGTCAAGGAGACATAATAATATGACATCCAGGACTAAACGACCAACTTTACCATACCGGTGGGGTTGAACAGGGGGGCGTTTCATCGAGTTCGTCGGAGGTTTTCACCGACAAATTTGCTATCAGCCAATCAGACGCAAGGATTTCAGTAAAAGCTACTGAAATCCTTGCGTCTGATTGGCTGATAGCGATAGCAAATTTGTCGGTGAAAACCTCCGACGAACTCGTTGATGAAACGCCCCCACCCCTACAGCTACGAGGAGAGACAGAGTACCTAGCTAGAGGATCGGATCCGTCGAGAGGGGGGGGGGGGGGGGGGGGGGGTTTCGCAGATCTAGAACGTAATACTATAATAGTGCCTGAAGCTGTGTGCGTGTGTGAGTTTCCAGGGTCCACCTCCGTACGTCCTTAGCTAGCTATCAACACGCTAGCTGAATTATATGCTTTGCATCCACATGCTGCAGGTTGTGGGGTGACACATGATGCGCATTGAATCTCGTCGAGATTCTCGAGCGAGCCATAAATGCCCATGGCCTCGTCTAGTTCTAGCATTACGTCTGAGTCGAGGTAAGTTGTGTAAGTGCGAATGCTTGTGTAATTAGTAGGGCCGTGTAGTAGATGTGGTATTAGCTGTACAGCCTGTTTAATTACAGTAAGGCTCTAACTCCGTGTATGTATCGGTACATCGCCATGCTCATTTCGATGGTTCCTGGACAACTCGACCGCGGGATAAGTCGTCCCTGGACAAGTCGTCCCTACCCCTGGACAGCTCGACCGGGTCGAGTTGTCCAGGGTCAGGTTTGCGATTGGACAACTCGACCCAACTTTATTTGTGCCAGATTTTTGCAGAATGAAACACATTTTAGTCATTAAAATGGCATAGGTTAGTGGAATGATGTATGAAAAAATGTTTTATCGCATTTTTAAGGCAATTCCTATTTATTTTCTGATGCTGCGAAGCAATATTTCACGGTATCTTCCCTGCTCTGAGAATCTCGGTGACGGAGCTTTTTCTTGTGACGACAGCCTGTATGGTAAGGTGACATTTGTTGAGAAATTTCCATTAAATGCTTATAACCAGCAAGAAAATATAGTATTTTACATAGTTATACGTGTTTTCTATCCTTAGTGACATTTTCATGAGCAGAGGAATCATTTCAGTATGAAAAATGAAACAAATGTCTACAGTATGTCGATTCGTCTTCGTTCGTACTTGTTCGGTTTCCATATCGTGGGACGCGCGCTGCTAGCTAGCTGCTAGCTGAGAGGCTAGGCTGAGCGTGGCGCTCGCTCGCTCCCTGGCCACCAGACCCCCTCCCACCGATACCAGCCCAACTTGTGACGACATCCTGTTTGGTAAGGTGAAATTTGTTGAGAAATTTCCATAAGATGCTCATAACCAACAATAAAATATAGTATTTCATATAGGTGCATGTGTTTTCTATCCTTGGTGACATTTTATGGGCAAAGGAATAATTTCAGTAAGAAAAATGAAACAAATATATCTATGTCGAATCGTCTTCGTTCGATAGGTGTCCACACCGCGGCACGCTGCTGAGAGTGGCTCACGCTACTACCGATACCAGCAGAACGGGATACCGGCCCGCGGGGCCCGCGGGCCGTAGGGCTGGCAGTCGTGGTGCTCGCTCGATGGGTGGAGCGAGCTGTGTCGCTGCGTAGCTACGAAGTCGACCGTGATCTTTTCTTCGACATTTGGACTAAATGGTTTGAAAAGTGTCTGAAATTTTACCGTCACTGTATTGATTCATAAGTAAGCCATCAACAACATGACGACCAGGCTACAGTCTTTGTCTTGCAAGCCCAAATTCTCTGTACTACCACACTACCCACAAGCTATGGAGAACCTGACTCCGTATTGATACAGTGGGGACCAGTACTGTACTACTGTACTGTCAACAAATAATGGGGGAAAAGATAGTGACAAAAAAGGAAATAAGATTTCTCACTCTTTTTCTTTTACTTTTTTGTGGTTGGTTTGTTTATTTCTGTTTTTGCCAAAAAAAAAAAAAAAAAGGATTGCCCTGCATGTCTTGCATTCATTAAAAAAAAAGAAAAGAAAAAGAAAAGAACAGGGAGTACATGAAGTACTGGCTGTCTTAGCTTGTCTGAAAACTTCAAATACCCCGGTATGTAATCCTCTATTTTTTTTTTCTTCTACGCACTTCTCTCTCGGTCTTTGCCAAAGATACTATTTTGAAGAAAAAAAAAAATTCTTGTAACTTACACTTGAACACTTGTAACTTATATTTACCGGTGATTTCTGACAGTACTTTTCTGAAGTTGATGATATGATCTGAACTAATCCTTTTTAAGAAAAAAAAAGGGGATGGGTTGGGGGGGGGGGGGGGGGGGCATCCCAGGCCTGCATAGAACATCATTCTAATGCCCTGGGCAGAGTTGTGTCAGAAAAACAGAAATGTATATCTTAATTTGATTTTGTTACGTATGCATGATACAGGTTACATTGTCTCTGTCTGTCAAACTCACAGGTACCGGTACTTTTTTTTTTCTTAAAATAGAATTATGGTCATAATAAAAAAAAATTCTGTATGGTACGGTACTTAAAATTCTGTCTTTGTCAAAGATATAAACTGCGAAAACTGTTTGACGTTACAGACAGTTCACTACACATCGGTTACGGTGTAACGTTATCCTAAATTCCTAAGGCCACGTTAAAGTCCATCAAACCATCCAGATCTCTCTAAACCTTAGTTTCATCACAGAAAACAATGTCACACCTTTCTTCACAACATATTTTGGGTCTGGACATGACTAATTTTCATCACATTTCATTATACCCCCGCCAAACGAAGTTTGAAGGGGGTATATAGGAATCAGCGTACGGTCGGTCGGGCGGTCGGTCGGGCGGTCGGTCGGGCGGTCGGGCGGTCGGTCGGGCGGTCGGTCCGTTGCAAATCTTGCGTCGCGAACTACTTCCTCAGTTTTCAACCGATTCCCATAAAACTTGGCACAGATGTGTGCCTTGGGTTGTAGATGTGCAAGACGTATTTTTTGACAGTACCCAAAAGTACGTTGCCATGGTAACGGCATATTATGGGCAAAAATGGGTACAAATCTTGCGTCGCGAACTCCTCCCACAGTTTTTGATCAGTTTTTATGAAATTAGGTACAGATGTTCATCTGAATATGTTAATGTGCAAGACACATATTTCTGCAGTGGCAAAAAGTGCGTTGCCATGGTAACGGCATGTTATTGGTAAAATATAGGGCAAAATGCTTCATGGCAAAACTGCTTCATCAGTGTTCTTCCAATTCTCATGGAATTCATATTGAATGTTTGTCTTAGGATATAGGTCAGCATGACACATTTCTTGACAGTGACAAAAAGTATGTTGCCATGGTAACAGCTCACATATTATGAGCCAAAATGATGGAAAATTTTGTGTTGCAAACTACTTCCTCAGTTTTTGCCCAATTTCCATGAAACTTGGTACAGATGTGTGCCTTTGGTTGTAGATGTGCAAGACACATTTTTTGACAGTACCCGAAAGTACGTTGCCATGGTAACGGCATATTAATGGCAGAAGATCAAGGAAAGATCTTGCGGATTTAACTACTTCCTCAGTTTTTTGACCAAAGCTTATGAAATGTGGCACACACCTTGATCTTGGTGGGAAGATGTGGAAGACATATTTTTCGGACGTGTCGGAAGCTGCGTTGCCATGGTAACGGCATATAAATGGCAGAAGATCAAGGAAAGATCTTGCAGATTGAACTACTTCCTCTGTATTCGACTGAAGCTCATGAAATGTGGCACACACATTGGTCTTGGTGGGAAGATGTGCAAGACATATTTTTTGGACGTGTCGGAAGCTGCGTTGCCATGGTAACGGCATATTAATGGCGGAAGATCAAGGAAAGATCTTGTGGATTGAACTACTTCCTCAGTTTTTGACAAAAGCTTATGAAATGTGGCACACACAATAGTCTTGGTGGGAAGATGTGCAAGACATATTTTTCAGACGTGTCGGAAGCTGCGTTGCCATGGTAACGGCATTTAAATGGCAGAAGATCAAGGAAAGATCATTCCTTGGGTAAGACTGTCGTCACGGGGCGGGGGTATTAATCACCTTAAGTGATATTTCTAGTTTATCAGGGCATAAACAAAGGTGCATTTTAAATTCCACCTTGTCTTATTTTATATGTCCCAGTTTGATGTGAGCTCATCAATCTACTTATCTGGTATCTAGATAAAACAACCTCAAATTTTGCTGAATAGCCCTTTAAAGACAGGAGTATAAACGAAAACCAGAAATGTCATTGTCAAAATGATTTATACCCCCTCTTGAAGTACTGGTTCCTTTTTGACCTCAAAAAAATATCATAACACTTACTATATCTACAGATTGAATGTGCACAAATTGGAAAAGAATTTCATGACCCTGCATGGCATTCCTCATTTTGAGGCCATCAGAAATGTGCTGTTACCATGACACCACACTTTACTCTTTAAAAATGTATCTTGCACTTTGAATATCAATTTTTTTATGTGTTCCATATATCTGGTAATTTCTAATTGAAAAAAATGGCAAATTAAGTCTAATTTGTTAGTCCATTACCGCACTTAAAGGGTTATAATTTGCTATTGCCATGGCAACACACTTTCTCCCCAGTGCTGATTAAAATGTTATAATGTAAACAGGACTCCACAGCTGGGATATTTGGTTGCAGGTGCAAGGTGGCTAGCAGTGCATAAAGCCCCCCCCCCCCCCCCCCCAAATGCAATTTGGCCTATAAGGCTGCGTTCACATAGAAGTATACTATTCGGGTATAGTACGGTACGCGTTTTCGAGGGCACGCGAATAGCTTGAATCGAACGATATGATTTTCTAACACGGGTAAGAGGGCACTATTTGAATATGCCGAATAGCACAGAATAGTAAAGCATAGTGGGAATCGCGCTTGTTCGATTTTTGAGCAGCGTATACCGTCTTTCGATTTTGAAATGGTAACAACTTTGGTCTCGATTTGCCCTTTAGCAAAAATAATCATATAGACTGACATTCTGATGCAGTTTAGAAATTGTTAAAGGACAAGTTCACCTTCATATACATGTGGATTAAGTGAAGGCAACAATGTTAGTAGAACACATCAGTGAAAGTTTGGGGAAAATCCGACAATCCGTTCAAAAGTTATGAATTTTTAAAATATCTGTGCAATCACTGCTGGATGAGAAGACTACTACAGTGTATGATGTCACATGCGTACAACGATATAAGGAAAATAAAAAGAGAATTTCACAAAACTTGACTTTTTAAATAAAGTGCACATTTTCTTGACTTGTTACTGACTTATGTTAGGGGTAATATTATTCCCCCTGACTTCTGAAAGAGAGAAGTCGAGTGTTCTTTTATTATGTGAGAAAAGTGAGAATATCTTGAATTTTCTTTATACTTTCTTTATATAGTTGTACTCATATGACATCACAAGCTACAGTAGTCTTCTCATCCAGCCGTGACTGAGCATAAACTTCAAAAATTCATAACTTTTGAACGGATTGTCCGATTTTCCTCAAACTCTCATTGATGTGTTCTACTAATATTGCTGCATTCTCTCAACCCACATGTCTATGAAGGTGAACTTGTCCTTTAATAAGATTGCTGGGATGGTTGTGTAGGAGGAAGACATTCGGATGGTGCGGGTGATGGTGTACTGGGTCAACTTGACGACGCATAGGGAATAACGAATACTGAATTCTTCTATGTTAACGCAGCCTAAGGGTATACACAGCTTTACATTGAGCCTAACATGACCAATGTGTGCTATTAAACTTATGTCATCACTTAAAAACTGGAGAAGTGTGATCTGTAAGTCTTTTTGTAATTTCCTGGGCCATCATGTAGGGCTTACAATTGTCATGGCAAACACCTTCGAATGCATTTGTATACTAATATATCTTGCACAACTTTATATTGAGTCAATTTTTGCTTGAATCTCTTGAAAACCAGCATACTACAGTGTAGTAGTTTGAGAATTCTACAATTTTTAATGATTTGTACAAAAATGTTGTTACAGTGGCAAGACATCTTTTGACACTCACACAAAAGTGTCTTGCACAACTACACATTAAAATATAGGCCTACTGATTGTAAACATACAACTGAATTGCCAATTGAGAGAATATATTTCAATCCACAACTTTAGATGCATGATTTTCATAAAGTTTGCAGTTATCAATTAATAGGGAGGAAAAGGTGTCGCGCATATCTGCCTGTGATTTAGCGGCTACACCTGCCAAGATTTAGGTTTACAATGTACAAGTACTACTAAAAAAATGAGGGTAGTTTGATCCACAAGACTTTGCAATGGACTGACCGATGGACCATCCTTTACAAAGTCTTGTGGATCAAACTACATGTACTCTAATTTTTTTAGTACCAGCTTCAGAATGGGGTGCTGTTCGTTTAATTCGCAAATTCCCTATACCTAGAGGTTCTTTAATCCGAAAATGAAAAAGGGTTCGTTAGTCTTAACATTTGTGGCATTATTCCGAAGGTTCGTTATTCCCGAGATTTGTTAATCCGAAAATGAAATTTGGAATGAAGAACCTTCAGAATAACGAATCTTTACAGGACTAAAGAGCCTTTGGAATAACGAACCTTTCGAATAACGAGCTGTAACCTTCAGAATGATTCCTCTTGCTTCAGGTAGTATTTCTGCTCAAAATGAAACCTCAAAATGTGGTATTACTGTATGAAGGTGATTACCTTGTATACAGGTACTCCTGTCTCCATCCAGTTTCCTTCTCTCTGGGAGGTTTTCTCTGAGTTATAATACAACAGGCCATGACCATGTCAAGGAAACCTAGTGTCTTGCATTCTCTTATCGAGGCCAACAATAGTGGCAAAATTCATGAAAATTACTGGTATCCTGTGATAAGGTTTAATAATCATGCTTCATCCTTTATTTTTGCTATGCCATTACCATAGCAACCAATTCAGGACACTGCAAAGATGTGTCATGGACTTTTTCATATCACAGTCATCATGTGTACCAAAGTTTGAGATATTTGCCTAAAAACTATGAATACAGATTAAAATACATTCATAATTAATTTTTTAAAAGAACATACATGTACTATGTAGCTTTACATTATCATGAATTCATTAGCCTTCACCACACCTTCAAGAAACGGCATTATCTTGATAAAGACACAAACTCAAATAATGCTTGTCACATTTTCAACTAATACATTGCTGTTGTCTTGTACGACCTGATTGGAAAAAATTGTTGCAACACAGGCAAACTCCTTTCAGAATGAAGTGGTCACTAAAGTTTGATAGAAATTGTGGAATATAAAGCAAAAGGGGAGATGTCTGATCTGCACAGATAGTCCGGATTCATGAAATGAAATTGAATGTGGTTCTATGCGTATTTATGCCAGCTTCAACCTAAAATGCATTTTCTCTCCCAGGGATTTTGTGTATTTCCTCCCTTTTTCATATTTATACATATTTTTTTTTAATTATCATTTTTATTTCTTTCATCAATATCATTATTACTCTTATTATTAGGTCCCTATTATTATTATTGTTATTATTTTGTTATTATTATTATTATTATCATTTTCATTATTAATATTATCATTATCATCATCATTATTAATATTGTTATTATTATTATCATTATTATTATTATTGCCTTTGATATGATTGAGAACTTGCATTGGTTGGTTGACACTCACTTTCATTTTGTTGCCTCCTCTTGGTACACCTTATTAAGGCTCACTGCTTGCTCAGCCCCCCCCCCCCCCCCCCCCCCATGCTTTTCACTCTTTTCCTTTCTTTATCCTCTGTTGTTCTTTATCTTGTTTGATTTTGCCTCCTTATTCATCCTGTTCCTTCAAGGTTTCCCCCTTTGGTCCTCAGATCTGGATCATCACTGACCCTCCTCAGCCTTTTGTCTGTCAACCTCCCACTCTAATCCCCCTCCCTATACCTGTTGGGCTCCTTGCCCATGACTTCCTACCCTCCCCTGTTGTTTTCCTTGTTCTGTGTCCCTAGCGAGTCTCTGACTGTTCTTTATGGGTGAAGTCCTATTATATGATTGCTTTCCCTGCCTGTTTGTCGTTTTGCCTCTGACAGAGATTCTGCTAGGATTGAAAGCTCAGGCCCATTTGACTCCATTTTACTCCACTGGCTCTCCACAATTGGATTTAAGCAGTTTTTGAACAGCAGTTGTTGTTTTTTTTCTTCTCTCTCTCTTTTTTTTTTTTTTTTTTTTGCTACACTGAAAAAACAAAGTGTGTACGTAGGAGTATGCTGTAGAACTAGGAAAACATTTCATTTTATGATGCCTATAGGACAAACACACAAGCATTTTTATAACATGAGCAATTTCACATTTCTAACCCATAGGGCATATATGGTTGTTTGTTTTCACATACAATTGATAACATAACACAATCTGATTAAAAGACGATCAGTATTCTTAAAAAACTAACTAAGAAGGCTGAAAATAGATGGTAAATTTTTGGTCAAGTTATGATGTCACGGTATTTTTTTTTTTCATTTGTGCATGCACATGTGTGTGTGTACCACATAATGTCTTTTAGCAGCAAAGAAATATCATGTGATCATTTCAATCATCAGAATATATAACAGTCATGTTGCCCCCCCCCCCCCATAAAAATGTCAAACATACCAGGCTCATTGACTTTACTATCTTTTTCCTCATTAAAGTTCATATTGCATACACACTCACACACACACACAAGGAGGGAAACGGTCGAACAATCAGAACATTGCAGTAAAAAAAAAAAAACTCAATCATGTATCCATAGTGTAAAGATTGCAAATGAATGTGATTTGACTACCTGACATCCAAAATGACATAGTTATAACTCACAGAATTGGTATTCAAAAACTATTTTAATCTGTAAGTGGAGGATTGAAGGGGAGATAGAGATACAAGAGAGAGAGCCTGGAAAGAGAGATGAGGTGGTGGTGGTGGTGGTGGTGGTGGGGAAGGTTAATACAATTTATTATGTTACCTATCACAAAAAAAGTCCAACTGTAACCTGTTTGTCCAGTTACCTGACAAAATTATACAGGGATCCCTGATATAGAATTGTGTTGACCATTGTTGATGAGACCACCAACAACAACAAAAAAATGCACAAGGAATCCATGACAAAACTAAAGATCAAAGTCATTGAAAAAAAGTAGAGGAAGTGTCTCTGATTGTACGAGTCCTTTTGCATCAATCTGTCCATGTTATGCATTTGTTTATTTACCCTGACCCTAATGGTTTTCACTGACGATTTGCTGCGTGAAGGGATCGAGTCATCATCTATTTAATCAGTGTCACCTAAAAAGTTTGGTGCATTCACCTTTTATGCCATGATCATCGGTTGTCAGTTTGTTACTGTCAGCTCCATAGAAACACTTTCTTGGAATAAAATGAATGGGGTTAACACAGTTTTGTATGCTATGTTACCATATAGAAATATCTAATTATGACAATAATTAGAATTGTGTTGGCCATTGCTGATTAGACCAACAACAACAAAAATGCACAAGGAATCCATGGGGGGGGGGGGGAGGTCCCTTTTTTATGCACTGCTAACCTTGCGCCTGCAACTGAACATCCCATAGCTGTGGAGTCCTGTTTGCATTAGCCAGAAGAAGAGAAAGACACATTTTAATCAGTGGTAGAAAGAGAAAGACACATTTTAATCAGTGGTAGAAACTGTGTTGTCATGGCAACAACAAATCATAACCCTTTAAATGCAGTAAAGGACTAGCAAATAAGACTTAATTCTTCATTTTTTTATTGAAATGACAGGAAAAAAGGACACATAAAAAAGATGATATTTGAAGTGCAAGATGCATTCTTAAAGAGGAAAGTGTGGTGTCATGGTAACAGCACACTTTTGATGGCCTCAAAATCAGGAAGCCATACCGACAGAGCGGTGAAATTCTTTTCCAATTTGTGCACAGTCAGTCAATAGCAATAGTGATTATGATAATTGTGAGATGCACACAATAGTCACGTCAGCCCAATTATTTTGTGGGAAATACCCCATGCGTACAGTAGTGTCCATTTCACATTTAAATGTATAGCACTGTATAGTACATCCCCATCTCCAGACCACAACAGGTGGCAGTCCCCAGGAGCTTAATGTAAGATAAATCCCCTGTCCAGGGACAAACATCTCAAAGGTGGGGTGGTCTTAACCCTTAGGGTAGGAGGCTAGCAGGAAATAGAGATATACATTGCTGGTCCAGACAGAGAGATGATTGGTTAAAAGTAATTTTCTTTTGTGTTTCTTTGAATAGATTTTCAGACAATGAATAACATAAGTTATGTAAGAATGACCTTCTTTATGATTGGTCAGAAGTGTAGATGCTATACAACTCTTTATTTCTCACTCCAGACAAGAAGTAACATAAGTTATGTAAGAAGGGATAGTGGTGTGATTGGTCAGGAGTTATTTTCCATGTTATGTCTTTGTGTGGAATCGAGACAAAACAAAAGTTAGTAGCAGCAATGTGCTGACTTGACCAAGGTAGTATTCTTTTTGTTTCCCTTAATGTACCCTTCCCCTTTCGTAAATGGCTGACTTGTCCAAATAGGACTATTTTACTCTCCCTTTATTCATAGAACCACCGTGACAGTCCGAGCAGAGTCCCAGGTCGCGTCAAGGGTGAAATATGGCCACGTCACTCTCCAAGAGGATCTCGATCGCGATCGCGAACTGCAGTGCGCACTGCCACGATGAGCTCCGGGTCGAGATGCTGACGTGTACACTGTTTGGAAGGGGTGTTCGCCGCCTGGTCGTCGCCTGGCACTCACATCACTTAGCGCTGACACTAATGCGATTGTCAATGATGCGATCCCAGCTTGGAGATTCACATTTGCGCTAATTCGTCGTGAGCTGGAAATGGATGAAGTTCATCCTCAGTCATTGATGACAGGGTTGACAATTAGAGGAGATGCGAGACGAGCTCTGATGCAATAGCCTCATGCAGCATCCGCAAGTGTGACAGGAAGGCAACTCCTCTTCCGTAATAATTGTTCCAAAACTATTTCAAATCAATGTTGCTGGAACCAAGCACCTCACCGATGTGGTGTAAAATAGACATGTATGAACTTAGAGAATTTATCAAAACCGTCTCAATAAGGAAAGGACGTGACTCTGGAAAGTAATATTGCATCTCCTTTTTGTATTGGACGCAGGAGAGCTATGGTCTACTGTATGTCCATCTCCTTTGGAGGTTAAGGAGCCAGAGTGAGATAAAGAGCTTTGTCCACGGTTAATGTTAGGAAAAAGGGGCTACGTGGCAAGTATTATGGGATAAGCCTACGTGTACCTTTTTACGTAACCGTGGTCAAAGGACTGGTCAGCGAAAATGAGCTCTTTTGTTTCTTTTTGCCATCAGGGAGCGTCCGGAGAGAGTAACATGACTATACTACCGATTGAAATGGCTCCCTCTCTCGGCCAGTGACTTACTGTCAAACTAACGGGGTACGTGCTGCTACAAAGGTGTGACATTGTTTTCTGTGATGAAACTAAGGTTTAGAGAGATCTGGATGGTTTGATGGACTTTAACGTGGCCTTAGGAATTTAGGATAATGTTACACTGTAACTAATGTGTAGTGAAGTGTCTGTAACGTCAAACAGTTTTCGCAAGTTATATCTTTGGCAAAGACAGATGTTTAAGTATATACCGTACCATACAGATTTTTTTTTTTATTATGGCCATCATTCTATTTTAAGAAAAAAAAATACCTTTGAGTTTGACAGAGAGAGACATTGTAACCTGTATGATGCATACGTAACAAAATGAAATTAAGAATTATACATTTCTGTTTTTCTAACACAACTCTGTCCAGGGTATTAGAATGATGTTCTATGCAGGCCTGGGATGCCCCCCCCCCCTTTCATCCCTTTTTTTTTTTTTCTTAAAAAGGGTTAGTTCAGATCATATCATCAACTTCAGAAAAGTACTGTCAGAAATCACCAGTAAATATAAGTTACAAGTGTTCAAGTGTAAGTATTTACCGGTAGGCATTTTCTTTTTTTCAAAATATCTTCGGCAAAGACCGGGAGAGAAGTGCATAGAAAAAAAGAAAAAGAAAAGAGTTTTCAGACAATATTTGTAAACGTGGAAATTTTCGTGGTGTTGAAATTTTCGTGCATTTCGCGCAACCAGAAACTAGCGCGAAAATAAAAGCATGCAAATATTTTTGCTTGCCATATGTTATTGTGCATGATGTCTGGATTCCGCGGAATTAAAAACAGGCGAAACTCTTCTGACCCGGCCAAACGCGAAAAATTAGTCGCGCGAAAATATCCACTTTTACAGTAGGTCCTTCACCCGTTTTTTTTTTTTTCTTCTTCTTTTTTTTATGAATTTCATGCAGGACATGCAGAACAACTCTCCTTTTTTTTGGCAAAAACATAAACAAACCAACCACAAAAAAGTAAAAGAAAAAGAGTGAGAAATTTTATTTCCTTTATTTGTCACTATATTTTTTTCCCCATTATTTGTTGACAGTACAGTAGAACAATAAGTGTATCAATATGGAGTCGGGTTCTCCATACTAGCTTGTGGGTAGTGTGGTAGTACAGAGAATTTGGGATTGCAAGATAAGACTGGTCGTCATGTTGTTGATGACTTACTTATGAATCAATACAGTGCCGGTGAATTTCAGACACTTTTCAAACCATTTAGTCAGTATAACATCGTTCAAAGTTAAGAGAAAGGTATGAAATAGTTTCATTGACTGGAATTTAGTCCAAATGTCGAAGAAAAGATCACGGTCGACTTCGTAGATACGCAGCGACACAGCTCGCTCCACCCATCGAGCGAGCACCACGACTGCCAGCCCTACGGCCCGCGGGGCCCGCGGGCCGGTATCCCGTTCTGCTGGTATCGGTGGTAGCGTGAGCCACTCTCAGCAGCGTGCCGCGGTGTGGACACCTATCGAACGAAGACGATTCGACATAGATATATTTGTTTCATTTTTCTTACTGAAATTATTCCTTTGCCCATAAAATGTCACCAAGGATAGAAAACACATGCACCTATATAAAATACTATATTTTATTGTTGGTTATGAGCATCTTATGGAAATTTCTCAACAAATTTCACCTTACCAAACAGGATGTCGTCACAAGTTGGGCTGGTATCGGTGGGAGGGGGTCTGGTGGCCAGGGAGCGAGCGAGCGCCACGCTCAGCCTAGCCTCTCAGCTAGCAGCTAGCTAGCAGCGCGCGTCCCACGATATGGAAACCGAACAAGTACGAACGAAGACGAATCGACATACTCTAGACATTTGTTTCATTTTTCATACTGAAATGATTCCTCTGCTCATGAAAATGTCACTAAGGATAGAAAACACGTATAACTATGTAAAATACTATATTTTCTTGCTGGTTATAAGCATTTAATGGAAATTTCTCAACAAATGTCACCTTACCATACAGGCTGTCGTCACAAGAAAAAGCTCCGTCACCGAGATTCTCAGAGCAGGGAAGATACCGTGAAATATTGCTTCGCAGCATCAGAAAATAAATAGGAATTGCCTTAAAAATGCGATAAAACATTTTTTCATACATCATTCCACTAACCTATGCCATTTTAATGACTAAAATGTGTTTCATTCTGCAAAAATCTGGCACAAATAAAGTTGGGTCGAGTTGTCCAATCGCAAACCTGACCCTGGACAACTCGACCCGGTCGAGCTGTCCAGGGGTAGGGACGACTTGTCCAGGGACGACTTATCCCGCGGTCGAGTTGTCCAACCCCCATTTCGATACCTGCACACACGCAGTCATATTGTAAACACTAAACAGTCATAGCCAAACTGTCAGCTTACACTCAAACGCAGCACGTGCACAACACAATCTCCACACTGTAAACTAACGTTCACTTCAAGTGGAGATGAGAATTGGGATTTGAACTTTTTGCGAGATACCAAGAAAACACTTAGATACCCATAGCCTAGTACAGACCATACCATTTAAAGAGGAATTGAAAGTTTATTTGATGAAAATCGGGTTTGGAATGACTGAAACATCCAAAAACAAAGAAAAACAAAGCAATTGTTACAAAGTCAAACTCAAAGACCAAAAAGTGTGTGGTATGTGGATCTTTACATACACTGCCGCCTTATTGGAATCACCCTTTTGACAGTTTGAGCTTTCCTGTAGGCCTTTCAGTCACGTGACACTTTTTTTTTTCAACCGCTCCGCTGCCCCACACTTGAGTCTATGGGGCGTGAAGGTCACTCCATAGGGTTTGTGTGTGCAGCGCAGCTGCCGAGAAGAGTTTTGGGTCGACGGCACCGTCTTTTCAGAAACTCTCCGAAATTGCTCGGAATACCTATCGTGAAGCTTCATGACGTCTGAGCTAAAAGAAAAGTTTGCTCGAAGATTTCATTATCCAGATGCGCCAAGATCCGTCCATTTCACACGTAAGTAGATAATATCATGTTTCAAGAAACTTTATGTGAAGTTTCATGGTGAAAAATGATTTCATTTTGATGCTAGAGTGATTTTTAGGCAGCACTGTCCGTTCAATTTCCAATCACGCTGCTGTCGACAGCTGAGAGCATGGTCGAGCAGTGATTTGTTTACGTGAACGATCCATTACGTACAGGTATCGTAGTGTTGCGATGTTTGTGTGTGTGGTCTTTTTATAGCTTTGTAAAAGACGATGCTGGCCTGCTGATCATTTTTATTAATAGTGAAGAGTAATCTTAATGCCAATCGATTAAATATCCGGTCATCATTGTGGCAAAATTTGCATTTTCAGTTACCTCATTCTGTTGATTTACCTGCATGGCGAATGGATCGTTCCGTTTGGTATGTGTTGTAAACAAACGGTAAACAACAAATGCGATGTGTAATCGACGATGTTTTAATCAAAATCCCTTGTGGCACGACCCCCCAAGAGTGACCTAATTTGTTTCCATATTTAGTTTATACTATCCTTCATGAAAATTTCGGGTTTGAATATCAGATTTATGATCAGGTTTTTGTTACCGACCGTATGTTTTGATCAATGTAGTGCCTAGTGGTCACGATCGTGCACACTGACTTGCCAATACTACAGTACACGTTATGTATGGTGAGCTACTGTACTGTGTACACCTGACCTGCAGAGCAGAGCAGGCTTTGTTCCACTTCGTACTTCGATCGAAATTCGATCGGACTATTTTGACAGCAACTTTCGAAATCCCTAGTTGTTATGAAGTGTCTCTCTCAAATATCCCCTCTGGACGACCTAAAAACTATGAACATTGACAGATTGAGTTACAGTACTAGTGTACAAGTCAGATTGGAGGCCAGAGCAGAGTATTCTTCACCGATGGGCGATGATTTTTTTTTTTTAGCGTCTGGTCGGGCTAGAGTTTCTTAGACAGTTGACCGAAAGATCGGTCTGTATCTGTCCGTCGGGGAATGTTCCGCGGAGACTGCGTCTGGCTTCACGGATCCCCTCCGTATACAGACCGAAGTCAATGATTGCGGCTCCTGTGTGGAGCAGTCGCGCACAGATCAAACGTTACGATAAACCAAATTTCAGACAGTTTTTTTACATCCAAACAAGTTTGACATGACATGACACATTATGCAGCAATATTTGGGATAAATTTCTCAAATGTGCAATCGAAATACTCACATTAACTCGGTTATAACGCAGACATTTTATCGATATCGCAACATCGCCGTTCGCAAGCTGTAAGTCGCCATTTTGAATCTGTAAGCCAATCACATGCGAGGTACGTGTTTTAGTAAAACAAACACGTAGAAGCTACCTCGCATGTGATTGGCTATAGATTCATAGTGTATGTTTCTGCAGTTTGAACGTGACGACGCGACAGGCTGTGTTTTACGTTGAAAATTCTACTAAAATTTTGGATTATTCATTAATCTGGTGAGTTTAATGTATTCTTAAAAAGCTAATTTCACTATACAAGCTTAAATTTGCCGACCTAGGGCCGTGAATTAGACGCAATCGAGAAGGGTGAGGTACCTCACCCAATTTTCCATAGAGACAGTGGTTAAGAACATCCACACAGCAATGGGTACTGCAACCTTCCGTCTGTCTACGGAGGACAGCGTTAATGGCAAAATATAAAAAGAGTCCTCCGGACAGACGGATCTTTCTGTCTACTTAGACAGTAGCAACTTGAAAAGACTTCTTTGCAACTTGCAAGAATTTTTGGAAAATTTCTTCAGTTTCTACAATTCAAACTTCAGTACAATAGTTTACTTGTAACCTGGTATTCCAAGTGTAGTTATATTTTGTGAAATTACAGGAGTGAAATTACTGTGAAGGTATTACATTGTACATAATTACATGTACAGAATTCATTCTCTGATTCTTCGTACTGAACACCACTGAGCTGGGAGGAAGGGGAAATTACCGTAATTTTTTTAAGTGTATGACAAATATCAGCACTTTAGTGTTGCTCGTGCTAATAAAGAGGGCACTAGGCCTAGCTATGTCACTAATGTCAACCTACGTAAATATAAAAAGCTGAAATTACACCATTTACGGTACATTTAATTTTCTGTGACTGATAAATTGATATTTAGTGTTTTGTTTCAACTCAAGTTTTGAGCAGAAACATTCATGAGTCTTGGCTCGATATTTAGACAGTGTGCTTGAAGAAGAACGAAGATTGATCAGACTAGTGATGATGATTATATGAGACACTAAGCGCTTGACCGTCAATTCATTAGTACATGTATTTCCTATAGAGTAGTCTGAAGCCTTCAATCTTTGTATTCTTAGAGTAATTCATGTCAGTTTGATTACGACTTTTTTTTCAGGTTACTGGGAGGGGATGTGTGCCTTCTTATTGTCATGGATGTTGAAGGTGACTGCAGTGGTGTAGCCAGCAAACAAAATCCAAGTTCAGGTTAGAAAAATTTAAGTTCATTCCATATGTTATATATATCCATCTTTAACCCCCAAAATTGTGACTCATTTATTTTATTTTTTTTAATAATTATTTTTAGATTTCTGTTTTTTCATGTGAACATGTACGTACATGCATGCACACACAATCTGAAGCCAGTGAGGGCGAGACAAATAAGCAAGGTCTTATCCTAAAACTGTGACACTTCAAACTTGAACTTTACAGACTGCAATTCTATATATGTTGTTGTTATTTTTTGTTTAAGAAATTTGTTAAAATTTTGCCTCAAGATTTTCACAGGCCTTATAAATTCATAATCTGGATAACGTTTTGCAAAACAGATTGTAAATCTGTGATTACTGTACATGTAGCCAGGACTCTGAACTACTTTTTTAATCTAATAAAATCAATGTTAAGTAATCAAATATTGATCATACTTCTTTAAATAACAGAACATGACTCTGAGTTTCCCTGTGGCCAAGCTGGAAGTGGATCCTCTCAACGACATGTAACAGGCCCAACAAACCTTTCTGCCGTCCAGCCAAGTCAGCTGCTAGAAGAATCCTCTGCAGGCTCATCGCTGCCCCACTCACATTCAGCAACAGGTACTTTTAATTGTATCACATACTTAGGAAGTTTAATAAAAAGGTCCACATATATGTTCATAATGTAAAGAAAAGCATATAAAGTATGCATTTGTTACAGGAATAGATCATTTTTTTTTAAACATTAATCAGTATTTTTAACAGGTCACAACTTCCCATGTTCCTCTGGTCAAGCTGGAACCTGTGAACTGTCTGGCTCATCAAACCTCTCCACTTTCCAGCCAAGTCAGCTGCCAGATGACTCTGATGAACCAGGCCCACCTCTGTCCCACTTACATTCAGCAGCAGAAACTTTTAATAGTTTGTCATGTATTATGAATTTTTGTCCCCGCCGAACGAGTTCGAGCAGGGGACTATGAAACGGGCTCCGTACGTGTGTGTGTCCGTCCGTCCGTCCGTGTGTCCGTCCGTGTGTCCGTGTGTGCGTCCGTGTGTGATCAAAATCTTCAATTTGCTACTTCTCTGTCATTTATGAGCCAATTTTGATTCTGTTTGCTTTATATGATAGCACTACATGGGAGCTTTGAAACTTCTACACAGAATTTTAGTCGTGACCTTTGACCTTGACCTTTGACCTATATTGTACATTTTGCTACAAAATGCTACTCCTTCGCCATTTCTAACCCGATTTCGATTCCGTTTGCTTTATATGATGGCACTAGGTGAGGGCTTCAAAACTTCTACACAGAATTTTGACCTTTGACTTCTTTGACGTTTGACCTTGATTTTTGACCTACAGCTGTATATTGTACATTTTGCTACAAAATGCTACTCCTTCGCCATTTCTAACCCGATTTCGATTCCGTTTGCTTTATGTGATGGCACTAGGTGAGGGCTTCAAAACTTCTACACAGAATTATGACCTTTGCCTTCTTTGACCTTTGACCTTGATTTTTGACCTATATTGTACATTTTGCTGCAAAATGCTACTCCTTCGCCATTTCTAACCCGATTTTGATTCCGTTTGCTTTATGTGATGGCACTAGGTGAGGGCTTCAAAACTTTACACAGAATTTTGACCTTTGCCTTCTTTGACCTTTGACCTTGATTTTTGACCTGTATTGTACATTGGCTATAAAATGCTACTCCTTCGCCATTTCTAACCCGATTTCGATTCCGTTTGCTTTATGTGATGGCACTAGGTGAGGGCTTCAAAACTTTTACACAGAATTTTGACCTTTGACATCTTTGACCTTTGACCTTGATTTTTTACCTATATTGCACATTTTGCTACAAAATGCTACTTCCGGCGGGGACATATATTACGCACCGCGTAATTTCTACTTTTCCTTGTAGTGAATAGTCTACAGATGTTTATAATGTAATGGTAAAAATAAGTAAGAACATGTATTTGGTACTTGTTTGACCATTACTCATAATTGTTTTGAACAGGTCATGACTCCCCATGTTCCTCTGGTCAAGCTGGAACATCTGAATTGCCAGGCCCATCAAACATTTCTGCTGTTCAGTCAAGTCTGCTGCCCAAGGACCCTGTTGAACCAGGCTCATTTCTGCCCCACTCAGACCTGGCATCAGGTAAGTACTTTTGATTGATCATAATTATCATGTATATAGGAATCTTAACCCTAACTTACCTGGGGGGGGGGGGGGGGGGGGGGGCCATAATGGCCCCCCCTCGACAAATTCCGCGACCATTCCGGCGCGCAAAATTTTTTGACCGCGCCGCTCGCTGACTTTTTACTTTCAAGTCTCGCGCAACTTTTGAGACCAAATTTGTCGCGCCCGGGCATACCGTTCCGAAGCCACGCCCCTTCAAAAAACTTTCGTCAACCCCCAATTTGCTCAAAAACGTGATTTTGTCAATACAAATTGTGTTTTTTCAATTAATTCATATAAAGATTCATATTTTTAACTTTAATGGCTGAAATCAATTTATTTTAGTATAATTATGCTTCAAAAAATGTGTATGACAAATTCTGTTGAAAAAAACAACAAAAACAAAAGTTCGAAAAAACAAAGAAATACATAAAAAATTGATAAAACAATAAAAAACATAAGAAATTAATTTTGATGCTGAATTTTTTTTTTACACACAAATGTTTGGAATGTCACTAGGAATATTTACACCAAAAATCAGCATTCCATATTAAAGCTTTTATAAGCCAATGACAGACGAAAATGAGGTTTTTTGCATATATTTGCATAATTAATTGATTTAAAATAGAAAATGCAAATTTTTTGAAAATTTAACTTAGCAGTCTTGTAGATTACATCCGGCTTTATCTTCACGCACAATTTTGCGGCGATCGCGCGATCAACGGCCGAGATCTGAAGGGGGGGCCATAATGCCCCCCCCCCCCCCCCCCGGAATTCAAGCTCGCTAAATAGCCCAGGTAAGTTAGGGTTAATAAAGCTTTTACAAATGTTTATAAGCTAAATTAAAAATTGTAAGAGCATGTATACATGTATTTGATATGTTAGCAAATCAGTGTATTGATCCCTAGATCATAATTCTTTTTAATATATTATGATTGCCAATTTTCTTTTATTTAAAACGCAATTATGAGTATCCAGATCTCTTAGAACTCTGAACCAACAAAGTGCGAGGATAGTGATCAAATGTTCATCATCGTCCTTTATAAATTATTGCGTTTGACCATCAATCATAATTTTTTTTAACAGATCATGACTCCCAACATTCCTCTGGTAATGCTGAAACCTCTGAACTGCCAGATCCCTCAAACTGTTCTGTCATCCAGCAAAGTCAGCTGCTCGAGGATCCTGATGAACCATGCTCTCTGCTCCACTCTGATTCAGCAACAGGTTCTTTGATTATCTTTCTACCTAACAGTTCTTCCCTACCCCGCCCCCTCCCATCCCTCAATAAAGATATATTACCTCATGGTAATGTTTCTTGCGTGCTCAAATTAATCACAATTATTGAATTGGAGCGATAAAAGTAATCATGAATCATAATGATAAAGATAACCTTTCCTTTAGAAGTCAAATTCATATTAGTCAAATAATCTCCTGACCCACATTTATTCCAAGCCTCCCTTTCTTTGTGTAATACTAAAAGTGATAGATGAGTTATTAAAATTTACTTCAAAACCACAAAGCTATCTTGTTAATTTCGGCAGTGTATATAATCTAACTTACATGTTTTCCTCCTATTTCATTTCCCCTCTTAATTATCATAGATGAAGCTTCTACATCACATCATTATAGAGTGCAGACTGGAACTCCTGGGCCGTCACAGACAAGGCCGTCATCGAGCTCATCCTCTGAGACTGCTGCAGCGGAAGAGGCCGGACTATCTGGATCAAGTACTGGAACTAGGCACATTGGACTCTTCTGTGATGAAATAGGAGTTGAGACTAAACACTTTCTTGACAAGAATGTCTCATTACCATCATTGAATGTCATACAAAATGGCGTTGTTGTAGAGTTGTTTGAATACTTGTCTGGAAACTTGAAATATACTACCAACAGGGTTGCTGAAGTTGTTCTGAAATTAGTTGGCCGGAAAGACGCTAATGTAAACTCTGCTGTGTCACGAATTTGGAGGTTGCTTCAATCACACAAGAAGGCAAAGAAAAACAAGCGGACAAAGCCCGATGCATACAACTCTCTGCTAAATGAACCTTTCAAAATACCAAGGAAGCGGGAAGAGATTCTGGACACTCCAAGGAAAAAGAAATTGAAGAAGGAACTCACAGAAAGCAAGAAGGAGCTGAAAACTGCAAAACGAAAACTACAAGAAACTTCTGAGCTTGTTTCCACCATGACAGTTAACATGGAGACCGAAGTCTCTCTTCGAAAGTCAGCGCAGTTAACAAACAAGCATCTTTCAGAAGAAGTGAAACATTTAAGCAAGTCTGTTGATGCCCTAGCAGAGGAAAAGCTGGAAGTTCTTAAGGAATTGGATGAACTTACAAAAAATTTCAACCCACTGAAACATGAACTAGAAGAATATAAAGAAAAGTATGAAACAGCAAGTAGATCGCTTTCTTCTATCCAAGCACGTTATGAGACTGCAAAAAAGAAGATTGCAAACACAAGCCCGCGAAACACCAACAAGAAATTGAAGAGGAGAGACAAGAAGATTGAAGAACTGGAAGGAGCCAAATTCCAGGTGAAGAAGATGGAGCAGGCAGTAAAAGAACTTCAAGAGGAACTCAATGAAACAAGAAGCAGCTTACAAGCAACTCAACAAGCGGCTACTAAACGCAAGGAGCAATTGGAAAAGACAAGGAAGGACAGAAAGCGTATGTATCATACAATGCGTTATGAAAAGGCTAAAGAAGAAGATAGAAGTCCACAGCTCTTGTGAGAGAGAACTCACTTACCTTCAGTGCAGGATCAACTCCTTGTCACAAAGATGCAAAGACCTCAGTGATCTTGTTGATCTTCTTCGAGATGAAGATATTGCTTCGTTTCAGGATGGAAGATACACTGACGAAATACGAACAACTGTGATGGAGCTGCTTGCATGCAATGTTTCGATGGCCAAAGTCAGTAAAGTGATCAAAATAGTATTGAAGAACTTAGCAGGGAAAGACGTGGAACAGATGCCATCACTCGCCACAGTGTCGCAGATTGCAGTGGAAGCACGACATTTGGCAGATATCGAGGTCGCTAATGCAATTTCAGCGAATGAGCTGGAAGGCACATTAGGCAATTGTCTTCATGGAGATGGTACGACGAAGTATCACAAAAAGTATCAGGGGTTCCAAGTCACGCTGCCTGATGGATCTTCCCGCACCATGTGCCTGACCGAGATGGCCAAAGGTGATACAGAAAGTACCATGAATGCATTCAAAGCTCGACTGCAAGAGCTGGCAGGTGTGCTGTCAACAGATGACACAGGAGACATATACAATGAACTGATCTGCTCATTCAAGAGTACAATGACCGACCAGGGACCTGGCATGCCCCAAATGAGTGAAAGGGTAAAGATCATGAGGGAAGAACTTCTACCATCTGTGTTGTCAAACACTGGGACACCCTCCCTCAAGAGGCCAAATCATTCGTGAAGGAGTTTGGAACATTCTTTTGCAAAATGTATCCACTAATTAACTTTGCGGATGATGTCAGTAAAGTACTCAAGACATTCAAAGAAATCTCAACAAGCGGCAAGAATCCACATACCCTTCGACATCAGAAGCTGGCGTTACCCGCCTGGTGCGAACTGCGAGCAAAGCGTTTAACCATCATGGATGTGATAAGTCAGGTGTAGAGGATGCTTTCACTACATACCTCGAGAGAGAGTTTGAAGAGAAAAACCACATTGTTGACTTTGTTGGTAACAGTGGCCTAGTGGAGATAACGCGGGTCCAGAGATCAGGAGGTCGTAGGTTCAAATCCTGCTCGAGTGATTTTTTATCATGGCTGCTACTAATACACTGATCAATGCTTATTTACGTCGATGTTGGGCAATTTGTCAATCAGTTGCAAAGAAAAAGATTGCCAAGCAAATCATCAGGAAAGTGTACTTGCCCTCTTATACTTTGTCTTGAGAGTTTTTGCTAATTTTTGTTAATATTTAGATCATATTTGATGAATATAGATACTTGTGAAATGCAGTGAAGAACGTGTTGTAACAAGGGATAAAGATGCATATCAACACTGGACAGAAACAGTTGTTGTCCCCGCCGAACGAGTTCGAGCAGGGGACTATGAGATGGGCTCCGTACGTGTGTGTGTCCGTGTGTCCGTCCGTCCGTCTGTCTGTCCGTCCGTCTGTCTGTCTGTGCGTCCGTGTGTGATCAAAATGTTCAATTTGCTACTTCTCTGTCATTTATGAGCCAATTTTGATTCTGTTTGCTTTATATGATAGCACTACATGGGAGCTTTGAAACTTCTACACAGAATTTCAGTTGTGACCTTTGACATTGACCTTTGACCTATATTGTACATTTTGCTTCAAAATGCTACTCCTTCGCCATTTCTAACCCGATTTCGATTCCGTTTGCTTTATGTGATGGCACTAGGTGAGGGCTTCAAAACTTCTACACAGAATTTTGACCTTTGACTTCTTTGACCTTTGACCTTGATTTTTGACCTATATTGTACATTGGCTACAAAATGCTACTCCGCCATTTCTAACCCGATTTCGATTCCGTTTGCTTTATGTGATGGCACTAGGTGAGGGCTTCAAAACTTCTACACAGAATTTTGACCTTTGACTTCTTTGACCTTTGACCTTGATTTTTGACCTGCATTGTACATTTTGCTACAAAATGCTACTCCTTTGCCATTTCTAACCCAATTTCATTTCCGTTTGCTTTATGTGATGGCACTACAGTCTGTAGGTGAGGGCTTCAAAACTTCTACACAGAATTTTGACCCTTGACTTCTTTGACCTTTGACCTTGATTTTTGACCTATATTGTACATTGGCTACAAAATGCTCCTCCTTTGCCATTTCTAACCCGATTTCGATTCCGTTTTCTTTATGTGATGGCACTAGGTGAGGGCTTCAAAACTTCTACACAGAATTTTGACCTTTGACTTCTTTGACCTTTGACCTTGATTTTTGACCTATATTGTACATTGGCTACAAAATGCTACTCCTTTGCCATTTTTAACCCGATTTCGATTCCGTTTGCTTTTTGTGATGGCACTAGGTGAGGGCTTCAAAACTTCTACACAGAATTTTGACCTTTGACTTCTTTGACCTTTGACCTTGATTTTTTACCGATATTGTACATTTTGCTACTAAATGCTACTTCCGGCGGGAACACATTTTACGCACCGCGTAATTTCTACTTTTCCTTGTTTATCCATACAATTTGTGTTAATGAATGACAAAATGAATCATTACTCCATAAAGAACAGGTAATCATGTGAACTACACGTCCACATCAGTTTGTTGTACCTTAATGGTAAATGCTGATGTTTGCCTCTAAAATGAGAAAAGTGGTACATTAGATGTTTTATTTTTCCATCACAATGTAATGTATATATGCTCAGGGTAACCTCTCCCTGATAGAGGCTGATCATTGGTGTTTAATGTCATATATAACATATAAGTCACACATGTTCTTCACATTTAATGTGTGCTTCCACATGTGTTATGTAAGTGGAACTGTTATAATGTTTGGATAGTGCTGATTATCCATGTGTTCCCAGTACTGCATCAGTATGCATTTTTCAAACCCAAAATTTAAAACCTGACTGAGACTTGATATAGGTTTTTGCTCTGTACTTCTTTGAAGACAACTCCAGTAGAGTAAACATAAAGTGAATTTGAAATCACATGGCAGAATACATCTATACATTTCTCAATGATTTATTGAACTTGCGTTTTGTAGTGCTTTGTTTCTATACCTGCGAACTGCAAAAGATGTATATGTGCCATGAATTGTGTGATTGTGTGTGTGTGTGTGTGTGTATTCATATTTGTCAAAAAATGAAAAATATGAATTTGATACTATTGCAGAGTTGTGGCAGAAAGTGATATGAAGATGAAAGGCAACTTCCACCCAGATATTGCGAACATTTATGGCCAGAAATATATGGATCAATATGAATATTAATATTAAAGGCCGTGTCACACCAGCCTTGCGTGCGACTTGCACAGAACAATTTTGACTACCCGGAGGTCCCCGTAGATGATCCGCACATGACAGCACCTAGCATGTATCTCAAAAGTAGTCGCCCGGAGGTGCGCACGCATATTTTTTTTACCCGCAACCGTGTTTAGGCCCTGTCACACCTTTCCGGGCAAGCTACACGGGCTTGTTACCTGCAGGGATTTCTAGCATACCGGACATTCCTGAGGGAGGAAAAGGATTTGTGCGAGTCAGCGCATGTGTCTTACTTGCTGGACGCGTTATACTTGCGAGTATACTGTGTGACCTTTGTACCAGTCGCGTGGGGGCTGACAACTTAGTGAATGAATTCCTCTAATGGAATGGCTGAAATCTCACAAAATTTCATTGTCTTGGCTGCATACGGGACTGCGAAGTACCTGCGTTGGAATTGCCTGGGAAGTACTGCCGCTAAGGGTCTCCTACTGGCGTGCTGCGTGGACCTCTACGGGCATTCCCGGGACTCACCCGGAAAAAGTTTTTGTCATGCTCAAAACTTGGCTGCGGTTAAATCGGACTTGCGTGAGCACCTCCGGGCAACTACGCGCTAGATACTGTCAGGTGCGGACCAACTGCGGAGAGCTCTTTGGAGTAAATTTGTTTCCCCGCAAGTCAAGTCGCAGAAGTTCCCCCTTACGGTATGACAAGGCATGAATGAAAATTGCAAACATTCTTGTTCGCCCGCTGAAAATCTTCTACGTGCTGGAAACTACCTCCTCGCCACAAGCTATGGTGTGACACGGCCTTAATATCTTCATATCAGTATTCATAATGTATTTGTATGAATAATATTAATGTGGCCTTCTGACAGGATTCTGGCAAAACATCTCATTTAGCAAATCTGCATTTTTTTCCTGGTATTGTAAACCATTACCAATAAATATACATTATATTTTACTTTTTAATATTGATATTAATATTTTTAATGTAATGTTCATGAAAAAATTATTGTAGACTTGTGGGAAAATATTCTACAAAGCTATCCTGCAAATTTTAAGTTATTGTGATTCATCACTCTGTTACCAGCATTTATATATGAATTTTTATGAATATTAATATTCATAATTTTCAAAATATGAATATTTCTTTAAAAACAGTGCAAAATTGTGACACAATCTATCATCATATCCTGCAAGTTTCATTGTCATACTTCAAACAGTAAAGGAATTATGGGCAATTCAGTTGTCTGTGTACATGCTCAGGCGGTGCCATCGTTAAAACAAAGTAAAACAAAAGATTGACCTTTGACCCCTGGTTGAAAAATGGGCATGTCTTGTGACATTAAAACGCCTATATCTTTGCAACCGCTTGACCGATTTGAAAAATTCAAAAAGATTTGTGAATGGGAAGAGTAGGGCTTTCATTCTACACTAATTTTTCCTGGCCTCATATCATTTTGAAAAATCACCTAAAATGCCTATTTCTTGGATATCTCAGCCATTTCAAAACCAATTTTCATCAAATAAATGTTGAATTCCTCATAGAATTACATGCTCTTCCATATTTCATAAGAGGTTTCTCATCTCGGGGGTGTATCCAGGATTTTTTCGGGGGGGGGGGGGGGTGGGAGAGGGATGTTCCCTCCCACGGACTTAGGTCAAGGGCAACACTTCAAAATGTTACTATTTCCCTCATATTTATGCAATGCCAGCAGGATTATTATTTTTTTTTTAAACTTGGTGTATGCATGTATAACCAAACAGAGATTCCTTGGGAAGTTTTTTTTTTTGCCAAAAAGGTCGAAAGGTCAAAGATCAAGTGAAAGTGCTGAACTTACTTCTTCCTCCACATCTCGGAAGTGGCTCTAGTTATCTTGAAACAGCACATATTTATGCATGTACTGCCTGACAGTGATTCTCTTATGAATTTTAGGATCAAAGGCCAGATGAAAACATTTGGGAACAATTTTAATGTTCTAATACAGAAATTGCACTTTTTCTCCATACCTTGAAAATTACTCAATGCATAAATTTATGAAAGGGTCAAGGTCAAGTTAAAGTCCTTAAATCCCCAAATACTGTAAAAGTGGAAATTTTTGCGGTGTTCAAATTTTCGCGCATTTCACGCAACCAGAAACTAGCGCGAAAATAAAAGCACACGAATATTTTTGCTTGCCATATGTGCCTGTGCGTGATGTCTTGATTCCGCGGAATGAAAAACACGCGAAACTCTTCCGACCCGGCCAAGCGCGAAAAATTAGTCACGCGAAAATATCCACTTTTACAGTACATGCTCTTCTATTCATCCAATTAAACCTAGGTCAAGGAAGGTGAACATTCAACACATTTGTGTCAAACATGTCATTGTAATATTTTGCCAATTTTGTGAAAATGTAATCACACATTGTCCACATACTATGTACTATAGACCTATTAGGAGAATTAAAATGTATTATGGCGGAGGCATACCAGTCTCCACAGCAACATTTCTAGTTGAATTTTATATCCTAAAATGAGACCATTTGGTGCAATGAAAAGTGACTTTTTGAGGAAAATCAATAAATTAGCAGTCGGGCTTAGAAATAAGGTATGGCAGTTTAGTAAAACTGTGTAAGTTACAACATTTACGAGGTTTTTTGACAAATTGCTGGAACACCACCTGGTCACTTTTTTTTTTCCTGAACATTGTAAATAGCTAGGGTAAAAATCCCTCAAAAATCAAAATTGTCTTTTACAAAAAGTGGACCTTTCCATTTTTTTTTTTTTTTGGGGGGGGGGGGGGGGTGGGGGTCGCACGACCCTCGCGACCCCCCCCCCCCTGCATTCACCCATGCATCTCACCAAAAAATGATCTAGAAACGGCCTCAATTTACAACTGTAGACCCCTTTAACGTAACTCTGGTAGCACACTACACTCTCATGTTATACAGAGTTTTCTATGAACGTGAGCCTGTCTGGAGTATGCCTAGACATCTTGCCATACCGTACCTAAAATTAAATGTTATTATTAGGAATAATTTGGAGAATTAAATTATACTACCATAGACTAGTATAGACTATAGATGGCATAGTCTACATTACCGGTACTTTCACTCAAATCAATCAGTATCACCGTCAAACATTACTGTGAGCAAAGACACGAACATGTCCAATATAACATCAAGCTGTGACCCTGAATTGCAATCAGAGACTTTACTTTCTGCGCAAACTGAAGCACTTCAATGTGAATGAAAAAATCCTCCGGCTTTTTTACACATCTATATGTAAATCCAGAGCATGATTACCCATGATAGTGTTGTGTGGTTCAACAATGCGAAACAAAAGGATTTTTAAAAGTGTACAGAGTTGTATCAAAACAGGCAGGAAAAATAACCAAAACCAGAATTGACTTAAACAATGTTTGTAACTATAGGGCTGTGAATATATAAAAGCCCTTTCCGTTGCAGCCGACTGTACCCACCCACTTAATGACCAGTCCGGGAAACCCGCTCACGAGGACTGCTCCCCCGTACGAGCACTGCCCCACCTCATGAGGCCCCCTGGGGAGGGCCTCATTGCAAGAAGCCCCCCATTCACTTTTTGTTGATCTCACATCTGACATAATTTGTCGCAACTTTGCATGTTGATTTTTTGTTACACACACATGTCCAATATCCATGATGAAAAGAAGAAAAAATTCTGTCTGTTTTTTTTTTTTTTTCAAAAATCGAGTTTAAATCAACAGATGCAGAGCGACCCATCAAAACACAGGCACCAGAGTGTTCGCACAATGCAAGACTGCCGCACTTGGCGGCCTGATGCGACTAAATATTTTTGGTGATTTTTTCTGCGGCTCTCACCTCTCCATGCGCGAATCAGCTCCGTGAAGCTGAAGTCTGACATCTTTTTACACAAATTCGTAACGAGAAAAATAAAATCAGTTCTAACCTGATCTTGTGCGTATATTCCAAATTACTATTCCACACTAATAGTGCAGGTGGGTACTCCAGTTTGTTAGCAAGCTCGTCACTTTGTAGGTATGACGGGTTCACTTTCTGCGTCAATTCCGTTGTCTTCTAACCTTTGGGCGCTTTTTCGGGAATCCCGCGACGCGACGTCGCATCACATCACATGTTCCCATTAGCAATAGCATGCGCATACAGACAGCGCGCAAGCTGTGAGATTTTCAGAGCGAGCTTGCACGCTGTCTGTATGTGCATGCTTATGGGGATGCGTGATTTGATGTGATGTTGCACTGCGGGATGATTCCAGGAAAGCGCCCAAACTGGCCAAATCATTTTTTATTTCATTTAAATCATGATTTTTTCGATTTAAATCGATTATTTTGATTTTTTTCATGTGCAAGGCATGTATTAACTTCTATATTTAGATTCTGTAAATATTTAGTTTACAAAGTAAATAATAAGCGGTAACTAAATTTTGAGTTTACATGTAAAGGTTACAATAACAGTAAGGATGTGTAATAGAAAAGGTTCAATGTGCTCATCGATTCACTTAATAATATACACTTTGTATGACTGTTATCACAGTTTTAAGATGTTCCAACTGCTTGGCCCCATGCACTTATTAAAAGAGCAGAGTCGTTATTAGATGCCGATGTATAATGGAATTTACTAGAAGAGTAAGTATTATTTTGGTGATATCTATTGCTACATCTGAACAAATTTGCATTAGTTTCAGAAGCTACTTTTTGTTTGACCAGGAACAGTTGTACGAAAACAATTATCTGTGACCATCACTGATACTGACATTAAAGCATCCAATTTACAAGATACAGGACTTGAAGGACTATGCAGGAACATTCCCGTAGACCGCTGCACAGGTGCGCAGGAGCTGATGTGGTGTCTTCTGTCCTCCCTGTACTGCCTCCAGACCTGGAAAATGCGACCTTGTGCTGTGTGGGTCTCCTTCCTCTGGCGCTTGGTAAGTCGCCGCCTCTCGACTAGCTCGACGGTGATGTCAACCACTCGAAACTCCTTCCAGAGCAGGTTGGACAGCTGGTATACCCCTAGCGCCTTGCCAAAGGACCGCATCTTGAGGCGAAGATGGAATCCTTCCGCGTCGCTGTTTGTCCGAATGGCCCTCTCGAACACTGCCCAGGAGTCCATGGGCCACAGGGGGTTGGTGAGCCAGGTCTGATGGATGTACTCCAAGAGCTGCAAACGTAAGAGAAAGAAATCATTAGTGCACATAGTCTGATAATGTTTGGGAGCAGTGGCAATCCAGTTTTAAGAATGACAATCTTCTCTTTGAGCAATGATTTTTCAAGTAAGTTCACTTGAATTGAAATTTATTTTACTACTAGAAGAAGAAGTGATAAAAGGATCAATCATTCTGGCTCTACATACAAAGCTCACTGTAAATTTGTCATTGTAAGTCCTATTTCCTTGAAGGAATTGTGGCATATTCTTTCTTTATTTTCTTTTTTTTTTCCTTCATTTATTTATTTTTGTGGTGGGAAGGAGGAAGATTTAGAGGATCAAGCAATAACCTACTATCTAGCATCATCAATCAATAATACAAACCTGAATCATAAATGAAGTCTAGGAGGTGCATTCAAAGTTGAAAAATTTACTGCAGTTTCCCAAGAAGCATCAGGGGGCGAGCTCAAATCGGGCATGGAAGATTTTGCAATTCTAGCGATCTCGGGGCTTGGAAAATGCGATAACAAAATGCCATAATTTTCATTTTAAAAGTGATTTTAATCAGAGAAAATAGAAACTGTGTGCATTCTGAAATTTAATATAGGCAGATAAATGCAAAAATCATTTCTAAGCAGCTTTTATGTTGTCTGAAATTAAATCAAACATTCGGGGTATATTACTTCACCACTTGAGACAACTCTCCCTCGGACCCAAGACAACTCGCCGTAGAAAATCGAGGGCGAGCTGTCTCCGGGGCGACCTGTCATGAGGGCGAGTTGTCCTGGATCCGTTGTGCGGTTCAACAATGTGAAACAAAAGGATTTGGTAAAAGTGCACAGAGTTGTATAAAAACATCCAGGAAAAATAACCAAAACCAGAATTGACATAAACAACGTTTATAAATATAGGGCTGTTAATATAAAAGCCCGCTCCATTGCGTACCCACCCACTCAATAACCAATACAGCATGTTGAGGAGTGGACAGTAGGGGAGCAGAGACAAAATCACAGGTTCCTGCGTATTCGCAGGTACCTGCATACATGCAGGCGATTTTAGAGGTTTTGTGCTCTAAAAACCTGCGAATTCGCAGGTTGCGTTCCGATTGCAGCCTCTTGCATCCAGGCGTTTTATCATCAGAGGTTTCCAAAAATGGAGCCATCGGAAGGAGCGCCTAACATTGCCTTAGATCCGAAATTTATAGAAAATTCTGGTGTTGTTGTTTGTTTTAGATTGCCGATAAATGAAAAATGTGTAATCGATCGAAAATGACGTCATCGTAATGCAAGGGCAGTCATGTGACCACGAGCACATGACACCCTAAACCTGCGAATTAGCAGGTGGAGCTCATGGGGGGAATGTTATTGCTGCCAGCGCTCAGACTGCAACATTCCTCCATTTAATCCATTGGATCCTGCAATTGCGCTTTCACTCCTCAAAACAGTCATTTTTAGAACAATTCTAGCACATATAAATTTCCACATTTGACACCACATTCACTAGACATTTCTGGATTGTTGATGCTTGTAACAGAAACATCTTCCATAACATTGCCGTCTCAATGATTATAGGGCTACAAGGCAAAACATCCAGGGTATGCTCTATGCAAATGACCTCTAACGGGGGCAGGGTTACGTTACAACATCATTACCCTTTTGCTCACCCTTGCCTCAAGTCACTCACCCCTTCTCTGCTACCTGTGATTGGTTGAGAGTTTTTGCGGACAGAGCGGTGATTGGCTCGTAGTAAAGAAGCATGCCGCCAAAAAGAGACTTAGTGAACCAATCAGACTCTGAAGAAAAGATCGACATTTGGATCCCTCTGAAGTTCAATTTGTTACAAAAGAGGCTATTTTACGTCCCCTTTGGTAATGAAATCTGCAATTCTGTGCATTTCATGCAATTGCCAGAGATATATTCTCGCTCTACATGCTACGTACACATTGCGATACAGAGATTTTAACCCTAACTTACCTGGGTCCTGTTTTATCAAAAGATAAAATTGATTTTAAATGTCCTTACCACAGGTTGCCATAGACTTAGAGTTGAAATCAACTTTATAATCAATGTTAACTCTTCATAAAACAGGGCCCTGGGCAATTTAGCGAGCTTGAATTCCTGGGGGGGGGCATTATGGCCCCCCCTTCAGACCTCGGCCGTTGATTGCGCGATCGCCGCAAAATTTTGCATGAACATAAAGCCGGATGTAATCTACAGGACTGTTTAGTTAAATTTTCAAAAAATTTGCATTTTCTATTTTAAATTATTCAAATATATGCAAAAAACCTCATTTTCGTCTGTAATTGGCTTATAAAAGCTTATGGAATGCTGATTTTTGGTGTAAATATTCCTAGTGACATTCCGAACATTTGTGCGTAAAAAAAATTCAGTATCAAAATTAATTTCTTATGTTCTTTATTGTTTTGTCAATTTTTTTAAAGGGGAAGGCTAGTAACTGATCAGTGGGAATCAGTGGAAATGCTGGGAGATGATTGTTCCAATCCTTATGGGATTCATTCAAGAGTTCATTGTATATCTATTGTTGTGTGAAAATGATTTGCTTCAGAATGGTCTCATATTCAAGTAATGTGCAGTTTAATGCTTCCAGGTTAGCGTCCCTGGTCAGTGACGGAGCATTAATCTGCACAGTACTTGAATATGAGACCGTTCTGAAGCAAATCATTTTCACACAACAATAGATATACAATGAACTCTTGAATGAATCCCATATGGATTGGAACAATCATCTCCCAGCATTTCCACTGATTCCCACTGATCAGTTACTAGCCTTCCCCTTTAATGTATTTCTTTGTTTTTTCGAACTTTTGTTTTTGTTGTTTTTTTTCAGCAGAATTTGTCATACACATTTTTTTAAGCATAATTATACTAAAATGAATTGATTTCAGCCATTAAGATTAAAAATATGAATCTTTATATTCATTGAAAAAACACAATTTGTACTGACTTTGTACACAAAATCACGTTTTTGAGCAATTTTGGGGTTGACGAAAATTTTTTGAAAGAGCGTGGCTTCGGAACGGTATGCCCGGGCGCGACAAATTTGGTCTCAAAAGTTGCGCAAGACTTGAAAGTAAAAAGTCAGCGAGCGGCGCAGTCAAAAAATTTTACGCGCCGGAATGTTCGCAGAATTCGTCGAGGGGGGCCATTATGCCCCCCCCCCCCCCCCCCCCCAGGTAAGTTAGGGTTAAGCATATAAGTTCAATTCTCCTGGATGAGCCATTTTATATGCAAATGAGCTCAATGCGATTGTGTGAGTGGCTAAAAATCACGCATGTGTTAAACAATGCTGTGTGTATGTGATGCGCGTTCCCGGGGCCTTGCCGTTGGCATCAATCACGTGCTGGTGTGTGAAGGTGACCTTGACCCCTTTCTACTCGCATTTTGTAAACATCATTCTACTATGATGGAACCTAGCAGCCTAATTTTCATCGACTGCAATTGTCACACTTGTACATTGTTTACCGTATACATGTACCTCATCAACATTCTTGTATTGTCATGACATTGCCATGTATGGTAATACACTGTACTTATGTGTATAGCCCATTTCAACACTCAGACATGTAATTGCCATCAAACCTCTTTATGTTGCATATACTAGTATACAACTGTATAACCTACAAATAGAGTAAAGAAAAAAAATATGGGGGCGGGGTACCACTGTCACACTGCCCCCTTTCTAAATTTGCCCTCCCGGTGACTTCCTATGCACTCATTCTAATCAACTTCTGAATCTATGTAAATTGAAAATGTACAGTAAACAGTTATTATTCACAAATTCACCGAATGCTAGTATTTGCATCTGCTATTACTCATTTACAGCAATGTTTCTCAATTTATTCTTCCACAGATTCATAGAGGTAGAAATACCGCTGACTGCGCTCATGCACCCTATCCTCTCTGTCTTTCACGCGCTGGTGTATCTTGGAGTGGATGCACAGCTTCTCAATGGTGAGGTAGCCTGTCAGGGGACTCCTCAGCATAATCACCAGCTTGACGCGACCACCTTCAGTTGTCAGCTCCACTGTGTCCATGGCAGCCGTGTTGTCCTGGATGTTGGGTGTTTCATTGTTGTCAGCCTGGACGTCGATGCAAGCGGGACTTCCCTCAGCGATGGCCTCATCTGCCTTATCAGCATTCATTTTTCCTGTGTAAAGACAAAACATGTTGTTGAGCAGATCCTCCGCTACGCCTCTTGATATTCATCTGGCAATCTCACGAGGGACCAGCCCTACCGCCCTCCCACAGCAATCCCTTACATTCTGTCGTGGAATGGATGCACAGCTTCTCAACGGTGAGGTAGCCTGTCGGGGGGACTCCTCAGCATAATCACCAGCTTGACGCGACCACCTTCAGTCGTCAGCTCCACTGTGTCCATGGCAGCTGCGTTGTCGGAGATGATGGGTGTTTCACTGTCGTCAGCATGGACGTCGATGCAAGCGGGACTTCCCTCAGCGATGGCCTCATCTGCCTTGTCAGCATCCATTGGAGCAAGGAGGGGATCCTCATCCCCAGACTCACTGGAGGTTTCCCAACTGCAGTGGGGCCGATCTGGACTGTGAGTTGGAGACTGGAGACATGGAGTGACGTCATCAGCCTTCATTGGGGCTGGCGCAGGATTTGCCTCTTTTGACTCCGACACTGGTACGTCTTTAACTTCAGAAGACTTTTGAGAGGCATGCTTCCTCTTTTCCGCCTCTTCTCCAATCTTTTTACTGATTCGTCGGGCCATATCTGTGCGCTTCCATACAATGACTATGAGTGAGTACACTGATGACTGTAGTTTCAGGTTTGTTCATGGCGGAATCAAGGGTGCGTGCTCTCACAGGCACCCTCCAGGTACTGCTACTCCCCCTCCCCCAAATGAATGAATGAATAAATGAATAACTAAGAAAACACACAAATAAATAAGTAAATAAATAAATAAATGAATAAACAAATTAATAAGTAAATGATTACATAAGTAAATCAATAAGTGAATAAATGAATAATTACATAAATGAATAAATAATTGATTAGATAAATAAATAATTAATTAGATGAACAGATAAATAAATGAATAAACAAATAAATAAAAATATTCCCTTGTTAAGGAAATTTCTTGGCTGTTTAATAGTCTGTTTCTACTTTCGTAAGGAACAAGAAGCATGGGGAGGACACGCAAGACGAAAGAGGTTCTGCCTGCCAAATTCAAATGAAGATGTGACTGTACTTTCCACAACATCGCATCACCTTCGCCTGCTAAATTGTACAACCTATCAAGCAGGAAAATACAGATCAATGAAAATACTCGGCTCACTGCCTTTTTTCCTGTGTAAAGACAAAAC
Organism: Diadema antillarum; assembly: GCF_040938485.1. NCBI lineage: Eukaryota > Metazoa > Echinodermata > Echinoidea > Diadematoida > Diadematidae > Diadema > Diadema antillarum. Next base: position 1,033,297 of record NW_027271017.1, on the reverse strand, counting down.
ATGTTGTTGAGCATATCCTCCGCTAGGCCTCTTGATATCCATCTGGCAATCTCACAAGGGACCAGCCCTACCACCCTCCCACAGCAGTCCCTTTCAGTCTGTCGTGGAGTGGATGCACAGCTTCTCAATGGTGAGGTAGCCTGTCGGGGGACTCCTCAGCATGATTACCAGCTTGACGCGACCACCTTCAGTTGTCAGGTCCACTGTGTCCATGGCAGCTGCGTTGTCCTGGATGTTGGGGATTTCATTGTCGTCAGTCTGGACGTTGATGCAAGCGGGACTTCCCTCAGCGATGGGCTCATCTGCCTTGTCAGCATTCATTTTTCCTGTGTAAAGACAAAACATGTTGTTGAGCAGATCCTCCGCTAGTCCTCTTGACATCCATCTGGCAGTCTCACGAGGGACCAGCCCTACCACCCTCCCACAGCAATCCCTTACAGTCTGTGCTGGTCGACCCCTCGAGTCAGGACGTGACTGTCTCTTTGAGACCCGTCATCTCATCATCCATTTGGTCTGCTGTCGGCTGCCTCGAGTCAGGACGTGTCTCTTTGAGATCCCCATCATCTCATCATCCATTTGGTCTGCTGTCGGTGCCATAGGGATCATGGGGGTTGTCAGGCTCTCGTTCCGCCTTCATCAGAAATGTGAGATCTGCTAGCGGTCCCACCTCGTAGGCGTAGTAACTGCAACAAAAAGGTAGAAAATAATCAGGTCTCTTAACTGTCACGAAATATGAAGTATGATACATTTTACTGAAAAATGGAACAAAGTAAGCGTCTGCGTAGAATTTTATATTAATTATAACCAGAACACATGGTATAGGGCATACCCTCACAGATGCTTGTGAACTCAGATACACCTGTAATGTGCTTGTGCCTCACATAACGTGAGGAACCATGACTATTGTGTTTGTTGGTTGAGTATCATCATTTTTTCTAGAATTTAGATTCTTACCCATGTACGGTTGACTTGAACGCAGTGCACTTTGTATCTTCTGTCACCCAACACTTGTCTCTTGCCAATTTTTGGTTAACCAATGGCTCCATTCTGCTGATTTTTCTTAGTTTGTTTAAAAATATGACAGAGAATAGGTTACACTAATACAGCACAAAGATTTGGCTGTTCAGCTCAAAGTAAAGTGCGGTGCCTGTACTCAAAAGGCGATAACATAAGATATGGGATTCTTAGTATATATTACTCTGTTAATGTTTCAAATGTCAAAGATCTTCCCCAAAAGTTCCACTGCTTTTTCCACTTTAATACCATATAATTCACATGAACTGGGTCACATCTCATCCACTCCCAAAGAAGATGGGCTGCCATCGATTGCTTCATCTTGGGATTCGCTGAAAATGTCAATTGAGGCGAGAGCATCAGGAATTAGTTCCTGAGTTTGCAATTCGAATTATTTACAGATTCTATGTGTCTAGATAGGACTCTCAGAATGAAATGAGCTTGTTTTAACGTTAATCCAGAGCAGAAATAATTCAGGTTTGCCATGACAGTGTTGGACCACTTCTTCCACTTGGTGCTCAGAAATGTGCCGCACAAGATCATGTTTTCTGACAAAGTGTGATCCCTTCACTGATTCTAACATCACTGATTCCCTTGCTGCTATTTCATGGGGAATAGCAGCTCTGGTTTAAGACAAGACTGTTGCCTTCAGATACACTATGTATCTCAACATGAACATCTCCAGGGCATTTTGAAACTGCTTCCAACTCTGACGATGCAGAAGGGGTGCTGCCCTGGCAATTGTCACACATGCAGGTCATAGCACTATGCAGCACCTACACTGTATGTAGAGGGTTCACTGTGATGATAGGATTGGAGGAAAAGTGCTTTGAAAGTAACTTCCTTCTGCCCGTCGTCTTGTTCAGGCAAAATGATTTCATATGTTTTGTCACATGCTTCCTTGAAGTGTCATGACCATAAATGTATATCATGCATGCTCTTCTTCTTCCTCCCTGGATGCCTTTTAAATTTCTTGTGAGTTGCCTCCAGATCAGAAGGACATCCAACGTCCCAAACTGCAGGGTTGTCAATGCCCATTCTCAAAGAAACTGACGCAAGAATCAGTTGAATGGGGGCCATCGTTTCCTTCCTGGAGGGACTTTATTGCCCTGAGTTTGGCAGAGTCCGGTGGTTCCGAATGATATTTTGCAATGAATTTCTTGCAAATTTCATAATCTTCCAAAGAGCACTGCTCACTGAGCTGTGACAATTGTATCAGAAGTTGAAGAAAGCCTTGTAAGGGAGGAGAAACTTTGTACATGATGACTATTGGGAGTTTCCTGTGTAGATTTTGTTAACCTGTTGACAATTCGAACGTACAGAGCTTTAAGTTTGGCATCAGTCCTTGTATTTGATGAGATCTTTATGTTTTTCCTTTCGGGGAGGATGGCAAAGGTGGGTGGCTTTCTCATGAGAGAAAAAAAGCACTTCATCTATGTTTGTGCTGCCTTTGTTGCTTTGGCAGTCAAGGCAATCATGGGGATCCCTGGAAAAATTGAGCGAAGCCTCCCCACCTTCAAATAGTCTAGTCTGAATGCGTGCCCCTTGTAATAAACAACGACAAATAAAACAAACAAGCAACAAAAAAAAAGGCAATTGAGAGCGAAACAATACCTGCTTTTTCTGATCAGCTTAACAATGGCAAGACTTGTCAATGTCGTAGTAAGACTAATCTACTTATTTACAGATTTCCAAGTTTCCTTCTTTGCAATCCTCAACCAGTTTAAAGTGCATTATCATAATATATGTAATGTCCAACCACTTTGGAAAACCTGGCACTTGGCATTTAACTTTGCCGAAGTAAGCCTCAGTTTCATTGCTCACTGATGAAAGTAATGCTTGATTCTTTTCCAATCAACAAGAGGAATGCTAACACTTGGACATATTATATTCTCCCTCAATTACTGACAGGGCAGAATCAATGGACAGATACAATGATCCCTGAGTGCTGTCCAAGGCAATTTGTTGTTTTGGAAAAGAGACAGTCTGAAGCCGAAAGGATGTGGTATCTTTAGCTTTATGATATTTGCCCTCATGCAAATAATCTTCAGTAACTCTATGTACTTAATGCTAGCTGTTGTAACGTAATGACTGTTTGTCTCATCATGCTGACCGTAATGTCATCTTTCTCCCAAGCAACAGATAGTAAACTGAGTACTCCTTTTGAGATCATTGATTCATCAAAGCAGGACAAGTTACACTTCATGAAGTCATTAAGTTTCTCATCCAACTGACTTAGCTCGAGTAGAAAGGTATTCAATTCCGTGTATACATCACGCACATAATATCTAGAATATGCCCTTTGACCTCTGTGACCCTCCACAATGGAGCTGTTATCATTTTGTTCAGTACACCTAGTATCTTACAATCAGAAAGAAACTTAAGGTGTCTACTTGTATGCATATCACAGCTTTCAAAAGGCCATCATTTCTACTCAGTGTAGAGGGAGTGCCCTCGGCACTTTTGGACGCCATCTCTCTCATGCCGAGTACTTACAGAGTTTTCTGCCTCAGAAACAGCATATGACATAGTATGTAGATGTTTCCAGACTTTGGTGTCTCATCAGTACCCAGGGTATGAAGTCCGACTTGGATGTCAATTCCTCTATTTGTTTTTTGAGCAATAAGAAGCCTTTCATCGTTCATGTGGGCCACTGTATGGCCTGATGGTAGATGGTCGGCTTTCAAGCCAACTACATCTAATACATCCTGGATGACACGGTCAACATTTTCAAATCCTACATGTGATGAGGGCAGTTTATGTATAGTGTACACAAGTGTTCCTCAGGGGTGTATGATAAATTACCCTTGCCATTCCTAGTACAGTGTAGTAGGTTTGATGGTATTCTTGTCTTGTCATTTTGACTCGAGTTCAAGAGGAAGTTGCTTGTTTGTGCTTTGCTTCTCTCTTCCCTTCATGAAAAAAAAATAATAATAATAATTGTAATAAAATAACAATAATAAGAATTCTAATTATGATAACAATAATACAATTTATATTGTGCCATTTTCATGGAAGAAAATGCTCAAGGTGCACTCGTAAATGAAAGTGTTAAGATGAGTAATAAAGGTATAAGAAAAGTTCAGATATCATAAATCAAATAAGTCTTCATTTAATATTTCTCAAGCGAATACAGTACTGGAACTGGAACCGCGTCTGTGTGTAATGCATGTCTTGCCAAAAGTAAAGAACCCATATGCGAGGAAACCAGTGATTTATGACGTGCGTAAGCCTACGTAGAGCTAGTTCGGCAATAGATACTAATTAAGAGTTTAGTAGGCATATACAGAAAATAAAGAGTTTAATTCTATATAGAACTGAGTACGACAGTAACTTGAGATCCAGCTTAACGTTAGGCCCAACTGGTTATAGATAACGTTCAGCGAGTCATTTGTACTTATCCGTAACACGTAGTGGCGTACTGCTGATTGGATTCTAGAATTTCGACATGTTGATGATGTAGACTTGCGATCTATTCTTTACAAAGCCGATCTGCGCCGTAGAGGTAAAAACAAGCTACTGTAATCACCACACTCTCACAAGTTTCCATAATCCTACACGTAAACACACAGTACTTCAGCCTATTGAATTAAGACTTGAAGTAATCCTACGTATGTGCGGAATCTTTACGGTACACGCGTACGCAGATTTTCGTTGAGCTCGGGATGTGCTAGATCTATCGACCTACTTTTTTCAATACAACGCAAAACGGCGTATTTTGCGGTTTTGTTGCAAACTTAATACTTCTAATTCAGCGGCTGTATAGCGCTAATAATACTGCGTCGCACTAGCAGACTACGAATCCGTGGCCATGGCAAACAATCATGTTTTTGTTGTTTGTTTTGCTTAATGTACTGTTTTGTTTTTAAGCAGACAGTACCGGAAACCAGCCTCGTCCCGTGTTTTTAGTTTTGACTAAATCAATAATTAAGTCATGGTGATGAGCTATAACTATAATCTTCGTAAAACGGAAACTTGCAGTTGATTTAAAGTTATAGCAGACTTCAAGTTGGATAAAGTTAGCGTTGATTTCACAATCTACTGTAATCGCTAATTCTTATCTATGTGCATTCATTTTTTTTACATATCAAATTTTTACCCATGTAAGTTTCATGTTAGTTATCAGTAACAATAATTATTTCATTTCAATTTTACATGTAATTGATTATGATCATAGCCAGTGTTTTGAAGTCAGGAACAATTTTTTTTTTTCTATTTTCATGTAAGGTCTTACATAATTAAATTATTCTCTTAGACAAATCGAAACAATAATCCATACAATGATTAGTGTATGGAAATTTATTTTCAAACAAATCTATAACTGTTACAGTTTAAGTCTTTATTTTTAATGAATGAATTTAAACTTACTTGTGAGATTACTCCTTCCACGGTTAATCTTCGTTTCTTGGGTGATTTTTTTGCCTCTTCCACAGATACCACTTGTGGGCGGTAGAAATTGTCCAATAGCTCTCTATCCACGGTGAACTTTGTTGCTACTGTGTAGAGCTATTGGGTACAAGGGAAATAGAGAAAAAAGAAAGACATATTTAAATAACCAGCAACATAGTACAACAATTTAATGCCATTTGAGTTTGATACTTGGATTCTAGACATTATTAGGGTCTTCAACATTACAAGCAAACAAGTGTGGCAATATATTGTCTTTTAATTGTTCTTTGATTCACAATGTTATTTTTTATAAATGTTTTGAGGATTAATTTATGGAAATCACTTTCATTAAAATTTACTTAGCTTTTACTGGTACTTCACTGTTAAATTGAATACAATAAAATCGTTGGGAGTATTGTATTAACGTTATTAGTATTACAGGGTACAGTGTTCAGCATTGCGTGAAACTAATCTAAATTTAATTTCCAGGACAGTAATAATCTTGTTTTGATATTTAAAAAATTAAACGACAAATTATACAATTCTGTCATATTCTCATTCATGACATTATTCATTTTGTTCATTGAAACCTTTCTGGTTTATGACTTCTTGCGAGTATATAAATGTCATGGAGCTGTATTTACATCATGGAGCTGTATTTACATAATACAGCTCTATGGTATATTCATACTGTGTTCAGAATATCTTTTCTATGACGCAATTCACAAGTTTAAAAGAAACTGAGTGAATACAAGAAAATAGTGATTCAAGTTGACACTTCAAAACTACACGTGAATTATTAAAGCACATAACATGCTTACCAAAATTATTATAGATTTTACTGCAGCCATGAATGCAGATAACAAATGGTTATCAGGTTATAACCAAATAGCATTTATAACACTCCTAATATTCTATGTATGACAATTCATATGCTTACACAAGAATGCCGGAAGAAATCCAGTATAGTGCTGGTTTGGGTCAGGGTAGCGTAATCTGGTTTTGGTAACAACGCAACTCGGGATGACCACCCTGTTTCTAGCTCCAACATGGCCGTGCTGCCATTGTTTGTATGTATGCCCTGTACACTGTCCACCTCAAGTGGTTGTGTTCCATCCCTGCTGCCTGGATGTCATCTTCCCTGTTGCGCAGGTCCTTTACAGAGGTGCAGCATCATGCACGAGGCGGATTAGGAATGGATCCAAGATAGCTTGGGAGTGCTGAGAAAATAAGAAAAAAAAAAGACTCAATTGATAAGGATTAGATAAGAGCATAAATGTGTAGCCACATTATGAAAATGCTTCAGCATGAGCAATATATTAATACACGTCTAATTAGTATTTAAACCCATTTTATTAAAATATGCTCACTACTTAATTAATCTAGTATTATCAGCTTACTACAGCTGTTACAGTTGTCCCGGAAGTCATGAATTAAGCAAATAAAAAGTTATTGTTACATTGTAGTTCTTAATAGTAGTTTTAATAGGCAAGTTGGGATCCTACACACAGTACCAGTACTCGCTTTTTAGCAGAAACTCTGCAAACTGGTCGTCTGTAGTTCCGTGAACAAGCTGGTGGCATCTCGTCCACTCCTCGTGGGTTTTTAGACCAATTGGAAAAAAATGAATAAAGAAAATAATTGTAAAATTAAAATCATTTACCCTCAGATTTCTCTGTCGTATGAAATCCTCCTCCCCAATTTTTCTTGCAGAAGTTCTATCTTTCCAAGAGATTGTAGTCTTCTTATCAATCTTTGCCAGCCGTTGGAACTACGATGTTTCCTTCCCTTCCAAGGAAGAAGGGACTGTATGCTTAATGCAGTAAGTCAATTGCTGTATATCCCACAGTTTGGGACGGCCTGATATCCCTTTGCTTCTTGTCTGTCTCCCACTGAAACAGGTGATCCAAGCATCCTCCTGGTCTTGTGTTTTTTTAAATGTAACTATGGTTCTTTGCTAAATCCAAGAAATGATGTAGAACTGAGACCGGTTAGGGACTACTGAGCTCTGTTTCTTTCCTTTCCAGAGAGGATGAGTGTGAAAGATGTCATAGAAAGTGTCACTGGGATAACTCTCTAGATTCCAGTGGGTTTGGAATACAGTCAATATGTCATGCACCATCTGAAAATTTCCATCGATGATGGCATTTGGTGATACAGAAGTATGCATGTTCTATGATGTAGCTCTTGTATACCAGGTACCAGGAACGCTGTTGTGGCCAAGATGCTGTCAATTAAGTACCCCTCACAGGTACTAATTGCCAGTGCGTGGTCTCTGAAGTAGCCCCTTGCGCCGACGGGAATTATACTACCGTAGTCAAAAGGTGATGCTCGTAGTCTTGAATGAAGGTTAGCCCACGTCTTACAATTCTGCCTGGCCACCGCGGTCATGCGAGACATGAAGGTATGTTTAGAGGAGAAATTTCGCGAAAATATCGAGAGTAAACTGTGCCGATACACAGGAACGCCGGAAGAAACCTGGTGAAGTGCTAGTTTGGCTGGGGGTGGCGTAGTCTTATAATTGTTTTGGTTACAACGCAACTTGGGATGACCACTCTGTTTCCAGCTCCAAGATGGCCGTGCTGCCATAATATGTACGCCCTGTACATTGTCCACCTCAAGTAGGTGTGTTCAAGCCCTGTTGCCTGGTTATTATCTTCCCTGTTGCATAGGCCATTCCAGAGGTGGAAGATAAGGTGGACTAGTAATGGATCCAAGATATCTCGGGAGTGCTGAGGAAAAAAAAAAGGGCATAAAGAATAAGACCCAGTTGATAAGGATTACAGTTGTAGATAAGAGCATAAATGTGTAGCCACATTATATAAAAATACTTGTGCATGAGCAATATATTAACACACATCTAATTAGTATTTAAACCCATTTTAATTAGAATATGCTCACTACTTAATTAATCTAGTATTATCAGCTTACTACAGCTGTTACAGTTGTCCCAGAAGTCATGAATTAAGCAAATAAAAAGTTATTGTTACATTGTAGTTCTTAATAGTAATTTTAATAGGCAAGTTGGGATCCTACACACAGTACTCGGTTTTTTAGCAGATACTCTGCAAACTGGTCGTTGGTAGTCATGTGAACAAGCTGGCGGCATCTCCTCCACTCCTCATGGGTTTTGAGACTAATTTGAAAAAAATGAATAAAGAAAAGAATTATGAAATTAAAATCATTTACCCTTGGATTGCTCCCCAATTTTTCTTGAGCAGTTCTATCTCTCCAAGAGATTGTAGTCTTCTTATCAATCTTTGCCAGCCATTGGAACTATGTTTCCTTCCCTTCCAAGGAAGAAGGGACTGTATGCTTAATGCAGTAGTCAATTGCTGTATATCCCACAGTTTGGGACGGCCTGATATTCCTTTGCTTCTTGTCTGTTTCCCACTGAAACAAGTGATCCAAGCATCCTCCTGGTCTTGTGTTTTTTTAAATGTAACTATGGTTCTTTGCTAAATCCAAGAAATGATGTAGAACTGAGACCGGTTAGGGACTACTGAGCTGTGTTTCTTTCCTTTCCAGAGAGGATGAGTGTGAAAGATGTCATAGAAGGCGTCACTGGGATAACTGTCTAGATTCCAGTGGGTGTGGAATACAGTCAATATGTCATGCACCGTCTGAAAATTTCCATGGCACTTCTTGTTCCCACTTCCGGTGCATGGTGATACAGTATGCATGTTCTATGATATAGCTCTTGTGTACCAGGTACCAGGAACGCTGTTGTGGCCAAGATGCTGTCAATTAAGTACCCCTCACAGGTACTAATTACCAGTGCGTGATCTCTGAAGTAGCCCCTTACGCCGACGGGAAACATACTACTGTAGTCAAAAGGTGATGCTCTAAATAGTCTTGAATGAAGGTTAGCTCACGTCTTACAATTTTGCCTGGCTACCGCGGTCATGCGAGACATGATGGTATGTTCAGAACAGAAATTTCGTGAAAATATCGAGAGTACCGGTAAACTGTGCCGATACACAAGAACGCCGGAAGAAACCTGGTGAAGTGCTAGTTTGGCTGGGGGTGGCGTAGTCTTATAATTGTTTTGGTTACAATGCAACTTGGGATGACCACCCTGTGTCCAGCTCCAAGATGGCCGTGCTGCCATAATATGTACGCCCTGTACATTGTCCACCTCAAGTAGGTGTGTTCCACCCCTGTTGCCTGGTTATTATCTTCCCTGTTGCGTAGGCCATTCCAGAGGTGGAGGATAAGGTGGACTAGTAATGGATCCAAGATAGCTCGGGAGTGCTGAGGGGAAAAAAAAGGCATTTATAAAGAATAAGACCCAGTTGATAAGGATTACAGTTGTAGCTATGAGCATAAATGTGTAGCCGCATTATATAAAAATACTTGTGCATTCATGAGCAATATATTAACACACATCTAATTAGTATTTAAACCCATTTTAATTAGAATATGCTCACCACTTAATTAATCTAGTATTATCAGCTTACTACAGCTGTTACAGTTGTCCCAGAAGTCATGAATTAAGCAAATAAAAAGTTATTGTTACATTGTAGTTCTTAATAGTAGTTTTAATAGGCAAGTTGGGATCCTACTCACAGTACTCGCTTTTTAGCAGAAACTCTGCAAACTGGTCGTCTGTAGTCATGTGGACAAGCTGGCGGCATCTTGTTCACTCCTCGTGGGTTTTGAGACTAGTTGGAAAAAATGAATAAAGAAAAGAATAATGAAATTAAGATCATTTACACTCGGATTTCTCTGTCGTGTGAAATCCTTCTCCCCAATTGTTCTTGCAGCAGGTCTATCTCTCCAAGAGATTGAAGTCTTCCTATCAATCTTTGTCAGCCATTGGAACTATGTTTCCTTCCCTTCCAAGGAAGAAGGGACTGTATGTTTAATGCAGTTAGTCAATTGCTGTATATCCCACAGTTTGAGACGGCCTGATATCCCTTTGCTTCTTGTCTGTCTCCCACTGAAACAAGTGATCCAAGCATCCTCCTGGTCTTGTGTTTTTTGAAATGTAATTATGGCTCTTTGCTCATTTATCCAAGAAATGATGTAGAACTGAGACCAGTTAGGTACTACTGAGCTGTGTTTCTTTCCTTTCCAGAGAGGATAAGTGTGAAAGATGTCATAGAAGGCGTCACTGGGATAACTGTCTAAGATTCCAGTGGGTGTGGAATACAGTTAATATGTCATGCACCATCTGAAAATTTCCATGGCACTTCTTGTTCCCACTTCTGGCACATGGTGATGCAGTATGCATGTTCTATGATATAGCTCTTGTGTACCAGGAACGCTGTTGTGGCCAAGATGCTGTCAATTAAGTACCCCTCACAGGTACTAATTGCCAGTGTGTGATCTCTGAAGTAGCCCCTTACTCCGACGGGAAATATACTACCGTAGTCAAAAGGTGATGCTCGTAGTCTTGAATGAAGGTTAGCCTACGTCTTACAATTCTGCCTGGCCAACGCGGTCATGCGAGACATGATGGTATGCTTAGAAGAGAAATTTCGCGAAAATAACGAGAGTAAACTGTGCCGATACACAAGAACGCCGGAAGAAACCTGGTGAAGTGCTAGTTTGGCTGGAGGTGGCGTAGTCTTATAATTGTTTTGGTTACAATGCAACTTGGGATGACCACCCTGTGTCCAGCTCCAAGATGGCCGTGCTGCCGTAATACATACGCCCTGTACATTGTCCACCTCAAGTAGGTCTGTTCCACCCCTGTTGCCTGGTTATTATCTGAGTTCGCTGTTGCGTAGGCCATTCCAGAGGTGGAGGATAAGGTGGACTAGGAATGGATCCAAGATAGCTCGGGAGTGCTGAGGAAAAAAAAGAGGCATAAAGAATAAGACCCAGTTGATAAGGATTACAGTTGTAGATAAGAGCATAAATGTGTAGCCACATTATATAAAAATGCTTGTGCATGAGCAATATATTAACACACATCTAATTAGTATTTAAACCCATTTTAATTAGAATATGCTCACTACTTAATTAATCTAGTATTATCAGCTTACTACAGCTGTTACAGTTGTCCCAGAAGTCATGAATAAAGCAAATAAAAAGTTACTGTTACATTGTAGTTCTTAATAGTCGTCTTAATAGGCAAGCTGGGATCCTACACACAGTACTCGGTTTTTTAGCAGAAATTCTGCAAACTGGTCGTTGGTAGTCATGTGGACAAGCTGGTGGCATCTTGTTCACTCCTCGTGGGTTTCTAGTTGGAAAAAATAGATAAAGGAAAGAATTATGAAATTAAAATCATTTGCCCTCAGATTTCTCTGTCGCATGAAATCCTCCTCCCCAATTTTTCTTGCAGCAGGTCTATCTCTCCAAGAGATTGTAGTCTTCTTATCAATCTTTGCCAGCCGTTGGAACTACAATGTTTCCTTCCCTTCCAAGGAAGAAGGGACTGTATGCTTAATGCAGTAGTCAATTGCTGTATATCCCACAGTTTGGGACGGCCTGATATCCCTTTGCTTCTTGTCTGTCTCCCACTGAAACAAGTGATCCAAGCATCCTCCTGGTCTTGTGTTTTTTTTTAAATGTAACTATGGTTCTTTGCTAAATCCAAGAAATGATGTAGAACTGAGACCAGTTAGGGATGACTGAGCTGTGTTTCTTTCCTTTCCAGAGAGGATGAGTGTGAAAGATGTCATAGAAAGTGTCACTGGGATAACTGTATAGATTCCAGTGGGTGTGGAATACAGTTAATATGTCATGCACCATCTGAAAATTTCCATGGCATTTCTTGTTCCCACTTCTGGCACATGGTTATACATTATGCATGTTCTATGATGTACTAGCTCTTGTGTACCAGGTACCAGGAACGCTGTTGTGGCCAAGATGCTGTCAATTAAGTACCCCTCACAAGTACTAATTGCCAGTGCGTGATCTCTGAAGTAGCCCCTTACGCCGATGGGAAACATATTACCGTAGTCAAAAGGTGATGCTCACAGTCTTGAATGAAGGTTAGCCCACGTCTTACAATTCTGCCTGTCCACCGTGGTCATGCGAGACATGAAGGTACGCTTAGAAGAGAAATTTTGCGAAAATATCGAGAGTAAACTGTGCCCAACTATGAAACGAAAGATTACACTTATCCTCATTACTCCTATCTATACCCTTATCTCTATAAACACTCCTAATACTCCATACAATGTACATATGACAATTCATATGCTTACACAAGAATGCCGGAAGAAATCCAGTGTAGTGCTGGTTTGAGTTAGGGTAGCGTAATCTTGTTTTGGTAACAACACAACTTTGGATGACCACCCTGTTCCCAGTTCCGAGATGGCCGTGCTGCCATTAAATACGTACCTGCCCTGTACGCTGTTCAACTCAAGTGGGTGTGTTCCACACCTGTTTCCTGGATGTCATCTTCCCTGTTTCGCAGGCCATTCCAGCGGTGGAGGATGAGGTGGATTAGGAATGGGTCCAAGATAGCTCGGAAGTGCTGAGAAAAGAAAGGCAAAAAAAAAGACCCAATTGATTAGGATTAGATAAGAGCATAAATATGTAGCCACATTTGATATAATATAAAAATGCTTCTGCATGAGCAATATATTAACACACATCTAATTAGTATTGAAACCTATTTTGATTAAAATATGCTCACTACTTAAATCTAGTATTATCAGCTTACTACAGCTGTTACAATTGTCCTGAAAGTCATGAATTAAGCAAATAAATGTTACTGTTACATTATAGTTCTTAATAGTAGTCTTAAAGCTGGGACCCTACAAACAGTACTCGCTTTTTAGCAGAAACTCTGCAAACTGGTCGTCTGTAGTCCCGTGAACAAGCTGGGGGCATCTCGTCCACTCCTTGTGGGTTTTTAGACTAATTGAAAAAAAAAAATGAATAAAGAAAATAATTATGAAATTAAAATCATTTATACTCGGATTTCTCTGTCGTATGAAATCCTCCTCCCCAATTGTTCTTGCAGCAGTTCTATCTCTCCAAGAGATTGTAGTCTTCTTATCAATCTTTGCCAGCCGTTGGAACTACGATGTTTCCTTCCCTTCCAAGGAAGAAGGGACTGTATGCTTAATGGAGTAGTAAATTGCTGTATATCCCACAGTTTGGGACGGCCTGATATTCCTTTGCTTCTTGTCTGTCTCCCACTGAAACAAGTGATCCAAGCATCCTCCTGGTCTTGTGTTTTTTGAAATGTAACTATGGTTCTTTGCTAAATCCAAGAAATGATGAAATGATGTAGAACTGAGACCAGTTAGGGACTACTGAACTGTGTTTCTTTCCTTTCCAGAGAGGATGAGTGTGATTGCAGCCATAGAAGGTACTGGGGTAACTCTCTAGATTCCAGTGGGTGTGGAATACAGTCAATATGTCCTGCACCATCTGAAAATTTCCATGGCATTTCTTGTTCCCACTTCTGGCACATGGTTATACATTATGCATGTTCTATGATGTACTAGCTCTTGTGTACCAGGTACCAGGAACGCTGTTGTGGCCAAGATGCTGTCAATTAAGTACCCCTCACAAGTACTAATTGCCAGTACGTGATCTCTGAAGTAGCCCCTTACGCCGACGGGAAACATACTACAGTAGTCAGAAGGTGATGCTCGCAGTCTTGAATGAAGGTTAGCCCACGTCTTACAATTCTGCCTGTCCACCGCGGTCATGCGAGACATGAAGGTACGCTTAGAAGAGAAATTTTGCGAAAATATCGAGAGTAAACTGTGCCCAACTATGAAACGAAAGATTACACTTATCCTCATTACTCCTATCTATACCCTTTATCTCTCTGAAATTCAATGAAAAGTTGTGCAGCTTTGATCTCACGGTCAACACCACTGCCTTTTGTTCGAGGATTACTGTAGAACGATAAGCAACTTAGGTACATTGTAAATTGCCAAATAACCAATGTCTTCTGTACTTCAAGACTAGCACACTACTTATAATGGCAATTTGCCATCATGTCATGTAACACAAAAGCTTTTGTTACTTTTTGTATCTTAAGAATACATCAGAAAGTGTCAGAAGTTACCGGCAAGTGAAAATACTTCCACAAATCACTGTCAATCAAAACTAAGAGGTGCTCCACGTAAATCAAGAATGCAATTTTTGTTTGTGAATATTGTTTCAAACAGTCCCAAATGTCCCTTAAATTTTGCTTACCTATTGACAATTCGAACGTACAGAGCTTTCAGTTCGGCATCAGTCCTTGTGATTGATGAGATCTTTATGTTTTTCCTATCGGGGAGGATGGCGAAGGTGGCTGGCTTTCTCATGAGAACTAAGCGCTTAATCTCTGTTTTCGGGATCCCTGGAAAAATTGAGCGAAGTCTCCCCAGCTTCAGATAGTCTGGTCTGAATGCTTGCCCCTGTAAGAAACAGTGACAGACAAAACGGTGTGTTGTTAACCATTTCAAAAATACAGTTGTGCAGCTTGGGATGTGTTTATACGAAGCTTCAAACATTATCAATCTCCATTTAACTCAGCACTTGTGAATCTTGTTCATGCAAACTGGTACTAACCAGAGCAGTTTCTCAGGCCCGAAATGTTGATTTTAAAATCAAAAGAACAGAAGCAGGCAAAGAAAATAAAATTAAACTAAAGAGAATTGTACATCAAAAATACCCATAATAGCTGTGCCAACAAACTTATTTGCTGGTTGTTGTTGTTTTTAAATGGCATGCAGCATTGTCTGCTGTTATAAAATGCAAGTACACGGTGTATTGAATTTCAAAATGGCCACCAACCTGTCTATAGTGGCCACTTTTGTTGTTTTTTGGTGGCTGCTATAGACAGGTTTGACTGTAGGCATATACGGTATACACTGTACCTCTATATTATAAGCACAAACAAGCAACAACAACAACAAAAATGGCATGGGAGAGCGAAACAATACCCACTTTTTCTGATCAGCTTAACAATGGTAAGACTTGTCAATGTCTTTGAATCTTTTTAATCTTCAACCAGGTTAAACTGCATCATCCTTTGCAATGTTGAACCACTTTGGAAAACCTGGCACTTAATTTATAACTCTGCCAAAGTTCGCCTCTTTTTCATTGCTCTCTGATGAAAGTAATTATGCTTTCATAATAATTTTTCAAATCAACAGAGGAATGTTAACATTTCTGTCATCACGTATGGTCATGTGGACAGATTCTCCTTCTTTTACTGACAGGGCAGAATCAATGAACAGATTCAAATGATCCCCAAGTGCTGTCCAAGGCTTTTGTTCTCCTGTTGTCTTTATGAATTTGTTGTCAGTGGGTGTGTATTGATGAAGTAGGCCTACATCCCTCCTAAACTTGATCTAATTTTTGCAGGTATTGTATCATTCACTTTCATCATCACATGCTTCCATTTTGTCATTGACCATGGATTCGTCTTGTCTGCCATAGTCCTGCATCTATGATAATGCAAGTTACATTTAAGTCTTTGCATTTCAGCTTCATTTGTTTTTACATTCCTTCCTGTTGTTCCTTTTTTGGTACCTTTTCTTTTTCACCAACCCTGCATGTCATTCTTTTTCTCTCTTTTTTTTTTCTTGATTCCTTTGTTGTTTTACCTGTGACACTGTGTACAAGGTCTTTCATTGCTTGATAGAATAGGAAAATAATCCCCTGTTTTGTTGAAAACAAACATTACCTGAGCCTCATTGACCACTGCAGAATGGCATTGGGGCGTTTGTTGATAAGGTAACCCAGATATCCAAAACTTCTCTCAGACAATTTGTTATGTTTGGGAAAAGATTGAATTTGAAGCCGAAAGGATGTGGTATCTTTAGCTTTATGATGTTTGCCCCCAGGCAAGTAATCTTCAGTAACTCTCTGTACCAGCTGTTGTATATATGCAATGTCTGTTTGTCTCATCATGCCGACTGTAATGTCGTCTTTCTTCCAAGCAGCAGATAGTGAACTGAGCACTTCCTCTTTTGAGATCATTGATTCTTCAAAGCAAGACAAGTTATACTTTATGAAGTCATTCAGCTTCTCATCTGACTGAGTTTTAACTGCAGTACTCAGTTTAATACTTATTGACATAGTCTGTATATGTTGTTAGATCGGGGCTATCAGTCAGAGTCAGTGACGAATACTGTCTATGAGTAAAAGTAGTATCTAATCGAAACCCAGCTGCATCATCACGGTTAAGAATGAACTCACATCATTTAACTGTAGAAAATCATGTCCCCTGTACAGGCCTGTATTGCAGTGGGCATCCGGATTGATTCTGATGTTCCAACCCTTCCTGGCACGCTTTGACATGATTTGCGCTATTCCTTTGTATCTTCTTGCAGATAGCTTTCTTTTGTTCTTACAAACACACAGCTGAACAACAGTCCTATACGATATTTTCTCGCCATAGTAATCCTGCAGGTAGTTCTGCATTCTTTTGTATGTCACTTTCCTCTCTTGGTGTTGCCTTCAAAAGTAAAAACTCCTGTGTGCGGCGCCAGGCATCAGCACACGGTCTACTATATGCTCGTGTACATATCTTTCCATGACCCGACCAATATCTGGGTGCTTTTGAACAAACTTTGAGATATGTGCTGTTTTTTATCTCTTTAGAATGTTTCGCTTACACATTTCTTTGGCTACTCTTCTCTCATACTGTCTCCGTATCACGGGTCTCAAATTTTCTATTTTCTGTCTGCCTTTGCAATTGGTAGTCGAGGCATTAACATACAGTGTACTCCTCCGGGTTGTCACTCTCTGAGTCAGTTTTAACTAACATATTCACCATCTGATTCTGAACTACTTGTTCCTTTTCCCCCAGTATGTTATTTTGTGGAGAGCATATCTAAAAAAGTGTGAGAGGTATCCTAATGAAACTTGGCATGTATATGTATGAGTAGGCGAAGTTGTGCCTATCAACTTTTGGGTGCACATGATCAAGGTCAAAGGTCAAGCATCTGCTCCTATATCATGTTCAGATCCACTACAGTCAACTGGTGTCCTGTTGATGTGATCATCTGCTCCTAGGTCTTCAAGTTCAGACCCATGGAAGTCACCTTGTTTCCTGTTGCTGTTTTTATCTGCTCCCAGGTCTTCATGTTCCAATGTCTGGATGCCAATCTCCCTCATCTTGTCATGACAGAGATCTCCAATCTCAGTGTTTTTCTTTCTCAACAGGTAGAGATTTCTTTATAGTTCTAGCAACACACTCCTTGCCTTCCTGGCAACATCCTTGTTCAGTTTGTAGGATGATATCTGTGGGAAAAAAAGTAATGTCACTATATCAGCCAAGAACCAGGAAAGAAAGCAACTGACATGGAAAGACTTATCAGTTGTCCAACACTGGGCATACTTACTGGTATACCAAATATGGAGATTTTGCCTTCATTATAACAAGTATTTTTTCTTCATTTCCATGTAACAATGTGATGATGTAGCAATAGCCTTCACACATACTGTAAAACGAGAAATGTTCGCGTGCATTTTAATTTCGCAAATTTCGCGAGCGCCAAGATTCGCGAAATTAAAATGCACACGAAATTTCTTATCTACACTATATGTATTGAACGCAAGAGGCACTTCGCGAAAATTTCTTGCCACGAAAAAGGCCGTCGGCTCCAATTCGCGAAAATTTCGTGCCGCGAATATATATCATATTTTACAGTAGCTGTTTACAGGAGGGGAGTGTGTATAGCCTATATGCTATAGGAACCCTTACATTCAGTTTATAGATTTCAAGTTGCCATTTAGTGAATTCTGCGAATTTTAATGTTTTTCACAACTGTGAGACCTGAGAAAAGCCTAGCTGTTTTGAATTTTATAGCAATGAGCACATTTCCTGCATTTTTATAACAGCTCTGTGATGTAATCAGGTGGTTTAAAAAAGAGTTAATGATCCAGTAGATCTGGGAGAAACCCAAACCTTTAGTTGAGATTTCCTTTTGAATGTTTCTGTACTGAAATACACTGTAATGTATGCAGCTACCTGTATATTGTTTTTTACTGACTTTGCTCTTGATTGTGACAATTGAAAGTGTATAATTTATTTGGATTTGTATTTGTTTGTTTGTTTTTGTTAAACCATCTATTTACCTTGATATGTAGACCACTGTATCATTGAGCCATTGTTGTACAATGAATTAATAGCTATCATAATGCAAACTCACTCACAGTTTTTCTTGAAAGTGTCTCTTTTAATTGATCTATAAAGTGTTTTTATGCAACATGGTAAAAGTTTGTTGTTACAAAGCTCAAAAGAAATGTTGTATGGGAAGGAATAAAATGGAAAACAGATATTTTGATTGATATGTATACAGTGGACTCCCGTTATAATGAAGTCCTTGAGACCGGCAGTTTTCTTTCGTTATCAATTGAAATTTTGTTTTACCGAAACAAATGAACAATGGAAAAACATTGAGCAGATAATGTTGCAGCCTGAATTTTTTCTTCGTTGTAACCGAAATTTCATTATTTATACCATGTTTGTTATTACAGGAGTGCACTGTGCCCGTACAACATGATATGAATGATGTATTGTGTACATTTGTATTACAATTATCGTATATTAGCGGTTGGTGACACTTTGTGTCACTAGATATAAATATGATAGGCAGGCAGTGACAACCTTAGCTGCATGCTTGCTCTAGTCTTGCCGCCCTCCTGCTGACAGCATTCACGCAGACATGGAAATTGTATGAAGTTCTGCAAGAACCTGGAAGTTGCACCCTGAATTTGTACCAACAAGCAAGGACTTTGAACTCCAAATTTGGGCTTTCACTTTCCTGAACTTGGCGTAAATGTGACTTCTTTGGATCTCTAGAACTTGTGAACCCTTGTGAAAGCTGACTGCTTTAACATGCTGTGTGGATTATTGTGGAACCAGTCCTGATGAACTTGAATTACTCCACCTTATATGCAATCTAGTGTGACTTTACTAGTGTGACTTTATGTGAGTAGCAATAACTTGCCAGTGATGCAAAGAAAGTGTGATCGCTACCATTCTCACCAGTGAAGAAGAAAGATAAGTGAGAATGGAAGCTCTGACCAAATATACCTCATGAAGTTAAACTTTACTAAACAATTTTTTGCCCTTGGCCCCCTGAAAAACATTCCTGTTTATGTTTTTAGATACAACTACACCCCTTTGTCTGCTAAGATATCTGATTCAGTACAATTCTTTGTTTTCATGTCCCAATGATGTCTAATTCCCAACTTTCCACTTAATGTTGTCAGTGGCAGTACGGTACAGTGTATATTGTTCACATGGTGCCATGGTCAAATGATGCAGTTATTGAGACCATTGCCAGAATTAGATTCAGAAGATGTAAATCTTATGACTTTGTAGTGACATGAATGTACACTTAGGCCTATCTCAGAAATGGTCTGACATCATAAAACTTTTAAAGAGAATGTTGCTTTGTGATTAGTTTATCATTGATTGTATAATGGCAGATTGACAATTCACGCAGTTGATCAGATTTGTGATACAGTTTTATAAACATGTTTATCCATGATTGGTTTATAATATTATTGCGTGAATGATTTGTGCCCTAAGACAGGAGATAAAAATGGTAAAAGGTCAAAAGCCTTAACTGTACATGTGTCATTATTAGGCTAATAAAGACTGGAATTCAGTCTCTTTCTGACATGTAGAAGCATCTACTCAGATTCAGTTTTGTCTGTTGTGTTTTGTGTGTGTTTGGTATGGTCACTGGCATTGTGGAATTTTGATTGATGTGTGTGTGTGTGTGTGTGTGTGTGTGTGTATGTATATGTGCATGTAGCATTAATAAAATGTAAGAATAATTATGCACATAATGACATAAATACACATCATACATGTATGTATATATGTATACATATATTATAGATATCATACATGTATATTTATACACATGTATGTACATGTACATAGATTATACTGTATACACACAGTTTATAATTACATTGTGTTCATCTACATAGTCATACTATGCACATACACAATACTGCACATAGATTTCCACTTATAATTGTAAAATGCGTGTACAGTGAGGCCCTACAATAGCTTGTGATATGCTACCAGAAATGGAAGAAATTTACTCAATATAGTACACCTTGTACATGTATATAGCCAAACGCGTGTGTGTGTGTGTGTGTGTGTGTGTGTGTGTTCTGTATGGATCACTGTGTGTGATATAATTATGTACAAAGCAGTAATATTTTGCATTGTAATGTTTAATACATAGGAAAAAGTTCTAGCCAATGAAGTTGAATATCGTCCAGAGAATAGTGGTTATTTGGATGAAATCAAAGGATATCAATCAATAATAACTGAACATGCAGGCCTACTGTATACGTACATGTACATGATTATGCTACAAATGTATGTGGTTTGCCTCTATAGCTATTTGCAATTTGTAAAATGCGTACATTTTGTACAATATTTCAAGATAAGCCCTCATCATGATCAGAAGCAGAGTTGATACTGTACATATAATTCCTTACA